>NC_135784.1:73343666-73683666 GCF_051106095.1 Pogona vitticeps | reverse complement strand
CAAGAGCTCCCTTCCCATCAGAAAACCCCTCTGCTTGGCTCACTCTGTACCAGGTGTATCCCTTTTGAGAGCTGGCAGTTTTGTTCCTTCCCTGTGTCAGCATGAAGTGGTACAAAGACGAATGAGTCAATTGTATCTGGTTCAGCATTATCTTTTCCCTGTGGAGTCTGCCTGGAAGAAGGCAAAGCGACTCACAAATGTTGCAGGCAGCCTTCTCTGTGAGGAGCTTTAAATCTTTTAATCAGTTTACTCCAACACAGTTCTTCCTTTACACACCAGTGTGCCACAACATACGGTCTCTGAACTATATGAAATAATTCACAGTCTGTAATTTGTGAACTACAAAGTCCATCTATGGGTTTATTTATTATTTCAATTTAGTTATCTCCCCACAGTGGAAACACATTCTCTGGGCAGTTTACAGCAAAACATACAAAGAAAGAATAAATACAGGGCAATATCCAAACGCATGTCAGCAAATAATAAAATCAATTAATCAATAAAACCACTGAACTAGCTAACCTATCTTTAGATATACAAAACAATTTAGAATTACATTGTACATCACAGGTATGATCACTAATAAAAGGCAGCTTTCTATATTTCTTCCCCCCCATACACACCCACACACACACAAGTTCTTTAAAACTTTGAGGGAAAGCACCTGGTGAAGTTTATTCCAGAGATGTGAGGCCGGCCATAAGAAATGTATCCATTTGTTACATGAGTATATGCATTCATATATATTCCATCACGTTCATTCTGACTTATAGAGACCCTTTTTAGAGTTTTCTAAGTAGGGAATACTCAGGAGTGGTTTACCATTCTCTTCTTGGGGGGGGGGGGAGACACCTGTGCATCTTGCCCAAGCTACACAGGCTGGTTCTTCTGGGATGCACAGTGAAGAATTGAGCTCCCAACTTCAGGCTCAGGAACCAGACACCTAACTCACTGAGTTATCCAGCCAGCATATATAACATGTCACCTTCTCCAAATGTCGCCTGAGGGAAGCTAACAAAGTATGGGAAGCAAATACAAAGTAGTGATCAAAACAGCATAAAAATCACAATAGGAAAGGGATCAATAAAAACAGGCTTAAAAGCAAATTAATTAAAACTCTCCAACTTGGCTGAATGGCAACATGGCTATTGCTCCACAACAAGATGAGACTTTCAGTTCACAGCCTGTCTGCTAGAAGTGAGCGTTGTGCAAAGGATTTCACAGAACAAAGGGGTGCTTTTTCTGATCAAGTTGGAAGATACACATTCATGGTGCCCTTCTCTTAATATGGTTCCAATTACAGTGGGGTCTTGACTTGAGAACTTAATCCGTATTGGAAGGCGGTTCTCAAATCAAAAAGTTCTCAGGTCAAATCTGCATTTCCCATAGGAATGCATTGAAAACCATTTGATCCGTATCTGCTCTTTTCCGTCCATAGAAACTAATGGGAAGCTGCTATTCTGCCTTGGACCACTAGAGGGGGATATTCTGTTTCTTTTTTTTCTTAGGTCAAGAAAGGTTCGGGGAAGGCAGGGAAAATACAGTCCAGGCAGTACCAGGCAGTCCGAAGACTGTCTCCCAATCCACTCTCTAAACGCTGGGAGGAGTGAGGAAGCAGACAGACACCCTTTTCACTGGCCAACAGTTAACGGAAAGTTCAAATTTTGCACTTTCCCTGCCTCCCACATGGTTTTTTTTCAGTTCTTAACTCAAATCTAAGTATGTAAGTCAAGTCAATATTTTCCTATGAGAGTGGTTCTTAAGTCAAAATGTTCTTAACTCGAGCCGTTCTTAAGTCAAGACCCCACTGTATAACTTTCAAGGTTTATTAATATTTTATTAAAAGTTACGTATCACTTTTAGAACCGTATCCTGCATTCCTCCAATCTTTATTATGAATTTGGAAGTGAGGCTGCGTCCCTGAAGCTGTCATGGGCCTACTGAGAAGGTTCTTATCACCAACCAAGTTGGTTTCAACTTTTATGGCATGTGAAATAGTCACACAGTGTGCAGATAGCATTCTATGACTCCAGCTAAAACTAGCCATCAGTCTGTACTGGAGGAAAAAAATAATAATTTTATTACGTCAGGAGCCAATGCAACAAATTGGATTTCGTTCTGTTCATGCCATAGGAAAATGATACAGCTAATATCTCCTGTCTGCAATGCCTCCTCACAAAAGCCTGTGAGATGAATCATTAATACAGATATGGAACCATTTTTATAGATATGGAACTGAGACTGAGGTTTAGTGACTTGCTCAAGGCCATCTGGTGAGTTTATGGCTTAGCTGGAATGTGACGTATCTTTTCCTAGGCCTATTTCCAGTCACCAAGGAGAAAGCAGCAAAGAAATTAAGTCTAGGTAGTGATTAAAATAAACTTTATTTTAGAGGCAAAATGCATCAGAATTGCTTTAACTTGATATGCATATTTTCAGAAAGAGGAATCAGACCAACTTGATATATTACTATGCTGAACTGGCTGAGATGGTACTGAACCTATTGGAGAACAGCAGTAAAGAAAGAGGACTATTTATGGTTAACAGGAGATTGTGCTCTTTTTTGAATACTGGAAATCCCATATATATGATTTCTGATTTCTGTTAATCTAGCAAGTAGTGAAATGATTTGTGGTTTATACAGTACAGAACGAAGAGTGGCATAGTCTAAATTTGAAGAGACATACAACAATGTATTCACGAAGGCTTTCACGGCTGGGATCTAATGGTTGCTGTGGGTTTTTCGGGCTCTTTGGCTGTGTTCTGAAGGTTGTTCTTCCTAACATTTCGCCAGTCTCTGTGGCCGGCATCTTCAGAGGACAGCACTCTGTGCCCTGTGGGCACCTCTGGCCTAATGAGCACAGAGTGCTGTCCTCTGAAGATGCTGGCCACAGAGACTGGCGAAATGTTAGGAAGAACAACCTTCAGAACACAGCCAAAGAGCCCCAAAAACCCACAACAACCATAAGACATACAACAATCTTTTGTGCTCACGGTCCGATAGCAATGTAGGGCATTTAAAAGTGTTCATTGTTGTCTCAAATAAGATATTTCAAAACTATAAACTATTACTAGGAGTATACATGCACTCTTTTTGAGAAGAAGAGAATCAGCTGTCATGATTAAATCCAGCACTGCTGTTAACATCATAACTGGATGGCCCCATAAAGAGACAGCCATGTTCTTCAAGGCCAACAGCAACTGTACCTGGATATTTTTTCTTACATTTTTGTAAAAGAAGGCCCATAAAACCATATTTCATTCTTCTAACAAACAAAAAATATATCTGGAATGCTGGGAGAAAAACAGGTTAGAAACCATCTCTTGTGTCCCTTAATACAACCTATTCTTTGGCTCTTCAGTACATGGAATTCAGGAACACTTAAGTTTCAAAAGAACTGTGATTCTTGGAATAGCAATTCAAGACAGACTTGGAAAAGAAAATTCTTTGCATACACAAACCCCGGGGGAGATCAATGTTCTGAGAAACTGAAATCAAATTAATTTCCACATTGGCTATCATTTTTGAAAAGTAGATACACCTTAGGTTATACTGAGTAATAAAACACTGTTGTTTTTGTTCTTTTCTCCCCATTCCCTATCCCTACCTTTTTAATTAGAATCTTCCATGGAGGCACTGTGATAATCCCTGGAACACAGACCGCTGTTTCTCCAATTACAGTATAACAAATACCACCAACATGACAAGTGCTGTTTTGGAATTCTGGGAGTAAGCCAAGAAGAATATTTTTCTCATTCCTATGCATATGTAGAATTGATTGCTTAGTTTTTGAAAAAAAGGTAAGTCAGGCAAGTTCATACACTTCCTCTTTTTTTCCAGACGTAATATGCACCAAATGACAGACGGACTGGAAAAACCAGGACAGATCCGTTGGCCATTAGCCATTACTTTAGCAATTGCCTGGGTTTTAGTCTATTTCTGCATCTGGAAAGGGGTAGGCTGGACAGGAAAGGTAAGAGGGGTTTTTGCATTGTGTTCTGTTTTTTGTTTTGCAAACCTACCCACTGCAATCTTAATCAGCACAGTTTTTTTTTTAAAAAAATGCATGCATTGGTACAGATAGATGTGTCTTGTTGGTAGACCTTTCCATGAAATTTTCAAATATGTTTACCGCACATTATACACTGATGTCTTTGTTTATTCAGCTTACAGACCAGCCTTCCTTATAGGAACTCAAAGCAGTGGATACTGCTGTGGCTTAAATTAAATGTAAATGCTATGTTTGAATTGTCTCTGTTCCAAATTGCATGATTAATTACTTAGGCTTCACAAAGTGATTTCTGTGAGCATTTAAAAGAGAACAAAAATGATAAGAAGATAAGTAAGTGTGCAAGATTGAAGAAGCAGGTTAGATGAAAGAAAACTGAGCATGAATTTGTTCTGCATTACACAACAGTGAGATGGAATTTGTAGCATCTACTTAAGAAAGGAGACTAGTGCTAGATTTCTCTCAGATGTCCCATTACAGTATTATATTTTCAATTCTAGTGTTAAACTCATTGAAGGAATTCAGTATGACCCTTGTGTTTAATCCTGTCCATCTCATTCTTCATATTAGGTGGTGTACTTTTCTGCTACATACCCATATGTCATGTTGCTTATCTTGTTCTTCCGTGGAGTAACACTACCTGGTGCAAGGGAAGGCATTTTATTCTACATAACCCCTAAGTTTGAAAAGCTGTCAGATTCTGAGGTAAGTATTTTGAATTATAAGTATTTTGAAGTATTTTGAATTCCATTTTGAATTATATTGTCACTTTTTTTAAAAAAAAATATTATTATGTTACTTTTATGTCTTATTGTTAGCCACTCAGAGTAGACTTCGGTCTAGATGGGCAGGGTATAAATAAATAAATAAATAAATAAATAAATAAATAAATAAATAAATAAATAAATAAATAAATAAATAAATAAATAAATAAATAAATAAATAAATAAATAAATAAATAAATAAATTCAGGCCGGATTTGTAACTTAAATATTTATATGATTGTTGTTATTACTCTAGTGTTATTATGTACTTATTGCCTAGCAATATTCTCACCTTTGAAAGTATGGATATCACAAATAAAAAGTTACACACATTTGTTCTTTATTATTAGGTATGGCTGGATGCTGCCACACAGATCTTTTTCTCTTATGGTTTGGGTCTTGGCTCATTGATTGCTCTAGGAAGTTACAACCCCTTCAACAACAATGTTTACAGGTAAAGCAGCAAGGTTTCTCTCCTGGCCTAGATATGACATATATGGAGACATTTCAAGTCATATGGAACACACTCCCTATGAAATCTAAGAAGAAAGGCTGTATCTAAAACAGGGCACTAGGAATTGCCTAAGTTGCCTTCCATATTAAACTCAGAGTGGCAGCTTGTTCTTCAAGGAGAGCTCCTGCCAACAACGTTGAGCTACAAATGGAAATAGTTGGAATACAAAATTGAAGACTTCATTCCTTCCAGTACTACATTCAGATTGTCTAATGCCTATCATTTGGGAAGAAATACAGGGCAATCAAAGATATTGTGATGGTTTCTCTATGTTTAAAGCAATTTTAGAGTTACACATTCATCTTATTTTGTAAATTGAAATTAAAAAATAATTTTACAAATTTACATTCAGTGGCTTCCAAGATATATAGCGTCTTGAAGGTGTCAGTTTGATGGGGAAGGATTACGGAGCCGTTCTTGTAGCCCTTAATTGGACAGCATGAGATCCTAACAGATTATCTTTTCTTGTAGAAGGCCTGTAAGATCAAGGGTATGCATGCTATAGGGAGATTTCAGGAATAATTACAGCATATTTTCGTCCTTCCTGCTTCCCACACTCTCTCATTCATTCATTCATTCATTCATTCATTCATTCATTCCTAGTTGTGTGGCAGTAGAAGATTCCAGCTGGAGAGAAAGGTGGAAGCTTTCCTTTTTCCTCCTGAAGAACTTCTGTTTTTGGTGTGGTTTTTGCTGTTGTCTGGTGAGCCAGGAACAGCTCTGGACAGCTAGTAGGAAGTCTGAACAAAAGGACTTTTCTGGTTCTTGGGGTTCACTATAACAATTGTAATCTTACGATAGAAAGTTCTATGAGCATTGCATGTCTAGAGAAGCTTTGTATGCTGCATATCAGGGTATAGAGCACTCTTACAAAAGAAACGAAGTTGGCTGATTCCTTTCTGTCCTTCTACCAGCAAGCAAAAGCTTTTTTTTTCTTCAACAAGCTCAGCGAGGAGTTTTAATGTGGCATGCTGTATTCTTTATTGTGTTCTCCTGTGTTTTAGTGTGTTTTAAACTGCTTTTGTATTAGTATTATTTTTGATGCTATTTTATGTTTAATTTTTAAAACACTAGAACTTGCCAGCTGAAATCTATTAGTAAGTTGAAGCTAGAGCAAGCCCATTTAATCAGTGAGGATATGTCTCATTGATTCAATGGGCCTACCCTAGTTGTAACTTACTACCAAGTTTTTTGCTATGTTTTTTAAAATCATTAGTGAGCCACTTTAGGGTGTTGCATTGGAAGAAAGGTAATATTAAAAAAGATAGACAGATTCATTCATTCATTCATTCATTCATTCATTCATTCATTCATTCATTCTATCTGGGTATTCTTGGCTGAGATTCTTTCAGCCATATGTAATACAGCGATACATCATACAAATAACATACTTTCCCTTAAAGTATCTTATTCAGAAAAGTCTGAACAAGAGACACACCAAAAAATAGTGTTTCAAATGGCAAGCAAGAATCCTATTGCTGCTCATGTTAAAACTCATATCTAGAGATTAAATAAGATGGCCTTTTTTATTTATAAACAGCCAACTTTGACTATTCAGTCATTAAACAGAAACATTAATTAATGCTAATGAGAGTATGGTTAAGCTCTCTGACAAGAAGAATATGGTTAAAGTGTTCGATTTCACAAAGGGTCACTATCCCTTGCTCTTTTCTTCCTTCAGGGACTCTATCATAGTGTGCTGCATAAACTCCTGCACAAGTATGTTTGCTGGTTTTGTTATCTTCTCTATTGTTGGATTTATGGCTCATGTCACCAAGCGTCCTATTGAAGAAGTTGCAAAATCAGGTATGCTGTCTCTTTAATGAATTGTGGTACATTCTTGTTTCATTAGCTAGTATGTATGGTAATTAACTCTTTCTAAACATTGGTAATTTCACCTGTTTGGCTGTTCATCTGTCTTCTGCCCAGCCACCTGAAGAAGATATAATTCAAAAGACCAAAGAGAATTGACAGTCCTCACAGTTATAGCTGACTGTTTTTTACAACCTCAGCAAAAACTGGCCTGAATGTCTTTATGGAGTCTTTGATATTGTTTTCATTGATAATTCTGTTGTCCTCATCACATATGTTAGACCAGTTTTGTATTTTCCCCTGCTGCTCCTCCCCCCATGAATTGTTTTGCTAGTAAACAGGGTAGAGATATTGTCTGGAAAAAAATTAAATGGGAAGAAGTAAAAGTCAAAATCCTACTAGAATTTCCATTAATGTTGTGTAATCTGTTGCAGCTAATCACAGTAAATTTAACAATATGGACCACGTCCTGCGACTGCATTTCTTAAAGACAATCATAAGACACATTTTGGCTGTCAAAATTGTAGAAAATGCTGCTTTAAAATAAATTTGGATACAGTTCTCAAGTCAAGACCCCACTGTAAACTTAATGTAATGGGGACATTGAATGATTTTCCAGCAGTATCACATTCTGTGACCTATAGCCAATATCAACACTGGCACTGCAGCACTAACATGATGGAACATTCTTCCCTTCCTGTTCAAAATTATGCAAGCAAAAGGAAAATAGTGATTTGAAGAATATATAGGAATAGAAAGCCTAGAAAACACCCCTGGATCCTTACAATGTGGATAATAAGAACAAAGAGATAGCAGGCATATTTTAAAAATGAGTATCTACTCTTCTCCCTCCAAGTTAAATGCTGATGGATATTAATAATTCTATCATTGAGGATTTTTAAAAAATTGCAGTGTATGTAAAAGAACTGTTTGAATAGAAGGGACCCAAAGTATTTATTGTACGAAATATTGATACCAGACTGGCAGTATGAACATTCAAAAACTAAACTGCAATACAGATAACAAAAAGAAGCAAAGTACCTGGACTTGATGTTTTCTCAGATGAATTAAGACTAATGGAAGATCATGACTTCTTGATGGCGTTTTAGCAAATCTTTTCAATCATATCTAGGTAAAGGTAAAGGTTCCCCTTGACAATTTTTGTCCAGTCGTGTTCGACTCTAGGGGGCAGTGCTCATCCCCGTTTCCAAGCCATAGAGCCAGCGTTTGTCCGAAGACAATCTTCTGTGGTCACATGGCCAGTGCGACTTAGACACGGAACGCTGTCACCTTCCCACCGAGGTGGTCCCTATTTATCTACTTGCATTTGCATGCTTTCGAACCGCTAGGTTGACAGGAGCTGGGACAAGTGAGGGGCGCTCACTGCGTCGCATGGATTCGATCTTACGACTGCTTGGTCTTCTGACCCTGCAGCACAGGCTTCTGCGGTTTAGCCCGCAGCGCCACCACGTCCCTCTCAATCATATCTAGAGAACAACAATCATTCTTGAAATCTGGCTGAGACAAACCTTTATTACATTAACTAGCAGATAAATGCTGAAACTTGCATAGTAACTTTAGTGATCCATTTGGTAATGGTTTTCTTAAAAATCATGCCATAGCAGAATTTACACAGAGTGTGAAGAAGGATCAGGAAGCATGCAGTTTGGATTAGAACCAGAGAAAAAACATTGTATTCTACCTATATGCAGTTGGTGAGAGAAACTGTGATGTAGATATGTATTTTATTGACTGTGGTAACAGCCTTTGACAATGTCCAGCAGCTGATGGAGTTGTTCATAAACAAAGGTCCCAGTTGAAGAGACATTTTGTGTTTTGATATTACACTGCAAAAAGAATAAACTAGCTTCAATGTTTCTCACAAAAGTATTAATTTTAAATATGTATGTGTGTGTGTGCATACAATAAACCTTATCTCGTGTATCAGTGATATGCTTATGACTGAATCATGCTTTACTGAAATCTTTGTTTCAAATATTTTACCTCTGCTCCATATCCCTCATTTTACATCTTCCAATCATCAGACCTTACTGTGCTTCTCGAACTATTTTGGTCTAAATCCAATAGTCAGTCTCAATTAGAACAGACCCATTGAATTAATGGGACTGATCCATGTGATCTTAACAAGTTTTACTCATGCCCTGGGTCTGCTCTAGTTAGGACTGACATTTGGGTTTGCCACAATATCTGTAACTTTGATGTCTAGTTGGTGTAATGCATCTTATTGTTTTGTGTTATTGTACTTTGAAATAAGCTGCACTGCCCAGAATCCTGTTGCTCATCTATACTTGCATAAGGGAAACAACATAAAGCTTGTCAGCAAATTACCACTTATTAACAAGGTGCTATTTCCTTTCCTTTGTGTGTGCTTCATCAGGAACACAGCAAACACCTTGTTAGAGAGTGGAAATTTGCCCATCATTATGAAATTTTCCTCACACAAGTTTAAATTGGCAGTAGGGTTTGGAGCACTAATTGTCATAAAAAGATTGAAAGTGAGTGATGCAAAATAATCTGTTACATCTTGCCTTAGTCACAATTTTGAAGCCACGTGCCATTTTGTCCATTCCCAGGTCCAGGGCTTGCGTTCTTAGCATATCCAGAAGCAGTGACGCAACTTCCTGTTTCTCCATTGTGGGCAATACTATTCTTCTCCATGTTGCTTATGCTGGGAATTGACAGTCAGGTAACACAGATACAGCGTTGTTTTTAAATGTTTTCACAGACAGCAAACATTAAATAGTTCACAATGTGTTTTTCTCAGCACATGAAATTTCTCGTTGTACAGTATCAGCTACTTTATTGGTGCAGACAGGGAAAAGGTTGTCAATAGGGCCAAACATATTGGTCAAGTCCAGACGTAGTGCTTTGTGTCCTTTTTTTGTTACAGGAATGATACATTTGCATTTAGGGGTGCTTTGTTTTGTTTTTGCTCTAACAAAACAGTAATCAAAATGGTACATCTTTTCTCTTGTACACCCAGTTTCAGGCGGCTTGTTCCTATCACTACTGTTTCCCTTTTATGTCCAATTGAGGAGGCTTTGTATAAGCCTTCTCTTCCAATAAATCCTGCTTCCTGTGCTGTGATCCTAGCCTCAGGGAGAGCTTTATTTGGGTATCACAGGGAAACTGCTTAGCAAACTAGGAGGTCTCGTCAGAAGTCAGCCTAAGAGAAGAAAATAGTGAGGAGAGAGCATTTGAACTGCTAGCCTGTACCTAACCTAACAAAGCAAGTACTGCTGCCTCACTTGAGCATAAGACTATACTGTGGTTTAGAGATGCATAACTAACCCTTGGACTCAGGCACTCATGTTACGTCTCCTGCTCCAGCATTGCTAGATTTGCTTGTCAGTTAATTTCAGTTTGATGAAACAATACAGTTTCATCAAATACAGTATAATGCTCACTTTCCCCTTCTATAAGGTGCAGTTCAAACTAACCACAGTTTATCAAGGTTCAGATACCGAGTGACAATAGTGCAGTATTTTTGAAGCAGTGTAATGAGTAACAGGAACAAATTCCTGCTTAAAACTGCTGAGCAGAGAAATTAACCGACTAATTAAATACTTTTAAAGAAAATACAATTAAAGTCTGTTTTCTGGCACCTAAAGAATAACAGTGGGCAAGAGACAAGTTTCTTTAGGGTCAGGAATCCAGAGGAAACAGCATTTTTCAGGTCAATGCAAAGCTCTCCCTGCCAAAAGGGGAACAGGTAGACTAGGGACTAATGCCTACCTGTTCTGCATAGAGCCAAACCAACGTGGAACTAGAGATGACATGGGATAGTACCTTAGATTACTCATTTTTTTTTCTAAACCACTTATTATGAAGCACTCAATAGAAGGGTATGCATTTCTGAACAAACATGGATAATCCGAGAGCTCTCTTCAGAAAACTCATTTTCTGCTTTTTAAGACATATCAAACTCAAGAGGAAGAGAAAATAAGCAATGATACCAAGTAAATGATAGCAAATTGCAGAAAGCATTGATATAATAGTGAACAGAAAATGATATGGCTTTGATTGCCAATGGAGTTATAAACAACCTTTATATTTTATAAACTGCCGGAGAATAGACAACTGGTATATAATTCGTGATCATGTTTCAAATTAGGTAGTATACAGTCACCCTTTCCCCCTGCCCCCCAGTTTATTTAAAGAGATTCTGTAGTTCTATAGAGAAAGACAGACAGAGTTCAACAAATGCATACTGGTCCCAGAAAAAAGGGACAATCCCTCCTTTATATTGTAGCATTGAATGGTTTGTTTGCTAACATTCTTCCATGTATAAAAGCATGGGCACTGGGGTCCTTAGACCTACTAGATTCTTGGAGGTTAGTAAAAGATACTAGAGGGAAGCTATAAGAAACATATACCCTGAAGGGAAATATTTCTACTACAAATATGCAAATTTCTTATAACCCAATGAGCTGTTCTGAGAATTCTGATCTTTTCTGCAGTTGGGGTCATGATGAAAGAGGTATGCACAACAGCATTTAATGGTGATGACCTGTTAGTCACAGCAGGTTAATTATAGTGCATAAGGAAGATGATGGGTAGGCCATGAAAATTCTCCAGAAGACAAATGAAGACATAAGACATAAGACATAAGAAATTTATTTGTCATTGCACTCACAAGTGAGTGCAATGAAATGAGGTGCTCTTCCCCAAGGTAAAACTGGACAACACCACTACAAAAAAAAAGTTAAAATAAAAAAAAGTTAAAATATACACAAAAAAGCAACACTTTTTTGATTCTGGGCCATTACCAATGACAAAACTGACATACAACTAGGGTTGTGCATTCTGGTATTGGTACTGTACATTCATTTTTTTTAAAAAAAAATCTTCTTAACCCTTAATGGGATAAATGTCAGCTGTGATGGACCACCACAGATTCAAATTACCAGTGTGCTATAATCATATAGTGTTATGAGGACTTTGATTCTGATACACATATAAGAGCAAAACAGGCAAAAAACAAACAAACAAACAACTGCACAGGTTGTGTGTGGCCCTTCTAAGGAAAACTCTCTGGTTCGAGGTTGGATAGAAATGAGTGAATCTCAGACATGTTCCTGTGAAAACTTTGTGCAATCCAAGTGGCCAAAAAAAAGATGGTGAAGAAGACACTTCTCTCCCAAAGAGCCAATGTGCCAGAGAAGGACAAAGATGACATCAGCACTCAAACAGACACTATCAGCTAGTGCAACAACAGCAGTGATGCTGCTGCTTCTTTGGTTGGGAAAGAGATTGATGAAGAACACCAGACCATGCCTTCCATATCCACCCCATGCAGCTCCACCATATTCAAGGAAGGTTTACTCCCAGCCCCCATTCCCAGCAAATCTCTCCTGTGCAAAGCAACATTGGGTTTGCTGGGAACTCAACTTCAAGTATATCTGGTGTGGGGGGAGCGGAGGAGACTGAGAGGAGCAAGGTGGGCACTATTTCAGAGGCATGTGACACTGAAATCACCACTGTTCCTCCAGCTGCTTTTGTCCCACCAGTTGCCAGAACTAGGAGTGATGACAAGTTAATAATCTTGCTGTTAGGAACATGCAGGATTCAAAACATGCCTATCTCTGCAAGGTCATGGCAGAGGGAGAGGCATATATGCAGGAGTCCTGGAAGTCAAAACAGATGGATCCTTTGTCTTAATGCACTGGGAAGGAATCTATTTGAGGAGGACTGGCCAAGGTGGCAGTGGGACTATTGTCATGACCACCAACTAGTGTGCCCAGTGGGAGAGTGTTCTCTCAGGCAGGGGACATTGTCAGTCCACATTGCTCAGGCCTGGAGCCTGGAACTGTAGGAAAAACTACTTTCCTTAAGGTCAGCTTACCATTGCTGGGTTTCCCTGAAGTCCCCTTTAAGGAAGTGAGAATGTCACTGTCTGCTCACAGTACTAGGTATGCCATGCTTCAGTCTGCTGCTCCCCCTTCTGCCTCTTTCGTTCTACCAAATGCTTATCCAAGATTGTGCTCACTCACTCAGCTGTGCTGAGCCCCATGCAGCTGGCCCAGTTCGAACCCACCGTAGGTGATCTGCTGCTGCAATCTGTCTGCCAGAACTGCCCAAGGTGTTTGCCCACTCCCCAGTGTGACCTCTTCTCTTGTTCCCCAATGCTGCTGGCATTCTCACTGCCCAGGGTTCAATCAGTAGGCCCATTACAGTCTTTTCCTAATACCGAGGCAGAATCCATACCTTGGCAGCTTAGCAGCTGTCCTAGTTCTTGTAAAGGAATGTTTTCAATGTCCCTATCTTACTTTAGGCTTCAAATCTATGTTATGCATGTGTTAGCTTGCCTAGTTACCAACACAAGTGTGCCAAGGGGAGGTCATTTAAAACAGGAACCACTGGGCCCTGTGGTACAGCTCCTGATAAGCAATGGTTTCATGCAGTTGTTTAAATGCTTTACATTGTCTTCTGGTTTCTGTAAGATTGCTTTTGAAAACTTTAATTAGTGTAGCACCAATGAAGATGGAATACTGAATTGTGGGAGGCTCAGCTTCATACAACAAGCATTCCCTGATAGCCTTGAGGAAATTAGAACATTTAACTGGGGCAGGGTGGGTGGGGAATCACTGGACCAGTAAGATAACAAAATATAGAATCCTAGCAAATCCTCTCTATTTGTGGGTGGAAACACCTGTATAAAACATTGGCTAATTTCTGTACATTCTATGGAGTAAAGCTGAGGATGTTATTCTCTAGTGAAATGGTGGGGGGGGGGATTCCTTCTCCCATTGCATGGCCTCCATGGGTCCTGAGTAATCCCTTCCATTGTCCAGAATGGACATTATGGGGGCCTGTGGGACAAGAAGGGGAAGTCCTTAATTACTGAAAATTGCTGCCAGTGAAATGCCTTTACCAGCAGTGGTAGTTTGTGGTTATAAACAACTTAAACAACCTGTCCCATAGTCTCCACATGTTCCTGACAATTAAGGGACCACTCAGGACTCATGAGGGCCAGGAGACAGGAAGAAGAAATGTTTAGTTTCAAAAAAAAAGTCTCTGCTGATGACATCATTAGTCTTACACCACAGACTTTACACAAACAGGATTTTCAGCCCATTCACAAATCAACAAAGCTGATTTTTCATGCTCCACCTTAGTTTGGCTTCTTTCTGAGCAACAACTACTTCATAATGGAGTTGAAAATAAACTAGGTTCTTTTGTTCATTCTATCAAGCCTGATGTTAATTTTTTTAAAAAAAAAATACACCCACTAACACTACATTAATAAGACATTCTGAAGAAATTGCTGTGACTTTAATTAGGTCAAACATATCCTTAACGGAATATGGCTTTAGGCTATTTGAAATAGCCAAGAAAAAGTAGCCTAATATTTCTGCACACTGAATACATGTCCAAGGGCATTCAGGATTCTTCCAATGTTGCATTGTTTACCATCTTGAACTGCTTCATTTCAAGTGTAATAGAAAATATTCCCATTTTACCTTCACCACTGAGTATTTTTTAAAATGTCCTCCATATCCTGTTCTGTCCTTAGTCTGCTTATAACACGTTGAAATGCTTACTGTTACATTGCCTTTTCTGACAAACTTTCAAGGGCCTACCAAAAAATGGGGAAACACTCCCTACATGATGACAGACAGACACATGCTAAGTAGCTCTCTTGGAGGTATGGCAGTCATTCATTCACTGTAAGGAAGCAGCTTGGTATCTGCCTCTGGAACAAAACATCTGGTCTGAGCAAATAAAGAAACCTGCTAAGTTTAAAAACAGAGGTCCGTTCATTCATTACTTAGAACCTTCTAATACCATTTTTCAGACCTAACAAAAGCCTCCAAAGCAACTTACATAACAGAACTAATTCAACAATAAGATGCTAAAATCAAAAGCAATACACTTAAAAATGTAAATGACAAAGCACCAAAGTTAACTGTAGTAAATGTTTTTAATGCCAGTCTAAATGCCAGTAGATTTATTTATTTATTTATTTATTTATTTATTTATTTGTTTGTTTGTTTGTTTGTTTGTTTGTTTGTTTATTTATTTATTTATTTATATCCCGCCTATCTAAATGTGACCACTCCAGGCAGCTTAATTATGATGTTCTCATGAGAGGTCAGTGAGCTTAATTATGGCCCTGCCCCATATTATGCTGGATGAAAATCATGCCCTTCCTTTTTAGATTATTTTTGGCACAATATATTGATTTCGTTGGGATCTCTTTATGGAGAAAGGTAGGATAAAAGTATTTCAAATAAATAAATAAATATTGTGTTATTAAACAACCAATATGAATTTTAACTTTTTTAGATTCTTCAAGAATTGTGAAGGGCTAGGATAAAAATGAATGTTCATTTAATCTCACTTGGTTTGGTTAATCTTTAATTCTGTTTTCAGTTCTGTACTGTTGAAGGATTCATAACAGCTCTGGTAGATGAATTTCCGAGGTTATTACGCAGTCGACGAGAAATTTTCATTGCTATTGTTTGCGTTGTTTCCTATCTGATAGGACTATCCAATATTACTCAGGTAAGTCAAGTCCCAAATATTTATTATACTTTATTTGCTATGGCTACATGTTTTAGTAAGCAGAATTAATGAAGACAAATGCTTTCTACAATGCTTATGATTTTAAGAGAGTTGAGACAATGATTACTTCAAGTTTTTCTTCAAATGCAGTGAGACTCAACCATTGGCATTCCAGATGTTTTATGTGTAAGCACTCAGAAGCTTCAGTCAGCATGTTCAATAGCTAGGAGTCTAGGAGCTAATGTCGAAAACATCTGGAGGGTCAAAGGTGGAGAATTCCTGCCCTAATGGATTTGAGACTAATACAATGGACAAAGGAATAACAGTTATACGTAAGCAACTTGCTTGGGTTAATGCTATGCTCAAGTCTTCCATTTAATTTGCATCCACTAAGAATCCCATCTCATTTTTTTTACCCTTACATAGAACAGCCACATACAAACATAGTTTTTATAATCAATACCCAAATGTTTTTAATAAGTTTTTTAACTCAAACATTCCATAGTTTTCATGAAGGCTTTCATGGCCGGGATCTAATGGTTGTTGTGGGTTTTTCTGAAGATGCCGGCCACAGAGACTGGTGAAACGTTAGGAACATGGCCAAAGAGCCCAAAAAACCCAAAACAACCATTCCATTGTTTGCTTAGCCAAGCATGTTAGTCTGTTATATTTTATTGCATAAGCAAAAAGTCATGGCAATGTTTAAAACAAATACTGTACATAAAATGTGGCATTCAATTTTTACGCAAGGCAATGCATCTTACATGTCAACTCTTTCTTCTGTATCTACTTTGTGTCTTTGGTTAGATTAAGATCCCTCAGCAGTAAATGAATGGGCATGTCATATTTCTTTTATATATCTTTTTCATTTATATAGCCACCTTTCTCCCTGGATTGGGAGTTTGTCTTATGCAACATCAGGCAAAATGTTATTAATAAGGATAATTAGAGAATTCAACAAACACATGGACATTGCGGTACAGTAGGTCACAGTTATCCGAAAGCAAGTGGTAGATAAATGCTCAGTAGACCATAAAATATAGTAATGCAAAAAAAAAAGGATTCAAAAGTAATCTCAGTCTTGAATTTTATACATTGCAGGGTGGACTATATGTGTTCAAGCTTTTTGACTACTACTCTGCAAGTGGGATGAGTCTCTTATTTCTTGTGTTCTTTGAGTGCATCTCCATATCCTGGTGCTACGGTAAGTGATGTTTTATTCTCCTGAAATGTAATTTAAACATATAAGACTGTACATACTGTGTATAGGATTCACATTTAAGTAAATATTGGTGTAAGCTCTCTATGGCGTTGGGCCTGCATACATTTCCTTCCCTTGCCATCACCCTTACAACTGCCTGAAAACAGGCTGTTAAAAGTTGCTGTAGCCCTCCAAAGCAGGTTTTTAAAGATGACCTGGGGAGTCATTGGGCTACAGTTGGAGAGTAAAAATGCCTTCATTTTGTTCCACCAGTGGAAGTTCAGCTTTAGATCCTGTCCATTATGCTGTCTTCGAGATCTTTGGGAGAAGCCCTTCTTTCACTTCTGTTGCCTCCACTGAGTATGTCTGGCGCAGATACTTCAGCAACACTTTCCATAGGCAATCTGACACATTTTTTCTTTACATGGGGACAGTGCTAAACCAGTGGTTCTTAACCTTGGGTTACTCAGGTGTTTTTGAACTGCAACTCCCAGAAACCCCAGCCAGCACAGCTAGTGGTGAAGGCTTCTGGGATTTGCAGTCCAAAAACAACTGAGAAACCCAAGGTTAAGAACCACTGTGCTAAACTACCAAAGCACTGGATTAGGCCTTTGGGAAATTGTCTGGACGGGTCCATATGATATATTAAATAGACACATGCAGGTTCTCTACATATTGGTTACTGAGTTCTACCGATCGTCATTCTTTCCTTCTTTCTTTTTAGGTGTAAACAGATTTTATGATAATATCCAGGAGATGGTTGGCTATAAACCATGCATCTGGTGGAAGCTCTGCTGGTCCTTCTTTACTCCCATCATTGTGGCAGTAAGAACAAATTATTGTTTTATAATGGAAAAGAGACTAAACAACCTTGCAATATAAAATACATAGTATTATACCAGTGAGCTAAAAATCAAGATTTTTTTGTACAAAATAAAATTTTACTTCCATACAAAATAAAATTATGTATTCCAATGAGCCTCCCAGTTATTACCTAAATACCTATTTGCTGGTGGGTTGATGAGCATGGGAACAGCCCATTATTAGATACCTTCCTCTTCTAAATTTAACTTTCGATATTTTGTTTTAAAAAAGCTGGTAAATGAGTATCCAAAAATAGACACTACCTATAATGGCTCTTTGTGGGGACATGTGCCTACCAATAGTCCCTCTTGGCTTTCTCATTACTTACTTTATTATTTATATTTATCATATTATTTTTCATTGTGCAATCAAATAATTATCAGCTAAAACAAACCAAAATATTTTATGTCACTAATAACTAACTTTGACAATATTTTTCCTCAGGGTGTATTTATCTTCAGCGCTGTGCAAATGACTCCTCTTACAATGGGTGATTATGTATTTCCAAAATGGGGCCAAGGTGTTGGCTGGTTTATGGCTCTATCATCTATGGTGCTGATTCCAGGTTACATGGCATACATGTTCCTTACTTTAAAAGGCTCCTTAAAACAGGTAAAGTGTGTACTTCATAACAAACTTACTCAAAGCATAATTCTATTTTCCTCAGTTACAGCATCAAAGTCTAGTATACCTCTTAGCTGCAGCCTGGCATCCTCAAGTCAGCCTATCTACAGAATGACCAGAATCCTGATGGTGCTCATGTATGCTTTATGCAAGTTGCCAAACAAATTGCAGCTAATTGCTGGTGAGGTACCAGGATGATGCTCAGCTGTGCAATCAGGAATTTAACCAGGCACACAACTAAGATGAGCCTCAGCATCTCTATAGTTAGCTGCCATGAGCCACAGCAAGTTATACAAACCACTAGTTACAATTTTGATGTGATCCAGCAAAGAATTCAGAGATTCGCTTGCTTCTCTGTTCTGAGGGATGAACATCTACGTGCTTTCAAACTTTCAGATCTTACAGTGTGTACAAAGTAAAAGTATTTAGTACTAATGCTATACCAAAATGTCTCCTACAATTCTTTTTGTTGATTTGGGGGGGGGGAATCCTTTCCACAGTCTGTGTGGCATCTAGCAACCCACCCACCTGCACTTCTGACACTTCACTTGAAGCCCAGGGGAAAATGTTACAAAGTATACTGTTCCCAGAGGGCTATTTCAAATGAGGGGATGTAGGCAGCCAGAAGAAAATTGCAAAGTGGTACGAGATGTGTAATGTAAATAAATAAATAAATAAATAAATAAATAAATAAATAAATAAATAAATAAATAAATAAATAAATAAATAAATAAATAAATAAATAAATAATCACTTTGCAATGTTATGGTAAGTTCAAAAACATCACAAAAAGAAATCCTAAAGCAAAGGTCCCCAACCCCAGGCTTGTGGCCCGCTGCCGGTCCGTGGCCTGAGCCAGACTGGGCTGTGGAGAGATACCTTCCCCCACCCCTGCACAAACTCCCACACACACAACCCTTTGTGCCTGCGCATGAGCATATGAGCACCCATACGAGCACTGTGGTGGCCTTTGTACATGCACACGACTACGCTTATATTCACACGAGTACTGCACCACACTTTGTGCATGTGCAAAAGTGCACATGCGCCTGCATGAGCACTGTGCTGCCTTTTATGCATGTGCATGAGTGCGAGCATGCTCGCTTAGCAAAGGGGGGTAGCCTGCCTTCCTCAGCCGGTCCATGGGGCTAAAAAGATTGGGGACCACTGTTCTAAAGGACTCTAAGAATGGGGCAGAAAGATGAAAATCTTATTCCTGGAGAAATTATACTTTTGAAAAATTGAGGACAAAACATGACATAGCACTAGTTTCACTTTCTTCCTGAAACTGAACACCACTCTGATCTTCTCCATACCAGCCAAAAATTATACTGTAAACATTGGTAAAAGAGAAAAAGGAGAATGATTCCTTCGAAATGTAGCATTAGGGAGGGCTTGGAGAATGTGCTGGACCCTGAAGAATAATTACTGGTAGTCAGCCAAGATGACTCAGAAGACATTTTTCTTTTTTAAAAACAATTGAGATTTGTTTTGTTTGAAGGCCGCTTTGCAGAATTCTCTCCAAAATTTCTCCACAATTTGTTTGATGGCTGTCTACCACCACCCCACAATGCCCTAGAACAGTGGTGGCGAACCTATGCACGTGCGCCACAGCTGGCATGCAGGCACTCAAGCCATAAGTCTCCAATGAAAAACACTTACCCATCCTACGATCCTGGATTTCAGGAAGAAGTCTTGGGAAGGGAGGGAGAGCCAAGGAGGCAATAGCCTCCACACCACAAACATACACACACCCCTGGACATCAGGTATGGAAACAGCCGGCTCCTGCCACCTGCACCTTTAAGGATTGTAGCCGGAGACGGAGCGGGGAATGTCCTGGGCAGGCGCTGGAGGTTTTGTGGCCGGAGGAGTGGGACTCATCGGGATAGTCATGGTTGGTTTTGTGTTGCGGTTTGGGCACTGGGGCTCAAAAAGGTTTGCCATCACTGCCCTAGAATAACACTAGGTAGAGGGAATTGGCCCAAATCCTCTTACATATCTATGCAAATGCTGTTAAGGTTTGGAGATAAATTTCTTCATGAAACCACTGTAGACACCATCTGTTTCATCCTGAGTCACACAGCTCAGTATGCAATAAGCAACTTCTAAATTGATTTCTTAACTTGAGGGAAATTACCTCTGTATGTTACACCATTTGTGTTATGCCAGTGTAACTAGGCAAGAGGATTTGGGCTATTGCTGAGGAACTAAAGTAGCGGCCAGGCCTCTGACACAGTTGCTGTTTTTGCCACTTGTAATGGCTGTGCAGAAATATGCTACAAGTGCAGCTAATGGAAAAGTCCATCTCTGAGAAACCACTGGATAATTTCTTCTTTCCCTGAAGAAGTAGGATGAAATGCCTCTCCATTCCTCTCCTTACAAATAGTCAAGAATTTCAAAAGGTCATTGGTACACAGCTAATTAAGGCAAATATCCTGATTATGTAGGCTTGATTGCTACAGTTTACCATACTGTGCACTGTTTTACAACGTTTCTTTCAGGTCATGTTGGAAAGATAATGAAGTAAGCCGCCTTGGGCTCTTTTTAAGGAGAAAGGCAGGATAAAAATATTTTACCTAAATAAAATGAACTTGTGCTTCCTTCCTTCCCCATATAATTGCACTGTTAAAGAAGGACCACTAAGAACAAAGTATGAATTGAATCTGCAACTTCATGACATTCAAGCTGAGAATAGTGATATCCCTCTCTTTTCTCTTCACCTTAGCGTATCCAAGTAATGATTCAGCCAAGTGAAGACATTACTCATCCTGAAAATGGGCCTGAACAAGCACAGCAGAGCAACTCTGCAAACAAAGAAGCATATATATAAAGTTTGGGTCATAGAAATGATTCAAACCTTCCTCTGGGTGGGAGGGGGGGCAAACAAATAAACACAAAAGAAACATGGTTGAATATGACCACAAATTTATGTCTGAGAATAAAATTACCTACCTCTAGTGGCACAAAATACCATCACCACTATAAGGGAAGCAATTGTGGCTATGATCGAACCATTGTGTGGGCTTAGTTGTTGACAATGTTTTGTGTTTTCTGGCAATCCATAGACTGTTAACATTTTTATTCTCTTTCTCACTAAGAGCTGAGTATCTGTGGAATTTATAAAGGACACATGTAGGCCATTTTTAATCTACCTTTTAGAGCAACAATTTGAAGTTTTGTGCAGCTGGTTTTTATTAATATATTTCTTACTGTTTGAATCCCAGACTGTTATTTCTGAGAACAGTTAAATTGGAAAGCTGTTTTGTATTCACCAGCAAAGTATTTTTTACAAAGAAAATTTACAGTGAAAACGCTACCCTAAAATAGTAACCAATCTCACTCTTGAGTTGGTTTTTCTAATTTCCTTGAAAATATCCTTCTGCACAGAAGTATATTAAATAACTTGTATACAAAAAAGCAAGCTATTTCTAAAAGTATAAAGCACAGATTAAATTGCACCACTACTTAACTCTGTCTACCAGGCCTCTCACATTTAAGATCTTATTTTATATATATTTTTGAATATTGTCAGTATAAACATATTTCAAATATTGGGCCAATTAGAAAAAATGAAAGTGGCAATATTATGACACATGTACTACAAATCATAAGCCTCTCCGAAAGCTCAACCATATTTAAAGCTGTACAAATTATTATTTAAGCCAGATTGTGCTTCACTTTATGTTGCACCATCAACAGGTGTAACACTACATCACCAAAAGAGAATCGTACAAATATTTTACAGATCAAAAGGCTCCCCAAGGAAAATAATTGAGGGCTTTACAATTAGCACTGCTCTAGTTTGTCTGTTAAAGGCCTATCAACAATAAACGTTTTAGACTAGCAAAAGTATTATAAAAGCACTTTGAAGATTTTTTTATTTTTATGGTTTTATTTAGATGTATGTCTTTCATGGTAATGATGAAGATACAAGGAAAAGGTCTTTCCATAAACAACGCCACACTATGTTCTAGCTTGCACTTTCCACACAGGTATCTATGGTTGACCAGTTTCCTCCTGTGTAGAAAACTGCAAGGCAATAGAGTCCATAATGGCAATTCTTGTTTGGCAGCTATGAGATAGACAGTAAGGATCATGGGGAAAGTGATCTGCAATGTTTTATTTTACATGACTGCAACAGAACTGTGCAATGAAATATGCTTTTCAGCAAAACCTTGTGCAAAGTACAATGTTAGATAGCACACACTTTATGTAGAACTACTATGTGAACAACATGTTGTGAACGTTGGGTTTTTCGTTGTTTTTGTCTGAAGGTGACAAACATATGTTCTTGCAATAAGGTATTATTCTCAGAATGTCAAGCACATTATTGTAGAAAATATATATATACATATATTTCAACTTAACAAAAAAATTCTCATAAAAAGAGTATTGTTTAGTAGGGTCTAAACTGTTTCATACAGCAGGTCAGCTGTAAAATATTCAGAAATCTATGATACATGCTAAATGTCTATAGAAGAACTCACAAACAAATCCAAATGTCTTGTAGATTTTCAGGGTCTAGGAAAAAAGAAAACATGTCATACTACACATGCTTCATATACGTTATAACTGTGAATTTCATTAGATTTAAGATGCAAATTCAAACTTTCTCTTTATTGTTTATGTAATCAAGTCCCATGTTGTTCTAAGAAAAATGCAGTATTCAATGTTTGATTGTAGAACACTTATGACAGATGTTTGACAGATTTGCTCTTCAGCAAAATTCTGCGCAAACGTATCATATATAGCACAAAAATAGTGTTGTAGAATTACTGTGTGTAAACTGTGAATAGCTGTATCTTTTTGTAGTATTTGCCCTTTAAAAAGAAAGAATATATGATCATATATGCTTTTTGCAATAATGAATTATTCTCTAAACATCAAGCAAATTTATCTCTATATAAAAATATATATGTAATATATACACATTCTAAAATATATATAGAGCCTGTTTAAAGAGAGAGAGAGAGTACAGTATAATTTAGAAAACTGCAATGTTCTATGGACCAAATGTAAAATATTTATAAATTAAGATGCATTTTAAATGTCTATAAATGGTGTCCTAACTAAAGCACGGTTGTTATGTAACTTTCCAAGAGCTTAGAAAAAAAATAAAGATTATATTATACATTCTATGAAGTGGCTTTACTTTCATTCTTTCATTGGGCAAAAGGTTTTAATTCATGAACTAAAACTAATGAATTAAATTCCAGTATCCCAGAACTCACTCCCTTTGTGGATGACCATCACTGGAGAAATACAGTTCTTGGATCATCATTCTAGCTTTTTTGGAACAGAGGGTGTCAGACAGTCCTGGACACATACTCTTCTTCTCTGCTGCCGTGCACCCAGCTTCAAAGGAGTTTGTTCACCTTTTTCTTCCTGATTTTTAATCTGAAGCACAATGGTTCCCAACCTTGGGTCCCCAGATGTTCTTGAACTCCTAGAAACCTTCACCACTAGATGTACTTACCAGGATTTCTGAGAATTGTAGTCCTGAAACATCTGGGGACCCAAGGTTTGGGGACCACTGCTCTAGTATCTTAACTGGGCGGTCCTCTGAACCCCAACCCACACATATATGGGAGAGGCGCGGCAGTTTGCTCTGTGTTATGTTGGGTTTGGTTGGCTCCAGGCTCTGGCTTTCCCTAGTTCTCTTTAGCAAATAAAGGAAAGCAAAAGTTTTACACAAAACACCAGCAACATCTTTAGCAGGGGACTAAATGAGATGAATGAGATGACAGAGGCAACCAGAAAGAGGAGAGTGGGACAGAATTGCCTGATGTCTCTGACCTTGCCCACTTAGCAAGTGGAGGGGGAAAGCAGGGATCAAAGTCCTTTGATCACTGCTTTCCCCCTCCACTTTCTTGCAAGGAAAGTGCTTTCTTTCTCCACTTTCACCACAAGAAAGTGCTTTCCCCCTCCACTTTTTTCACAAGAAAATGGAGGGGAAAAGCAGGAATCATCAAAGTGCTTTGATCCCTGCCTTCCCTCTCCACTTTCTTTCTTGCAATGAAAGTGGAGGAGGAAGGCCGGGATCAAAATGCTCTGATCCTTTCTCCCCCTCCTTACTTCCATGTATAAGACAACTCTCAATTTTTAATCTAAAGATTTTAGACAAAAGTATTATCTTATACACAGAAAGATACGGTATGTATGTAATTGAGTGTATTTGTAAATTGATTGTTGATGGTTTTCTCGCCCATCTTTTTCATTTTTCAATTGTCCTGTGGCCCATCTATGAATATATCTCTTACATGCTTGTAGCATCTGGACTCAAGCTACAGAAAGCAAGATTTATACTGAATAAAAGACAATGGAGAGGTAATAGTATTGGTTTACAGAGACATCAAAGACCTGCCAGTCACTCAATGAAACAAATTTTTTAGGGCAAGCACTATCGTAGGTTTTCATGCACCTGTTAACTGCAACAAGAGTAGAACTAAGGAGAACAAGTGAGTCTGTTCAGTTCTTCAAAAAGTCTCTGGTTTATGAATGTGAGATATTGTGCTCTGTAGTCACCATTCAAAATGCCAGGAAATTGCCCAATATTGCTGCATAATATTATACCCGCATTGCTAGCAGGAAAAAAAAGGATGCCAAGCTTTACATAGCACAGGGCAACCTGAATGTTGACAACACCAATGGCAGCAATCAAAATAGTCTACAGGATACCTTCTTCTGCTCACTACTAAAGCCCTGACAATTGCTTTGTGTTTGGGTCAGCTTCTGGGATTTTCCTTTGCATGGTATCAATTTGTGAATGGTAGTGATGCTGGGGACTTCTGTTCAACAGCTCGACTATTTTTTTAAAATATTTTCACAGGAAGGAGGTAAAATCATGTGGCCAGGAAGGAGTTAAATGCTTTCTTTCACACTGAAGGCTGTGGCAGTGTTAAAAATGACAAACTTTTGTCCCCTTCCATATAAAGCTGCTTGGCTGACTTCAGACACATTCTGATTAGTCAGAATGCTATGCTATAAGTAAAACAGCAGATTTCAAAGCATTTCGAGCTTTAAAAAGCACTAATTAGACAGCTTAATTTAGAGTCATGAATGGCTCAATCATTCTGAACAACAACAACAAATAGCCGGTAAAATGGATGTGTTCTTTTTTTAGGTATGCAAATGTTATCGTATCAATATATTTAATCTTTTCCATCAACTGTAGATTTATAGTTGCTTGTGTCTGTACAAGGGTTACTTTTTTAAAAAAATCACAACTCAAAGATTCTTTGCCCAAACATCTCCATATCTGACGCAGAGCAAGAACAGACCTTCTGCTACATCTGTGTCAAATTTGGTGCTGATCTAAGGTCGACTTCCATAATTATGTATTTTTTGTTTGGAATATCCTTATTTTTGGGTTCAATTGGTGCCAGGGCCAAACCTATTGCTCTTCATGCCAATTTGCCAGACGTCTGGAGGAAGGATTTCTGGCAGCTCCCTGGCTCTGGGGTCTAGTTCCCTGAACCGATCCCTCTGTTGGCATGACAATGCATCAGCTATCCTTTTATCTAAGCCTGGAACATGTCTGGTGTGCACCAATATATTAAGCTGCAACACCTGTAATGTAAAGGCCCTGACCAATGACATGACTCATTCTGACTGTGACATAAGGTTGTTTATGATATAAACGACCGCTTGGTTGTCACACCTGAAACAGACCACTGAATTAGCCCATTCCTCTGTCCAAAGCCATAATGCACCCACTATTGGGAAAAATTCTAAAAAAGTCAGGTCCTTTGTGATGCATCTCTGATGCCAGTCGTCTGGCCATAAGCCTGAACACCGTCTTCCTTGAAAATAGATGCCAAACCCTAATGACCCAACTGCATCCAAGTGCACCTGGAAATCCACTCTCAAACCTATCTCGCTTCTCTAGAATGAGATGCCATTAAATTTATCAATGAATTGACTCCACATGAGGAGATATTCCTTCATTCCTCGGGTCACCCTAGTTCTATGTATAGGTCGATGAAGACCTTTCATAGCACCACGCAGGTGTCACAAAAATGTCCATCCTGGTGCCACTACTCTATAGGCAAAACTTAAGTGCCCAACTATTTCTATGTAATAAATATTCTATGTAATAAAAATGCTAGCCTAGTTCTAAGATCCACCAATTTATTACCAGGTAACCATGAAGTTTGCTGTGACGTGTCAGGTTCTATGCCTGGAAAGGCGAGGGACGTGGCTGGTCCCTCTGTCTTTTCTTCAGCAAGGGGCAACAGTAGCTCTTTAGCTAATACCTCAAAAGTATCCAAGAATTTGCATTTATCCGAGTTCCTTTTCCCACACAAAAGGAATTCATCAAGGTAATGGGCTGTGGAATTACAAAATACCCTGTGCCTAATCTCCTATTCAATAAATGTGCTAAATTTTTCAAACACAGCACACAACACTGAGCAGCCCATGGATAAAGCCCTGTCTATGTAAAATGAACCTTGAAACAGGAAACCCAATAGGTTAAAGTCAAGAGGGTGAACTGGCAACATTCTAAATGCTGATTTAATATCACATTTTGCCAGTTCAGCCGCCACACTACACCTCCTGACCATATTTATCACCTCATCAAATGATGCGTACCTAACGGTGCAAATTTCTGGGAGGATGGCATCATTGACTGATGCTCCCTCCAGAAAGGAGAAGTGGTATATTAAACAAAACTCACCCTGGTCCTTTTTAGGCACTATGCCTAAGGGAGAAGCCCTCAGGTTCTCAGTGGGGGTTCTGGGAAGGGGCCAAGGACCCTACCTTCCTTAACTTCCTTATTAGTCTTGCGCTGCACAATGTGTTCCATGCCATTAATTGATCAGAGGTTACATGCCATAAAGGCTTTATGTTCTCCTTCCTTCGGGATTTTGAATCTATATTTAAAGCCTTCTAACAAATAACTGGCATCTTCCTTGCGAGGGTAGTCCCTTCTAAAACACCAACCCTAATTGGGCTGGGCCCCTTTTCTAGGTGCACCCCTGTCGCTATTGGGCTTTTTTCCTTCTCCTGTGCCTTTGTTCTGACATTGGGCACCAGCTTTGAAGCAGGAAGAGTTCGAGTGCTGCCCTCCACATGTAATGCACTTGTGCCTAAATCTACATGGCTTCCTTATGCAATATCCTATGGAGTTGTATTCAATGTAAGGCAAGTGGGGTTGAGCCGCCTGCCCCACACCCAGGGGGGGTGAGTTTGTGTAGTGGCCATTTTTCTGTTCAAATGACCACTATCAAATCTGTCACCAGTATTTGGCCTGGTGGGGATCATGTGCTGAAGCCTCAAACTGGGCTGTGTTTCGTCTCAGTGCATGTTGTGATGGATAGCACTCTGCATGCGGAGCGCTTGGTCATACTGCAGCCATGCCTGGCCTTCAAAATCAGTATATGCTCTACATATGATGACCAGGTACTGGAAGAGAGCCAGTTGGCCCATGTCCTGTCAGCCTTTTTCCTTCTACACTTTTCTTTCTTTCTTGTCCTTTTTATCCAGTTCTTTCTTCTCAACATTTCTGTTTAGCAGGTCAAATACATCAATGTACAGTGGTGCCCCGCATAGCGATGATAATCTGTGCAGCAAAAATTGTCACTATATGGATTTGTCGCTATGCGGGGAAAAAACCCATGGGAATGCATTAAAACCCGTTTAATGCATTCCTATGGGCAAAAAACTCACCTTAAAGCGAAAATCCTCCATACGGCAGCCATTTTTGCTGCTCGGTAAGCGAGGAATCTGGGGAAAAACAAAGCAGGTGGCCATTTTATTTACCCGGTGGCCATTTTGGAACCACAATCAGCTGTTCTAAAAACATCACTATGCGAAAATCGGTAAGCGAAACAGCTTACCGATCATCGCAAAGCGATTTTTTACCATTTAAATCATCGCAATGTGATTGCTTTTGCGATCACAAAAAGTCATTGCTATGCGGATTCGTTGTTAAACGAAGCGCTCGTTAAGTGAGGCACCACTGTATTTACCTCCTCATCTTTTTCTTTTGTGGCAGTGGTTAAGTGATCCCCCAGGGGCATGGAGTAGTCTCCATATGGTAAAGCCCCTAATGCAACGGTATTGTAGTCAGTGTTGGGCACTGATGGATACGGCTAGCCCCCTGCAGTAGCAGAATTGTCCTGGTGTGCCGGCGGCGTAATAGAAACATAAGGTGTGCTCCAACCACTGAACTGAGGGTTGGTGCACTGCCATGCTGCAATAGCAATCCCTGTTCAGCGTTGTGTAGAGTGTGTATGCTATTTAACTATATGGGCTACCACGGGCCCAAGGCCAGGCAAGAAGAGGCATATGTGAGCCAGGTGCAATAGTTGACTCACCCGACAAAGTCACAGCCCTGCATGGTTTCTCCTCCAAGAATGGTTTGTCCAAGCAGACCTCTTCTACCTCATCCTGTCCTTCTTGGTAGGCTGACACAGATTCAGATGCCCCAGGGGTTGATGACCTCCTCCATTTCTCCATGCTACATGATCTAGGAGTCCTTCAAGCCCCGTCCACATCACATCTGTTAGGAACATCTGATACCTTATCAGACTCAAGGGCAGCAAACCTGTCCATTAAATCCTGTGCCATTGCTTTTAGCTTAGCCTTCCACTGACCTTTGGTCTCCCTGGAAGACCTGCGTGGTTGCAACTTGCTAGGTTGGGGAGCTTGCCTTGCCACCCTTTGGGCCTCTAAGGCTGAGATTTTCTCTTCTAATTCTTGCCACACTGGCCAGGACTCCTCGTCTAAGGGGGATTGCAGAGGAGACACTTGAGGAGCCAGACTTTTCTTGGCAGGTTGTTTCCCCTTTCTGGTGCCTTGCCCCTTCCTGGCCATCATTGTTACTCTATGTTATGTGCTATTAACAAGCCAGAAATAACACAATAACTCAAGAACCTGGTAAATGCTGAAGAAAGCCTTATTATTAATTAACCACTGAATTTGTCAAGCTGTCTTGCTATTACTTATGTATGCTCACTAATGACCACTAGGCCTTGTGGAGTGCTAGCCTTGGGACCCAGGTGGGGGGCCACAGCCCCTACCTCAGGGAAAGTGCCTTACCAGAGACACACTTAATCAAATGCTTCTTAATCAGAGCTGTTTATTTAAAACTTTTAAATAAATTAATTGTATTAATGTCCCAGAATACAGTGGTGCCTCGCTTGACGACGATAATCCGTTCCGTTCAAATCTGTTAAGCGAAATAGTCGTCAAGCGAATTTAAAAAACAATTGAAATGCATTGAAAACAGTTCAATGCGTTCCAATGGGCGAAATACCTGCTCGTTTTGCAAAGATCCTCCATAGGGCGGCCATTTTCCAGTGCCTGTAAAGCGAGGAATCTGTGCTAAAAACAGCGGGGAGGCATTTTGCACAGCGGGCAGCCATTTTTAGAGCTGCCGATCAGCTGTTTTAGAATCGTCATCTAGAGAAAAATCAGTTCCCGAAGCAGGGAAACGATCATCATCAAGCTGATTTTCCCCATAGGAACATCGTTTTGCAATCGCAATAGCAATTGCAAAAACTTTATTGTAAAGCGGTTTCAACGTTTAACGAGATAATCATTAAGCGAGACACCACTGTAATGCCAAGTGGATTCAATATAGTTAATAAAATGTGCAATGAATTTCATTTAATTAGCTAATATCCCTAACTTAGCAATCAACACTCAAGACCTACAATTAATTTATGCTTATAGTTAGGCAGTTAGGTAGCTTGTTTAATTACTCTATCGGTTAATGCTCTTTATTAAGAAAATTAATTAGCTGATTACTCACTTGATTTAAGTTTACTTTAATTTATTATTTTATTTTTATTACAAGTCACTTGATTTATTTTTATTATTTAATATCTAGTAATAATTTCTCCTTCTTGCTTATTATTATTATTATTATTATTATTATTATTATTATTATTATTATTATTATTATTATTATTATTATTATTATTATTATTATTATTATTATTATTATTATTATTATTATTATTATTATTATTATTATTATTATTATTATTATTATTATCATCATTATCATTATTATCATTATTATCATTATTATCATTATCATTATCAGTATTATCAGCAGCAGCAGCAGCAGCAGCTTGGCCAGTCGACCCTGCCGGCCACCAGCTGCAATTGCCCCTGACTGTTAGATTTTGAATGAGGGGAAAAAAGGCATGCGGGTGCGGAGAAAGGTAATAAGAAGAACCGAACCCTGAAAAGCAAAAAACAACAAAAAGGGGACCGGAGACTGAAGTGGCTAAATGAAAAGCCAAACCAACTAAAATTGCCGCATTCCAAAACTTAAAAGCAAAATCAGCAGTATCCAAATTGAACTATCCAACAGTTCCCGAACACCTGGGGACTATAACCTTCTTTCATTTTCTTTAATCCCTTTTAGTTATCATCGACTATGGTTCAATAGATTCCGGAACTATTATTTCTTTCTTTTATACCACCTTCCTTTTCCGTTATTTATTTATAATTTCATTTTCTTTCTCTTTTTTTTGAAATTTAAATTCCCGATGCGCCACAGTGCGGCTGGCACGAAAACATGCCGCCACTTTTCCTCTTTTCTGACAGTACAACTCAACAAGAACTAAATTGCAATAACAGAATTAATTAATAAATGAAGTAAACTGAAAACTCAGGGAGGGAGCCGGTGCTACCCTCCTGTGCTGTAGATCCTCGATCGCAAATGACACAGATAAAATTGCAGCAACACAGCCAAACTCTTTCTCTTTTGGTAACAAAAAAAGAAAAGGGTGGAGTGAGGGGGGAATGCCCTTTAAATACCTTTGGGTTTTCCCCCTCCTACCTACCTGTCTCGAGAGACTGAAACAGTCTCACAAAGAGTCTGCCTCGCTGCCCGAAGTCCATAGAGTCGTCGTCAGCAGCAACAATCTTAACTGTGCCTGGAAAGGGACACAATAGTCTAAATGAGTTCTGATAAAAACAGAATAGATTGGTATTATTACTTTCTTAGATCTGGATACTATATGTCTCTTGATGCATCCTTGCACTCAGTTTGTTTTCTTTTTCAAGTGTGCTTCCTTTTCACATGTGCTAGTGCCAAGCCAGATGTTACCCATCCTACACTTGTCCATTACATTTTCATGCTTAAATATGGAACTTGATATTTCCCCCCTCTTTTTCAATTTTGTTTTTATAATATAAGAACATAAGAAGAGCCCTGCTGGATCATGCCAAGGGCCCATCTAGCCCAGCTTCCTGTATCTCACAGTAGCCCCGCCAGATGCCTCTGGGAGCACATGAGACAACTAGATACCTATCTCCTGACAGCCCCCTGCATCTGGCATTTTGAGGTACCTTCCTTTTAAGCCTGGAGATTATAAATCTTTTTAAACTTGGAGATTATACATTTTGTTTTTATTTTTGCTTTGTTTTGTTTGGCCTAGCTCTATCCTGATTCTGGAGTATCACTCTTCCCCCCCTAGTTTGTTGGCATGTATAAATTCAATGGACATCTTTACTAATTGATCCAAGGGATTTACAGAGATGCTAAATGAGAGGGGGGGAAAGACAGAATTCTGCAGCATTCCATCTGTCATTGCTCTCCAGGACTGCAAGGAACCATGGGTAACTGTTCTTTAGCCACAGCCCATCAACCAGGTAGAGATTCACCTCGAAGTATCATCATTTACCAGTCTAGTCAAAAGAATATTTCAGAGACCCTGTTCAAAAACCTGGTGAGATCAAGACACACTACAGCCATGGTATCTCCTGATCCACTCATATAACTCTTGTCAAACTGAGAGAGAGCCTACCTTATTCATGAGAAACCCATGCTATGCTTTAGTAATCACCATGTTCCTTTGTCTTCATCGGTCTTACTTTTTCTGCATGATTCTTAGAGGATTTTAGACTCATTGGAATCCTGTTGCTCAGTTCTGAGTACATATGTAAAAGCTGATGATACCATGAACCACAGATTTAGTCTTAAGTTTCCTATTCCCTGTCCTGGGTTCCCAAACTCCCTTGGGATCCCTTTCGAGCTGAAGACTGGGATGAGGGTGGAGCCTTTAGCATCCAAAAATCACCACCACTGGTCCCAATGGTCTTTCTGCCCACAAAATCCTCCACCTCTGCCTCCAGGCTCCCCAATGGCTGGCCCTGTTTCAGTGTCCAAGGACAGTGCCTATTGTCAACTGTGTTGTTCTAAAGACACAGCCTGCTTTCTGATGATCATCTTCTCTTTACCGCCATCCTCCAACTGCTGTAGCACAGTCTTCCAAGTGCCTTCAGCACTGGTATTTGTCTTCATCTCTAGAGACATCCTCCCTTTGTTGCTCTTCCAAGAGAGTCTTCTTTGCTCTATAGAGAAACAATTCATTTTCTCTAATGAGCCCAAGTATGGCAGGCAGGCCTCAGGCAGCTGCAACTTTAATTCCAGCAGGGCAAACAGCCTGCATTTAACATGTGTAGCTTGCTAAAATTCTCAGGCAGGAATAAGAATGTAATGAATACTTGCAATTTTTTGTCATCTGTGATTAAATGCACCATGAGACATCTTTGACAAAATTGTCAGCCACTACATGACATCAAAAAGAACAGCACTTCTTTTGTCAACAGCAGCATTGGCATTAGCAACTGCTGGTAATTTACACAAAATGTCACATTCCCAGGGGTTACAACAGCAGAGTCTGATAAGCCAGTCCTATGTCAGGAATTCAGGGAATGCAGAACCGATATCCAAACACCAAAGTCAACTCACACAACGTAGTCCAGGGTCAGAGTCCAAAGCCAAGGGTCCAGAGTACAAGGCTCAAGGTTGTCAGGAGCATGGATGCAAACCAGAGGTTTGACTCAGTGCTTCCACAGACTTTCAGCCGTCTGAGAGCTGCTTATATAGTAAAAACAGCCCTTGAACTGCTGGAAGCCTTTTCATCCTGTCAGAACTCAGGGCTAGTTGATTGGATGTTTCTGCGGGCAGCCTTCAAGTGATCCTCTGACCTTTTTGTCATAAGTCTTCCCCGAAGCCTGGCCCTCAGCCTGTCTACTGGGGGAGGAGAATCTGGAGGCGATTCAGGTGTTTGTATTTCTAATTGCTCAGCATTCTCCTCAGCTACAGTTAACCCTTCAGGTTCCAGATCTTCGGCTGCACTCATGACACAAAAAGAGAGAGAGTATTTTCAACCAAAAAGGTTTTCAAAATCTCATCCCTGTACTTTATGCAAAATACAGTTCTGCCAGTCCAGAGTCCATGCCATTAGCTGTCCATTATCAGTTCTCTGTGAACACATTATTGTAAGCCGCCCAGAGACCTCTGGGTAGTGTGGGCGGCATATAAATTGAATAAATAAATATTTATTTATTTATTTATTTATTTATTTGATTTATATCCCGCCCATCTGGTAGGTCAGTACCACTCTGAGCGGCTAACACAAAAATATAACATTGTAATAACATAAGTACAAAAATCAATAACAAAACATAATGATCATAAATAATAAATAGAAAAGAAGAAAGGAATAATTCAAATTAACTTAGAAGCTGGCAGGAGGGAAGGCCTTGACATAAAGCCATGTTTTTAATTGAGTTTTAAATGTACCCAGCGAAGGGGCCGCGCGAATCTAAAATAAATAAGTAAATAAATAAATAAATAAATTACTGCACGTGAGTGAGCAGCATCTACTTGGGGGATGCCAAAACCTCAGCATACAGATAGTATTTGCACCACTACACAAAGAAGTTGGAGAAAAATAAAAAACAGAAGGAGGAAATACTCACCCTAACACCCTAATTGACCTATCCTATCAAAGCCCATACAGCAATCATCCTGCCACAACTACCCCCACACTCAGTTCTAAGAGCATTAATAAAATTTCAGTAAAATTTCATAAACTAAGCTGAAGGCCTGTTCCCACTGCCAGAATAAACCAAAAGAGAGATTTTTAAAAAAAAAAAAAAAAAATCAGGCTAAAGTCACACAGACTAGCCTGAATCCAAAACTTTTGTGTTGGTGTTTGCATCCTCACTGCTGTCACCACTTGGGACTGGTGTGTGTGTATGTGTGTGTGTGAGAGAGAGAGAATGGAAAGGAAGGGGGAGGGTGATAAGAGGGAAAGAAAAGAGGGGGTTAAGGGTGGGAAGGTGGGGGCAGATGGTAGGTCAGTGAATGGCTGAGCAATTGTGTGGGGAAGGGAGGGATTGGGCAGGGGTCAAGCGAGTGAGCAAGGAAATGGGCAGGCAAGGGAGAAAGCAGGTAAGTCAGCAGAGGGGGTAAGTGATTGTGTGGGCACTGCCTTTTTCAACATGTGCTCTGCATTTATTTATTTTTAAATTCCTTCTATCTGGTACAGCACTGTATCTAATAGCAGGAATTTTTTAAAAGTGGATGTGGATTCCCATCTGCCACAAAATAAACAGACCTCTGAAAGAAGAGCAGAAAAACTTGCTCCCCTAGAATAGTGCTCCATGCACGCATGTACCTCGTGTGTATACTGAAATTTAAAACACTTTTTAAAGTAGAAATGGGTACAACAGTGGGTTTTATTGTCAGTGGAATCAAGCCCTGAGTCAGAGTGGAGGCGGTGGGGAAATACTGTTCTAGAACACAAGACTGTTATCTAAGTAGTGATCCAAGTCTTCTAGTTCGCTCTACAGCTCTGCAAAATGGCTGGCACAGTGGCTGCAAGAGATTCTATATGTCTTAATTATCTCACCTGGCCCCTCCCTGTTGCCTCTATGGTTGGAAAATCCAGGGAAGCTCTGGGGCTCCACGGCGGGAGAGGAGATCAGCTGCCAGGAACTCACTGCCAGGTCTCCAACCCCTGGTCCACGGCCCACTACCAGGCCATGGCCTTGGCAGGGCTGGGCCGGGGAGACAGATCTCCCCCACACACCCCACATGTACACCCCACACCCACACCCACATGCATGGGTGCCCCGTCCACCCAAGCACGGGTGCCCCCACGCATGCACAGGTGTCCCACCCACCTGTGTGCACACGCACGGGTGCCCTGTCCCCCATGGAGGGACACCCTCGCCCCCCCAACTTGTCCGCAGTTCAGAAAAGTTTGGGGACCACTGCTGTAGATAATGAAACCATTCCCCATTCAAATGCCCTTATTAAACATTCCCATGAAGCACCCATTTACTCACCCTGTTCACATACTTAAAGTAACAAACTAGCAGGAAATGAGTGCCTCTATACACCTTGGCAGCTGCTAGCACTGCTTCAACCAAATCACTTACTCATTTCCTTTCAATACTCATTTCCTCTCAGGAGTTGCCCTTCCTTAGCACCACGTGCTTGTACCTACTGTATAGTCAGACAAAGAGACAGTAACACAGACACCCGTCTCCAAACAATCAACTACCAGCCAACAGATTTAGCCACACTTCCTTTCTTCTCTTCTGACAATCCCATGAAAAATCAATCTGCAAAACCAGTCTTTTCCACCATTTCCACACAATTGTACTCAGTTTGTTCATATGTTCCTCTTACAAACTCGCAGGGACTCCAGAGTTTTGCTGAATTCTCGTGCCATTATCTTTTAAATGACTTGAGTGGTTTCCAGGGCTGCCAGGTCCTAAGATGCTCTGCTCCTTAAAGCAGGGAGGCAAATCTCTGGGCAAGTGGTGTTGCAGGAGGAAAACTTTGGATTTCATTGTATGCGGTAGCTTTAATGCCTGGATGCTCTGGGCACCCATCTCTTTTCTCTTCCTATCGAGCACCAGGGCTCACTGCCTTAGTAGGAAGGTGCTTGTATGGGCATTGCGTGTGAATTATTAGTTTAAGTCATAGTATTGGAAATCCTTTCTACGATCTGAGCCTTTCCACCCTATGAGATCTTCAAATTATATTCTGACAGTGTCGGAGATGAAGCTAGTCTGCACACGGTAAAGGACCATTACAATGACCATGCCTGGATTATGGAACTTCCTGTCTGGAAAAGCCTTTCTCTGTTGGCTTGTTGCTACCTACTTCAGACAGCTTTATTCCAGGGTTCAGTTTGTGATTTCTTAGAGATTTCTTAAGCTAAGTAATTTCTAATATTGATTTTAATTGAACCTTTACATCCTGGCAGATCTTTGGAATGTACGTTTGTTTAAATGCAAACAGCCTTTTTGTCAGAAGTTTTACATTTCTAAATATGATGCATTTTGATACAAAATATTCAAACAGCTAAGTCTATGGAACATTCAGTTATGTAATGGTTGCTTTGTTTTTCTTCCTTTTTGAGACTGTCATGCTCACTTATTATTGTTGCAATGTTTACATCTCTCTTTGGGGCTTTTGTGAACTGACCCTTTTTTAAAAGCTCCTGCTAACTGGCTGTGTCTTTCACTGTATTGTTTACTGTGGTGATGGTGTTTTCAAACAAAGAATATATGGTTTCTTTCAAACTCTTGTAAACTATTCCATTCACTGAACTGATATCAGAATGGAGATATATGCATCTGGTTTAATAGGGGAGTGCAATTATAGACATAAAGTCCTTTCTAAGAATATGCAGCTAATATTATTATCCAGGAAATATGCAACATCAAACTGCAAAGGAAAATTAAGAAGCACTTAGATCTCTCCCAGACTATAATGCCAAGGAACTATTCTAGGTTTGAGCTTCATAGTTTGGATGTTATTTTACCACAGAGTTTTAGTATGGGATGAAGTGAACCCAGCCTTCTCGATACATGTTCTGTGAGGAACATTCCATGAGATGTCTCGAAAGTTATGGGTTTCTGAACAGAGAATGAGGAAAGATATTAATTGTGAGAAAAACAATATCTATGATCTATTCAGGCTCAATGGTAAAGGCCATTATGGCAAAGGAGATGTTCTACTCCTCCCTCGATTCTCTATAGGTCTGTCTTAGGCTGTATGTATTCCATCTTCTTTTCATGTGGGGAGAACAGTAAAAAGTATTTAACATAGGGTGCAGATTATAATGCTCCATCTGTAGCAAGCAAATGTACCTGAGGAACTGTGGTGCTGGTGAAATTACCACCAGTCTCATTTTGCTTACTTCAGAAAGAGATTCTTCATACACCAGTTCTGGAATAATCAAAGTAAACATCACCTCATGTATTTTATCATTAGAATGTGGAGGAAATAGCTACCACAGTTAATTAATCAAGGAATGGGTTCCCCGTTCACCCAATAGGATGCTGGTGTTACATGCTATTGGCCTTTGTGATAGTGAACTAAGGTTTTAGAGTAAGTTCTTCCATATTCTGCACATAAATTCTTCACCTCACAAGTCCTCCTTCACGTTCTTTTTGTTTGCATCTTTTTATAGTTGTGAATTTGGGCCGGGTAGAAGGATATTTGCCTCCAGGATTTTAGTCATAAAATGATTCAGATTCACTCTTCTTGGTCTCTAAGCAGGAATCTGTGAATCTGAGCAGAGAGTGTGCACAAAGTTCTTAACAATGTCAATCAATTAAGGGCAATTATGCTGCATATGAAATCATCCGGAAGTCTTCTGGAAGGAGAGCTAAGCATGTATGTCACATGATTCCTTCTGATTATTTCTTGTGACTGTTTTTTGAGCTTTGCTGAAGAAGGTTTTCATTACCTCAGAAATCATGGTACTCAAGCTGACAGTAGCCAATGACACGTTATGCATAATTAATCACCCGATTCACTGCTTCTGAAAAATGTGATCACGATTCTGACCCAGCAAAGGTTCTTATGAGACAATAAAATGGCAAACTACCATTCCAATTTGGATACAAGTTCCTTGTAACCATGAATTTCCCCAGAGGGTTTGCAGTGACTCCCTTAATTACTGTAAGTCAAGAAACATAGTTATTATGTTTACTTTGGTTCTATAAGGAGTTGTCCAGTGCATGATAATCCTTTCAGTCAGGTCTTTTCTACCAAGGGGGTGGGGGAAGGAAATGGGTTGCTTCTTGAAAGTGATGAAAAAGTCATTTATGAGTCTAGTGTTTCAGCTGTTGATTTGTAATTATCTTTCCTAGTCAAGTCAATAAAGTAAAAGGAAGGAAGGAAGGAAGGAAGGAAGGAAGGAAGGAAGGAAGGAAGGAAGGAAGGAAGGAAGGAAGGAAGGAAGGAAGGAAGGAAGGAAGGAAGGAAGGAAGGAAGGAAGGAAGGCCTTGCAAATGCTGGAAATCGATGAAGGTTGACAGGGATAAAAATTGACTCATTGTAAATGTGATGCTGGATACCATGGGCCACCAGAAAGAACAAATAAGTGGGTTTCTAAGTAAAACCAACCCTGAAGTCTCACTAGCAGCTAAAATGACTAAACTGAGTCAATCATACGGGGGCACATGAGAAGACAAGACTCCTTGGGTGGGGTGGAAACAGAGTTCTAAGTTGAAGGTAGCAGAAAAATTAAAAATCTAACATGAGATACATTGACTCAATAAAGGACTTGTTTGCAAGTCCATGAGCAGAGTTGGTAATGATAGACCTTTTGGAGCTAGTTACTGCAAAGGGTTGGCCAAGTGGCAGAAGCAACTTAGTAGCGTGTAACAATAGAAAAGAAAAATGCCAAGTAGGACCCAAAGTGCTGGAGCGTTTGACGTGATCCATCACAGGGTTAGATACACACAGGCTTTAATCTGTTTCTCTCCGTCTCTGTATATGCCACCAGCAAGTCGGGCAATGGCACACAGGCATATCTCGTTGGCCGAAACTCAGTAGACAGTTGCAAGCAAAGCAGACCCATTAAATCAACTGAAATTACATAGGTGTTGAGTCACCAAATTGTCACTGATTAAATGGGCCTACTCTAGCTGCAATGTACTACTGGACATTATCTACTGTGCTGAGAAAGATTTACTCACAAATGTAACTGGGTATAGGATTGCAAGCATATGAACATGTAAGAAGCCAGACCATGTTACTTTTGTGACCATGTTGAAGATGGCATATGTGTACACAGTAGTCATTGTTGAACTCCCCTGAATTAGCTCAATCTACATTCTTATCCATATTCCAAAGTCATCCTGTATTTCGCAGTACTCACAAAATAACTGCAAAAAGCAATAGAAATTTTTACACACATATATTTGGGGGCTACAGCTCCTGAAATATCCTATCCAGCAGGGCAGCAAGCTATGTTATTTGGAATACAGAATGACTCCCTTATTCAGTATCCATTGATTCACTTATCCACAGTCTGAAAATATTAAAAATATTAAAAAGATGAAAAAATAAAAATTAAAAAACATGTGAACATGGATTAACAGAACTGTCCATTAGAGGGAGCCAGAGATTTGCTATGAATACTTGTTAGTGAAGAATTCGTAGCATGGTATCTCGTGTCTTCTAGTGCACAGTTCTAGTAAGACATGTCAACATGTTTTTCTGGTTTTTTTTTTCTTTTTACCGTGCTATATATACAGTGTTCACTATTATCCATGGATTTCAGTATCCAGGGTATGTGTGCAATGAAGTTCCTTTTGAAGTATCGGGGGGGGGGGCTTGGAACCAATTCCCAGTGGATATGGGGATCCTTGAGTCCTTGTAGTCCAAAAAAGGACTCATAACAAAGCCTTCAAGTGAAGTGATATTTAAGGAGTGTTTTTACCAGTTCCATACCCCCAGTAAGCTTCCATGGCTGAGTGAAGATTTGAACCCAGGCCTCCTGGGTCCTGTCTATCACTCTCTTCACTATACTACACTGGATATCCTTAGAGTTAATATACAAGGTATCAAATAAAAATAATAATTATTTATTTAAAATAATTTTCACATGATTTTCCCCCCTCCAAATGGCCTGTGGGATGTTCAACAATATGAGTAACTCTATGGACATTTACATCCACAGAAAGTACAGTATAACCAGCAGTTCGAAATAACATTTTGCAAGAAACAACCTGAGTGAGAGTCAGCATGTGTGCAATGAAGTTCCTTTTGAAGTAACAGAACAACTGGCACATACTAGTTTTTCTGCTACTTCAAAAAGAACATCATCGCACCTGTCTCCGAAGTTGTTCATCTATTGATTTTTGCCATAAACTAGTCTGTTATTTTACTTGTTGTTTGGAGGAAATTGCTTGGGGGGGGTTTAGTGTTCTGAGAGCATTTCCTCCCCTTTCCCAGCTATTTTCCTCTGATTTGTGGATTCTCCACTCCTGCAAAACAAATAAAAAGTGATAGAAAACAGAAAGTAATTCAAATTACTGAAATTGTTTTTTTTAAATCTTCAAATTATTATTATTAATTATTTTTCAAGGTATCACGCATAACAGTAACTGTTCCTCTGAAAAACAACTTTCCCAGCTCTAAGAACTCATCTTGCTGTCACTATCCTTAAGTGTGGCCAGACTGGGCCTGCAAAATTTCAAACACACAAGCAAAGCTCATTTTGAAAATTTGAACCTTCATGTAGAAATCTTAAGAAGCTACAGGCATTTCATGCCAAGTCTAGAAATGCCCTTGCGTATATTATATTTAAAGACAAATGATTAAGATGTCGGATTATAACCAAAGTATCATTGCTAGCAAAACATATTAGTTTCTAGTTCTTCTAACACTTCCTCATCTTTTCTGCCCTCTTCCTCTAAGGCTGTTTGGGCCACATTTAGCACCGTAGTCATCTTATGACTCACAAGCAACTCACCAAATTACTTCAGCTCACTTGGCAATCAAAATAATAAGCAAGTCAATACGTGACTAACCCAAACACGCAGATGCACGGATTCTTACAAACATGGCAGATCCACAGTGAGCTGGGAAGCCGAACAGAATGTCTTCCAAAATCCCTACAGATTAGCGACCTAGTCTGGAACAAATGCTTTATTGCCAAATGCCTCCTCTTCATCAAGTATCACTTCATAACAATTGCACATTTTTGGGATTGGAGCTATTCAGCTAAGAGGTACTGTAGTTTGTTAACAATTGGTACTAATTCAGTCAGTAGAAAGATGGGTAAGGGGAGATGTGATAGAAGTGTTTCTGTTCAGAATTTTTAAATATATTCCCAGGACATCAGCAGAAGTAGGAGATATCAGGTTGCAAAGACACTATAACACCGAGAGAGTAAAATTCAGCTTAGTCTATTAACATGCAGTATATACCGAGAGCACAGACATTCATCTGGCAGCATAACGTAACATGTTACAATATATAGCATAGAAATAAGTGATCTGACTTACAGCAGATAAGATGCCCCCTTTACACATGCCTTTTATACAATCTTGGGACCAATCACAAAATATCTTACATCACTTTTCACTTACATTGGGTTACATCATTTTCTTCAGCTGTGCAACATCAAGTCTTCAACCTAGGTACCCACCTGAATCCACTTAGTTCATGACTCAGGTAAAATCAGCCATTTTACTTCAATGGTACTATTCTGATGGCAGAAAGTGAGGAGAAGTTAAAGAACCTCTTAATGAGGGTGAAAGAGGAGAGCGCCAAAAATGGTCTGATGCTCAACATCAGCTTCAGGGAGGTGAAAGCCCTAGCACATGTATAAGCAGAATAACATGTGTAGGGTCTTTATATACTCCAGCTGCAAGAGACCGTCTTTCAGCAGTGTTTGGAGAAGTAAAAATAGAAAAATTACAGAGAGTCAAAAAAATGGCCTGCGCACAAAACAAGCAACAGCAAAGTGGCAATACAGACTCCCCTGACTAGATGAGCTGATTAACACATGTAGTGGGATAAGAAACCTCCGGTGATATAGTTCAACCTCTTCATGAACTGAGGAAGGGCTCATCCTAGCCTGCAGAGAGAAACAGTGGCAGCCACAAGACCAGAGGGCCAGCCTGAATGTACACTGTTACCAGAGGCCTGAAGACACAGTTGTAATGCCGGTTTGAAAACTTTAGAAGTTTAGATAATGGCTTTCCACATCTGGTTCAGCACCTGAACCAGTTCTGACACTCACTTAGGAATGGGCCTACCTTGTCTTGTATGTATGCAGACAGAAGCCAAAAAATGTGAGAGAATATTTCTATTCTTCACAAAAATTACAGTATGTGTGATACTGCTAGAGAGTCTCCATGGCTAGTCCAGCATTCCACTGGCAGACACAGTGGGACTTTCCTTACCTTCATTCCTCAATACAGTGGGACTTTCCTTACCTTCCTTACCTTCCTTACCTTCATTCCTCAACTGTCTCTGGAAGGTTTCTCAGCCCTCTAGTGCCAGTTTTGGGAGTGTGTAGAGGCTGTAATGGGACGAGCGATTGACCATCTCCAAGCTCCAATAAATCTCACAATTCTGCCAAGAGAATTGTGCCAATATCTGCCAATATCACTGAATATTCACCTTTTTATAATTCAACATCTTATTTACAGATACAGCTGAATGCATTGAAGAAATTAACAGTCTTGCATGCAGCCTGGAGCTAGGTTTCAGTGGGAGGAGGAAGCTGTTACATACAGCACTGATGTTACCTGTCTGTCATGGGTTTGGAGGGAAAGTTCCATCCTATGGGGAGTGGAAGGCGGGACATCAGGAGGAGGGGCTGTACTGTATATATATGTGAAGCGTGTGTGGAGAAGTTGAGACGCTGAGAGGAGAAGAAGCAGCAGCTGGGAAGAAGAAGCTGGTGTGGGAGTCTGTGTGTCAGACAGGGTACTACTGTGTGTCAGTCAGTACCAACCTGATAGGTTCAGGTGTCTGTAGGGTTAGCCAGAACTGATAGGTTCAGGGTCTGTGCTTCAAGTTAAGTGTTCTGTGTGAACCAAACTGTGTGCATGTATGAATGAGACTAAGCCACGTTACTATATCTTATTCACCTGATCATTTTATTTTCCCTGTGTGTTGTTTTAAATAAACCTTATTCTTTTATTTGTTGAAAATCCATCCCTGGTCTGTGTGACTTCTTATAGGGAATGGTTGGTGGCAGCTTAGTGAAACTGTGGCATATCCCAGTAGGTCTGGGTTTGTCACATTGATTGGTGTCCAGCGTGTGGGATACGACTGGTCCAGTTGTCCAGTGGTCCAGCAAAGCCTTGGCAAGTGTGCCCAGAGCAAGGGGGGTCTAGTCAGGGACAATCTGAGAGCACGTAGGTAATCTTCTAGGTGTACCTCACGGGGGGGTGCACTAGTAGAAGAACGTGTAACCTCAGATTGGGGGCTAGATTAGGGAGCTCTGAGGCAGCCTGTTTTGGTGGGAAAAAAGCTGAGGCAAAACTGTGAAATAGCAGTGAGCTAGCTTGTCTGCTGAGAGGCCCAGCAGAGGGGGGTAGACTCTAGCTCACAACTGTTGCAAGTTAGTGCTGAAGGACAGCAGCAATCTATAGAGAAAGCTGGTTCTGAGGCAAAAGAAAAAAAAAAGGAAAAAAGTGGTCGCTTTATTTTGAGGCTTGACTTTTGAAAGCAGCCTGTGCTGGGGGGGGATTATGCCCTTGACTCGAAGCCAAATGGTAGAAATGGGTGAAGTGAAAGACCCCCAGGGTGACCAAGGTTCTGAGGATGAATTTGGCTCAGTGCAGGGTGACAGCACAGGAGAGCAGAACCCAGAACTCAGAAAATTGCTCCTAGCCCAACAGCATGAACTGAGGGTGAGGGAAATGGAGGAAAGATTAGAGAGAGAAAGAATGGAGGAAAGAGAGAAACAAAGGCAATTTGAAATAGAGAGAATGGAAAGAGCAGAAAGATTGGAGAGAGAGAAAATGGCGCTTGAATTAAGAAAATTGGAAATGATGAACCAGAACAATAATAACAATAGGGATTCTGAGGGAGGCCAATTGTCTAAAGCTGACCTGAAGAAATTCCCTGTGTACCACAAGGGAGATTGTCCTGAGGTGTTCTTTTCCCTAGTGGAAAGAGCGTTTGTGGACTTCTCAGTAAGGGAAACTGAGAAGATGACCATCATGCGATCTTTAATCAGTGGCAGCCTTGCTGAAGTTTATTCAGAGATGCCACAGGAACTGATGAAAGATTTTGCAGAGTTTAAAAAACTGGTGTTTGCAAGACATGGGATAAATGCGGAACAGCTGAGGCAAAGATTCAGGTCAATCACCAAGAAACCAGAGCAGACTTTTACCCAAGTGGGGGCCCAATTGGTGAGGCTGCTAGAGAAATGGCTATCTCAGGAGGGGACAGAGACCTACCAGCAGCTTAAAGACTTGATAGCACTGGAACAGTTCTATTCAGTCCTGCATGGGGAACTGAAATTCCAGGTGAGGGAAAGGAAACCTAAATCTGTGGCCGAAGCGGCAGAGATTGCAGATTTTATTTATCAAATAAGAAAACCCTTAGGTGCTGAGTGGAAATCTGTAGATAAACCTAAAGAAACCTACAGCAAGTACTCTCAGGGACCAGGGAAAAGCCAGCAAGGGGGAGGGGCCCATGGTGAAGGGAAGCCCTCAGACATGAAACTAAGACCTCAGATTTTGGAGGGAAAACCAAAACAGGATGAGAAAGACTCAAAATATAGCAGAAAATGTTATTTCTGTCAGGGAAAGGGCCATCTAATCTCAGAGTGTGAGAAATTAAAGCAGCTAAAAGGAATTGTGCCTCAGGATTCGAGTGGAACCAAGGCAAAAGCTGTGTTCTGTGTCCAGAAAGAGCAAGGCTCATTGTCACTGAGGGAGCCTGTTGCCATGGCTACTCAATCTGGAACAGCTACATCTGCTGATCAGACTGAGGAAAATGGTCCTCTTGTAGAGGTCAGGCGCTGCCTACTGGTGAGAACAGATTCTCAGTTGTTTGAGACAGCAGGGGTGGACGTAGGAATACTTGACCATCAGTATAGGGGGCTGCGGGACACTTGTTCTCAGGTGACCCTGTGCCATCCAGATATTATTCCTAGGGAGTATGTAATCCCAAATGAGAGCATGAAGGTGGCAGGGATTGAGGGGCAGGTGATCTCACTGCCAGTAGCAGAGGTACCTGTGAACTTTCAAGGCTGGAGGGGAGTTTGGTGGCTAGCAATTTCATCGACTCTGCCAGCAGCCGTGCTCGTGGGAAATGACCTGGCTGAACATGTGAAACGGGTGCTAGTGATTACACGTTCACAAGCCACCACAGGGACAGTTCAGGGGGGTAATGATGAGCCAGAGACGGAAGCAGAGGGGAGTTCCGAAGCTGTGGAGGAAACCTTAACCACAGACAGCAGATTTGGACAAGAGCAAAAGGCAGACGCCACTCTCCAAAAGTGTTTTGAACAGGTGACAGACGCCCAGCTAACACCTGAAACCCCAGTGAGATTTCTAGAGAAAAAGGGGATTTTGTATAGAGAGACCCTGAAGAATATCTCAAAAGGGGGAGATGGGATCAGAAGTCAGCTAGTGGTACCTGAAAAGTATCGCCCCATGATCTTACAAAGGGGGCACTCTGACATGTTTGCTGCGCACTTAAGGGTGAACAAAACACAGCAGAGAATCACACAGAATTTCTACTGGCCTGACATAGGGAAGCAGATCAGGGAGTTCTGTAAACAATGTGATGTGTGTCAAAGGCAGGGGAATAGCCGCGATAGGACCAAAGCAAAGTTGTGCCCTTTGCCTGTGATTGATACTCCGTTCAAATGCATAGGGGTGGATATTGTGGGACCTTTGCCCAAGGCCACAAAGAGGGGGAACAGGTTCATTCTCACCATTGTGGACCATGCCACGAGGTACCCTGAAGCCATACCCTTGACTAACATTGAAACTAACACAGTGGCAGATGCCTTGGTGGGGTATATGTCCAGGATGGGATTTGCCTCAGAAATAATCACAGATTTGGGAGCATCATTTACATCGAAGCTCATGAAACGGTTATGGCAAATCTGTGGAATTAAGCACAAGGAAACCACTGCCTATCACCCTGAAAGTAATGGGTTAACTGAGAAGTTCAATGGGACTCTAATGCGCATGATTAGGGCTTACTTGGCAGAGAATCCAAACAATTGGGACCAGAAACTGCAATCCCTTTTGTTTGCTTATCGATCAGTGCCACAAGCCAGTACCGGGTTCAGTCCGTTTGAACTTTTATTTGGGAGAAGGGTGAAAGGGCCCCTTGATGTAATCAAACAAAATTGGGAGCAGATCACCCAGGATGACCCACAAGACGTTGTGACATACATAGACTCTTTAAGGAATGACCTAAAGAGAAACCTAGAGCTAGCAGCAGAGACCCTGCAAGCTCAAAAGGTCAGAAAGAAAGCTTGGGATGACCAGGAAGGCAGGGAGAGGCACTTTAACCCAGGAGAGGAAGTGCTTTGGCCTAGGCTCTGCAAAGAGAACAAACTGCAGCTGGGTAGCCCAGAAATAAAAGACTTGGGTCACATAGTAGGGGGAGGAGTGATAACACCCCTCGAGGCCAAAATAGAACCTGTTCGTGATTGGCCCAGACCCAACACCAAGAAAAAAGTCAAATCATTTCTTGGGTTGGTGGGCTACTACAGAAAGTTCATCCCGAGGTTTAGCGAGATTGCGGCTCCGCTGACTGATCTGACGAGGAAGAAGGCTGATGACCGCATCCCGTGGACCAGCGACTGTGAGGAGGCGTTCCAGAGGTTGAAGCAGGCGCTCATCAACTATCCAGTGCTGCGTGCTCCAGACTTCGACCGGGAGTTCATCATCTACACCGATGCGTCTAACAGCGGGGTAGGAGCAGTTCTTTGCCAGGAGGATGAGAATGGTGACCAGCATCCAGTGTCCTACCTGAGTAGGAAACTCCAGAAAGGTGAGAGACATTTGGCAACCGTGGAGAAGGAGTGTCTGGCCATAGTCTACGCGATCCAGAAGGCCAAGCCTTACATCTGGGGAAGACATTTTATTCTGTGCACTGACCATTCACCACTGCAATGGTTAAAGACAATGAAAACCCACAATAGTAAACTTATGAGGTGGGCTTTAAACCTACAGGACTATGACTTTGAAGTGAAGGTGGTCAGAGGGTCAGTGAACTGTGTTGCTGACGCCTTGTCAAGAAGACCTGAAGAATGAAGACGGCGAAAGAAACATGGACTATGTATATATATTGATGACAAAAAGTTAAATGTACCTGTTTTTTGAATTTGGTTTGTATGAATAAATGTAACTTGTTGTAATGTATATGGTAAATGTTTAAATGCCTAATTGATATGGTTAACTTAGAATGTAAGTATAAGTAAGTATGATATTGTATGTATAACTGTTTTTGTGTATTGTAACCAGGTTGTTTTTTTGGTGAAAAGCACCTTAGCTTTCCCCCTACAAAACAACTTATAAAGAGGGGAGGTGTTACATACAGCACTGATGTTACCTGTCTGTCATGGGTTTGGAGGGAAAGTTCCATCCTATGGGGAGTGGAAGGCGGGACATCAGGAGGAGGGGCTGTACTGTATATATATGTGAAGCGTGTGTGGAGAAGTTGAGACGCTGAGAGGAGAAGAAGCAGCAGCTGGGAAGAAGAAGCTGGTGTGGGAGTCTGTGTGTCAGACAGGGTACTACTGTGTGTCAGTCAGTACCAACCTGATAGGTTCAGGTGTCTGTAGGGTTAGCCAGAACTGATAGGTTCAGGGTCTGTGCTTCAAGTTAAGTGTTCTGTGTGAACCAAACTGTGTGCATGTATGAATGAGACTAAGCCACGTTACTATATCTTATTCACCTGATCATTTTATTTTCCCTGTGTGTTGTTTTAAATAAACCTTATTCTTTTATTTGTTGAAAATCCATCCCTGGTCTGTGTGACTTCTTATAGGGAATGGTTGGTGGCAGCTTAGTGAAACTGTGGCATATCCCAGTAGGTCTGGGTTTGTCACAGAAGCTTTCTTTCACAAAGTAAGGGGACTGTCTTCTACCACTAACCAACCAGCAAAGTCCTTTGTCTCAAGCTTGAAGCAAGCCCCTCTCCTCTCTTTCTATTGGCTTTGCTTTGGCTTGCTTTGTTTCCTGTCTCTGCTTCCTGACCTTCAGACCATGTGGTCACATGGATTTCTTCTTCTTCCAAATGGTTGAGAGATCCATTACTGCTTTTTTGCCTTTTACTTTTCTGGTTGTAGCTGAAGATCAATTGTAAGTAAATGTTTTTTCTTTTCTACTTATAGCCACTTATAGAGTCATTCAAATTAGTGAAGAGCTAGTTTCATTGTGGGGGGGAAGGGCTGGGTAGAAGCTGTGTTGAAGCCTGATTAAACACTAAGATTATCAAATGATTTGACATGCTGATTTTCATCAATTGCCCAAGATCCTATTTTTGATGGTGAAGTATAACTGCTTTGCAGGTAAAGTGTGCCACCATTCTCAAGCAGTCTTAAAGTTATGCAGTCTAGAGATCTCTCCCTAGGAAATAACAGAGCTTATGCTTCTGCTTAAAGGTAAAGGTTCCCCTTGACATTTAGTCCAGTCGTGTCTGACTTGAGGGGACAGGGCTCATCCCCATTTCCAAGCTATAGAGCTGGTATTTGTCCAAAGACAGTTTCCGTGGTCAGTGCAACTAGACACGGAATGCCGTTACCTTCCCACTGAGGTGGTACCTATTTATCTACTCGCATTTTACATGCTTTTGAACTGCTAGGTTGGCAGGAGCTGGGACAAGCAACACCAGCGCACTCCGTAGTGTGGATTTGATCTTACGACTCCTCATCTTCTGATCTTGCAGCACAGAAGCTTCTGTGGCTTAACCCACAGCACCACCACGTCCCTTACAATGCTTATGCTTACAATGAGTGAATTTCACTAAAAACATGTGCATTTAAAATAAGATTTAAAGGCTTCCAGCATTTATCAGTGTTGGATGACATCCATTTCTTTTTACTAACCAATTGATTCCTCATATTTGGGTTTTCATATACCCTATGACTTGCTTGAATGTGAGGGTTGGGGCCCAAGCTCTCAACCAAAATTTGTCCAAAGTATACAAATTACCACAATTGCTGGGTTATAGATTTTAGAATTGTAAAAATTCAGTACATTTAATACTGCCCATTTACATACTAGATTTAGCTGGTGTTTTTCTAATTGTGCCCATAACTGTGGTTTTCTAGTTCTCAGTTCTTTTCTCAGAACTTGCCTTAATCACAAAACCTCAAATTTAGTTCAACAATCCCACCTTTTTGACAATCACAATAATTTAGCAGATGCTATTCAAATCTGCTTCCATTTTTTCCAAATAAGCAAACCAAACAGTATCTATGATTAACAAAAATACTTTTGAAGAAAAGTAAATAGCAAATGTCTGCTAATACTAGCCACAGAATACTACTTATTTTAAGAATAGTTATTTCTCGCCACTGTCAGGAATCTTGCTTGAAGTGGCAAAGCTAAAATCACAGGTGATTGAAAGCTGTTTAAAATGGCTAAATTAAAGGAATACATTATTCTGCAAAAAAAAAAAATTCTAAGATCATACTTGTGGGTGAAATAATATTATTCAAAATTTGAAATAATATTATTTAAATTTTGTAAACCGGTAAATGTGCCTGGCAGAAAGGATAGCTTTAGAAGCAACAACAGTGGAACACTTGTCAAAGCACTGGTTTATGTGGCAAAGAAGGTAGATATGTTTGGTACCTGTCAAATTCCTGAAAAGCTGTTTTGTCCTTGCTGAAGCCACTTTCTGTTGCCTGGCAACCCCGAGCTATTGATTTTTCTAACCAAGACTTCAGGCCCGTATCCCAGAGGCTCTTTTATGGAGAGTGATTAAATGCAACTGCCTCTAGCTTCAGTGGTACATAATCATCCTCAGTAGTGACTCAGTGGTGTCTTGACAAAAATCTTGTAGGAGTAAAACAATAAACATCTATCTGGAGTTAAAGAGAAGTGTCAGTTTCTGCTGGGGAATTATTTCTAGGTCATTACCGTTCATTGCACACTGTCAACTGTATTTTCCTAAACAAATGACCGAAATAATTAGGCAAAACACTGAGAAGGACTAGCAGTTTACACGAAAGATACTTTAGCCTATAGTAAAATCCTATACAATGCACTTGTTTGCTCCAAAGTAGCTCAATGAAAGCCATAGAGGCAAACACAAAATATGTGAATTCTAGAATGAAACCGTTTAGCTAACATTCATATTTTTTAAAAGTGGGGAAACTAGCTGCAATCACTCTCTGTAGACAGGGGTAGGCCACTGTGTTCTAGATGTTGTCTGGCAATTCCCATCATCCTTCTCCATTGGCTCTGCCAGTTAGAGCTGCTGGGCATTGCCATCCAAATACATCAGGAGGCCCACAGTTGCCCAGTTCCTGCAATGCACAAATATATTTAAAGAATGGAGAACCGCCATAATGTATTAACTTTTCAGTTTTACAGGCAGACACAAGTGAGACATTGCAACACGTTTCTTAAAATCAGTTCTACAGATTCTGTGGTTCTCCAGGTCGCTTCCTCTGTCGGTGCTGGTGCTGCTGACACTGCCACCTCAGAATATATTTAGAATTACACTGGCATTACATGTCACATTTCTTGCATCAGTTCATAAAATGATTGCACCTGTATAGTACCAGAGTGTGACACAAACCTTGGCTTTTCAATGACACCAGAACCCAAGATGTAATTTTAGAAGAGGTAGACATGTAAGTCTGTGCTACTATATCAGCAAAACAACAACAACAACAACAACATACTGCCACCTTAAAGACTAACTGCTACATTTTAATGTGAGCTTTTGTGGATTGAAGAGGTGGTTTGAGAAAGTGGAGTTGGCCATTAAACGCTCACATTAAAATACAGCAGTTAGTCGTTAAGCTGGCACAATGCTGCTGCTGCCACTGCCACATTTCTCCCAACAAGGGACCGAAAGTGGCTCACAACATTTAAATTCACACAATTAATGCTTCAACGTTGGAGGCATCCAAGAGAGACAACCACCTGGCAGATATCTTTTGATCTGGATTCATGCACTGAGCAGGGCGTTGGAATTGATGGCTTTATAGGCCCCTTTCAACTTCACTATTCTATGATTCTATGATCATCTGATCCTTAGCAAGACTGAAAATTATCTGGTCCTTAGCATGTTTGAAAATCAGGTAAATAAAACCTCATATTAGAGCATACATATTACAGTGTGTCATGATTTATTTTATAGAAATAAAGCCAAAATGGAGAAGCCATGTGTGAAAAACTAAGTATACCTTTTGATTCAACTGATTGTGGAACCATCTTTGGCACCAATAACTTGAAGCAATCTTTCTTTATGACTTTATCAGTCCCTCACATCACTGTGGAAGAATTTTGGCCCACTCTTTACAACGTTGCTTCGGTTCATTGAGGTTTGCAGGCACTTGTTTAAGCTCAGCTCGTTGAAGGTCCCACCATAGCATTTCAATAGAGTTGAGGTCTGGACTTTGACTGGGCCATTGCAACAACTTGATTATTATCTTTTTCAGACATTCTTTTGTATATTTGCTGGTGTGCTTGGAATCATTGCCCTGTTTTTTTTTTTTAATTTAAATTGAATGATCCAATTCCAGCCAAACTTTAGCTGTCAAACAGATGACCTCATACTTGACTTTAGAATACTTTGGTATGTGTGTGTTTAGTCGTTTAGTCGTGTCCGACTCTTCGTGACCCCATGGACCAGAGCACGCCAGGCCCTCCTGTCTTCTACTGCCTCCCGGAGTTGTGTCAGGTTCATGTTGGTTGCTTCGCAGACACTGTCCAGCCATCTCATCCTCGGTCGTCCCCTTCTCCTCTTGCCATCACACTTTCCCAACATCAGGGTCTTTTCCAGGGAGTCTTTTCTTCTCATGAGATGGCCAAAGTACTGGAGCCTCAGCTTCAGGATCTGTCCTTCCAGTGAGCACTCAGGGTTGATTTCCTTTAGAACTGATAGGTTTGTTCTCCTTGCAGTCCAGGGGATTCTCAAGAGCCTCCTCCAGCACCACAATTCAAAGGCATCAATTCTTCGGCGGTCTGCTTTCTTTATGGTCCAGCTCTCACTTCCATACATCACGACAGGAAAAACCATAGCTTTGACTATTCGGACTTTTGTTGGCAAGGTGATGTCTCTGCTTTTCAAGATGCTGTCCAGATTTGTCATCGCTTTCCTCCCAAGAAGAAGGCGCCTTTTAATTTCGTGGCTGCTGTCTCCATCTGCAGTGATCATGGAGCCCAGGAAGATAAAATTTGACACTGCCTCCATATCTTCCCCTTCTATTTCCCAGGAGGTGATGGGACCAGTGGCCATGATCTTAGTTTTTTTGATGTTGAGTTTCAGACCGTTTTTTGCACTCTCCTCTTTCACTCTCATTACAAGGTTCTTTAATTCCTCCTCACTTTCTGCCATCAGAGTGGTATCATCTGCATATCGGAGGTTGTTGATATTTCTTCCGGCAATCTTAATTCCGGCTTGGGTTTCTTCCAGTCCAGCCTTCCGCATGATGTATTCTGCATATAAGTTAAATAAGCTGGGGGACAATATACAGCCTTGCCGTACTCCTTTCCCAATTTTGAACCACTCAGTTGTTCCATGACCAGTTCTAACTGTTGCTTCCTGTCCCACATATAGGTTTCTCAGGAGACAGATAAAGTGGTCAGGCACTCCCATTTCTTTAAGAACTTGCCATAGTTTGCTGTGGTCCACACAGTCCGATCATGGGGCGTTCTTGGCAAAGATACTGGAGTGGCTTGCCAGTTCCTACTCCAGGTGGATTGCGTTTAGTCAGAACTCTGCACTATGTCCTGTCCGTCTTGGGTGTCCCTGCACGGCATAGCCCATAGTTTCTCTGAGTTACTCAAGCCCCTTCGCCACGACAAGGCAGCAATCCATGAAGAAGATACTTTGGTATACAGAGAGTCAACTCCTCTCTTTGATATGCTGTGTTTGGTTTTCATTAAACGTGGCACTGTGCATTAAGGCCAAACATCTCCACGTTGGTCTTGTCTGTCCAAAGGCCATCATTCCAGACTCTTAAACAAACCTTACTTCTTCAGTCTTTTCCTAACTATTCTGTCTGTCATGAACTTTAATATTTAATGTGCTAAGTGAGGCCTTTAGAGTCTGAGATGTAAGTCTTGTTTTTTTTTTCCCTACAGTTTTTCTGAGCATTGCATGGTCTGACCTTGGGGTGAATTTGCTTGGACATCCACACCTGGGAAGTGAATGTTTTTTCCACTTGTGAATGATCTTCCTCAATACAGAATGATGACTTTAAATTGTTTGGAAATGGCCTTATAACTCTTTCCAGATTGTTGGGCAGCAACAATTTCTTCTCTATAATCATTGCTGATGTGTTTCCTCCTTGACATTGTGTTAACACAAACCTGAGTGCTCCATACCAGCAAACTGCTGAAACTTCAGCCTTAATACAGGTGGTCACACTTGTGGATGATCAGTTACTCAAGGTCATTTGACCTTGTAACCTTTCAATTCCTATGGAAGCAGTAAAGGTGTACTTAGTTTTTCACACATGGATTCTCCATTTTGCTTTTATTATTGTAAAATAAATCATGACATGATGCAATATGTCATGTGTTGTTGTTCATCTGAGGTTGTAGTCACCTAATTTTCAGACCTGCTGAAGACAAGATGATTTTTTATTATGTCCTGATACGTAAAACCACAGAATTCAAAGAGATTTTACTTTCTTTTTCATGTGACTGTAGTTTTGTTGCATGGACTTCTAAAACATTAGAAATATTAGGTTCGTTGTTTTCATTTTTATATGAATCATCCAGTCCTTCTGCACTTTGTATCTGTGTATGTGTGTGAGAGAGTGCACATGCATGCAAGCACATATACAAGAGCATGCACAAGGTCACTCTTTTTTTTCACAAACTGGAACATCAGTAGTTTGTGGATTTTGTGGAAATCATTTGGGATGAAGGCACAGATAGTGCCTAGTCTGAGTAGGGGAGCCATGAAAAAGAGTATACTGTAGCTTCTTAGTTGACGGCTCTGATGGAAAGGGGCTACTTCACGGTTTCTACTGTTGGAAGGAAGACTGCTCAAGAATGGAAACTGATTTCCCTTATAGAAAGGGTGTTATCATCCAGAGAGAAGAGCAGGAACATCTGTGCTCTGCTGCTTTTAAATGGGTTGCTTTTAAACATGTTTTAGTACTGGTTTTATTTACTATTTTTAATGTTTCTTTCATTCTTTTTATAATCTTTTTTCCACTTTTAATATTTAATAATATTGCTTCCTTTTAATAATGCAAGCCATCTTAGGTCCTTTTAGGAGAAAAATGGGATAAAAACAAATAAACAAACAAACAATTTACTTATTTATTGTCTATGTGGGGAAAACATGGTATTGGCCAGAATCCTATTACTCTTTCTAGGAGGGCAGTATAAAATGTCAAAGCTAATTGCAGCTAATGGACAAGGTGCCTGTCCAATGATATCTGCCCACTTACAAAACCAAAGTGTGTGCAATTAGCTGCAATTTTCCAAGGCAAGATTTACGAATCTTAGGCAAGCACCAATGGAATTTAGGCCATTGAGATTAGTGAAGAATGTTTAGGAGAGGCCGTACTAGTGGTGAATAAAATGGGAATAGGTATTTCTCTCACACAAATCTTGTGGAGGATGAAAAAATGCACTAAGGAAGTAACCAAGTAAACTGAACACAATTGCTTATTTAAGCAATCTTTGTCCGGAGTGTGCACTGGTGTTGCATTACTTTATTTCTTAATCTGCTTGAGGGATGAAAGATTCCATTCAGTTTAAAAGCTCTCTCATTCTTTCAATTCATCTTGAAATTGGCCCAATAAAAGGTGTTCACATCTGGGGCCTGGTGTGTGTTTCTAATGCTCCAGGACTGACATGGAAACAACCTTCTGCACTAAATTATTCAGTTCAGAACGTTGCGGTATTCTTGATTCTGAATTATGGTAAATGTCAGAGAAATAAAATGTCCACGTAATAGTACGGTAAAATAATGTTGACCGCAAATGAATATTCAGAAAAATGAGGCAATAAAAATAATGCCGATCAAAATTATCTGCCTTCTAACCAAAGGTAACCTTTCTTTAGCCCTTTAAATTTTCAAAATGACCCTGTGACATTCTATGCTGTTTCATCATCTTTTGCCTCTAGGCATACACGTAAACAACTGGCATATTCTCATTTAGCACCTTGAAGTGACACCTTAACATTTCCATAGCCGCTTTTGCACTGAAAGGATTTCATAAGAAGATGAAGAATGAAAATTCAAATACAGTGGTGCCTCGTTTAACGAGTGCCCCGCTTAACGATGAATTCGCATAGCGATGGCAAAAAAGCAATTTCTTTTGCCATCGCTTTGCGATGTTGCCTATGGGGAAAAATCGCTTTGCGATGTTTTCCCCATGGGCCACATTTTCCCCCAGCTGAGTGGCGGGAGCCTCCAAAGGACCGCTCCCGCTGCTCAGCTGGGGGAAAATGCCGGTGGTAGCCTGGGAAGGACCCTTCCGAAGGGTCGTTCCAAGGCCACCGCCGGGATTCCCCTTCGGAGGGGGCATTTTCCCCTAGCTGAGCTGGAGCCCCGCTGCTCAGCTGGGGGAAAATGTCGGCGGTAGCCTCGGAAGGACCCTTCCGAAGGGTCCTTCCGAGGCCACCGCCGGGATTCCCCTTCGGATGCCTAAAAGGCATCCGGACCCCCGCCGCCGCCGCTTGGATCCGCCCCACGGCCGGCTACCCCCGCCATGGTCGGACTCTCAGGAGTCCGACCATGGATGGGGTAGCCGGCCGCAACGCGGATCCAAGCCGCGGCGGCAGGGGTCCGGATGCCTATCAGGCATCCGGGGCTAGGATCTGCCCCCCGGCCGGTTCCCCTTCCATGGTCGGACTCTCAGGAGTCCGGCCATGAATGGGGTAACCGGCCGGGAGGCGGATCTAAGCCCCACCGCCACCGCCGCCGCTTGGATCCGGCCCCCGGCCGGTTCCCCTTGCATGGTCGGATCCGACCGTGCAAGGGGAACCGGCCGGGGGCCGGATCCAAGCGGCGGCGGCAGCGGTAGGAGCTTGGATTCTCCCCCCGGCCGGTTACCCCATCCATGGCTGGACTCCAGAGAGTCCGACCATGGAAGGGAAAGCCGGCCGGGGGGAGAATCCAAGCAGCGGCGGCGGCGGTAGGAGCTTGGATCCGGCCCCCCGCCGGTTCCCCTTGCATGGTCAGATCAGACCAAGCAAGGGGAACCGGCCGGGGGCCGGATCAAAGCCCCTACCGCCGCCGCCGCTTGGATTTGCCCCCCGGCCAGTTCCCCTTGCATGGTCGGATCCGACCGTGCAAGGGGAACTGGCCGGGGGCCGGATCCAAGCGGCGGCGGCGGCGGTAGGAGCTTGGATTCTCCCCCCGGCCGGCTTTCCCTTCCATGGTCGGACTCTCTGGAGTCCAGCCATGGATGGGGTAACCGGCCGGGGGGAGAATCCAAGCTCCTACCGCCGCCGCCGCCGCTTGGATCCGGCCCCCCGCCGGTTCCCCTTGCATGGTCAGATCAGACCAAGCAAGAGGAACCGGCCGGGGGCCGGATCCAAGCGGCGGCAGCGGTAGGAGCTTGGATTCTCCCCCCGGCCGGTTACCCCATCCATGGCTGGACTCCAGAGAGTCCGACCATGGAAGGGAAAGCCGGCCGGGGGGAGAATCCAAGCAGCGGCGGCGGCGGTAGGAGCTTGGATCCGGCTGGGGGCCGGATCTAAGCTCCTACCGCCGCCGCCGCTGCTTGGATACGGCCCCCGGCCGGTTCACCTTGCATGGTCAGATCAGACCAAGCAAGGGGAACCGGGCGGGGGCCGGATCCAAGCGGCGGCGGCGGCGGTAGGAGCTTAGATCCAGCCCCCAGCCGGTTCCCCTTGCTTGGTCAGATCAGACCAAGCAAGGGGAACCGGCCGGGGGCCGGATCCAAGCCGCGGGGAGAGGGTGGGGGGATCCGGATGGATCCCACCACCCTCCCCCCGCGGCCTGAGGAGGGTGGGAGGCATAGCCGGACTCCTCGCCAGGCACCGCGGCTCCGATCTGATCTGAGCCGCGGTGCCTGGCGAGGAGTCCGGCCATGCCTCCCCCTTCTCAAGCCGCAGGAGGTGGGGGGGTGGGAGGCATGGCCGGACTCCTTGGCAGGCACCGCGGCTCAGATCGGATCTGAGCCGCGGTGCCTGGCGAGGAGTCCGGCCATGCCTCCCCCTTCTCAAGCCGCAGGAGGTGGGGGGGGTGGGAGGCATAGCCGGACTCCTCGCCAGGCACCGCGGCTCAGATCGGATCTGAGCCGCGGTGCCTGGCGAGGAGTCCGGCCATGCCTCCCCCTTCTCAAGCCGCAGGAGGTGGGGGGGGGTGGGAGGCATGGCCGGACTCCTTGGCAGGCACCGCGGCTCAGATCGGATCGGAGCCGCGGTGCCTGGCGAGGAGTCCGGCCATGCCTCCCACCCTTCTCAAGCCGCAGGAGGTGGGGGGGTGGGAGGCATGGCCGGACTCCTCGGCAGGCACCGCGGCTCAGATCGGATCTGAGCCGCGGTGCCTGGCGAGGAGTCCGGCCATGCCTCCCCCTTCTCAAGCCGCAGGAGGTGGGGGGGGGTGGGAGGCATGGCCGGACTCCTTGGCAGGCACCGCGGCTCAGATCGGATCGGAGCCGCGGTGCCTGGCGAGGAGTCCGGCCATGCCTCCCACCCTTCTCAAGCCGCAGGAGGTGGGGGGGTGGGAGGCATGGCCGGACTCCTCGGCAGGCACCGCGGCTCGGATCGGATCCGAGCTGCGGTGCCTGCCAAGGAGTCCGGCTATGCCTCCCACCCACCACCCACCTCCTGCGGCTTGAGAAGGGTGGGAGGCATGGCCGACTGTGCTTGCAGCACCGGGCACCTCTTCCGCTGCTGCAAGCACAGTCAGGGCAGCCCTTTGGGAGAAGCCAGGTGGTGGGGGAGAAGGCAGGAGCCGATGCCGTCTTCCCCCCCTCCCCCGAGGCTTCTCCCAAAGGGCTGCGCCTGATAATGGGGGAGAAAACCGGATAATCCGTTCCTATTGGAACGGATTATCCGGTTTTCAATGCATCTCTATGGGAAAACACGTTTCACTTAACGATGTTTTCCCATAGCGATGTTTTTTTTGGAACCAATTAACCTCGCTATGCGAGGCACCACTGTAATCACATGGTTAAAGCACTGAATGTGAATTGGCCAGATTACTATTATCAGTATACTCCTCATCTCTCATCATTGCTGGCACTTGGGGGCAGCCGAAAGGGTCAAGCCTAAACATTAGAAATCAAGTAATAAATATTTGTGGGTGAGATGCTGCTGCCAAATCATTGATTTTTGGATTTCAGGAAGCAAGCTAGCAGCTATTGACAATTGTTTTATACTGGTAACAAAATATTTGGGGACAACTCCTGCTGCTAAAATTAGTAGGGAGAGCACAATGACATGCTCTTCCATATGCATTTGATTTCTTGCCTTAATGTTTTCTTCCTTGCAATTTTTACACTTTTTATGCTTTTGAGATTGCTTGTTGAGGGAATTCTAGCATCTGTAAGATAGGTTTGTTCTTTATCCAGGAATATAATGTCCAGTTTATTAAAATCAGCAGCTTTATTTCTGATAATTTGCTTGTCCCAGTATAGTACTACAATTTTATTTTCTAAAACTTTAGCTGGTAAAAAAAAAAATTTAAGGAGGAAAAATGTGAGTAATCCAAAAATTTAGCCAACTGTCAAAAAATAATCTTGGCAATTTGGTTATGTCCACACATTTCACTGATGTTAACTTAGGGTATCCAGCTGTGATATGATGAACAGCTTCTTTGGATTCATGACAGGTCATATATAAATTAATTGCACTTTGCTTCATTATAATGTTTGATCATATCGAGAGAGAATAAGTTGGTTTTGGATGGTTCATACAAATCTCTCAGTTTAGCCAGAAGAAGGCGTAATTTAAGCCACAGGTTTTATTGCTACTTATCAACATTATTATCCAGGAGGCAACTGTGGTGCTGTCCATGTAATGGTTTCTCACTCCTAAGTTGTAATGCTGTTAGCTAGTCCTTTACTGGTTTCCACTCTCAGTTGCTCAAAAGGAATCATGCTACAAGAGAATAAGATTTGAAGTTTGTTACTGTCAAGTTGCCTCCAAATTATAGCAACCCTATGAATGAGCTATCCCCAAAATGCCCTGTCCTCAACAGCCCTTTTTGCAAGCCTGTGGGTTCCTTTATGGAGTCAATACATTTCATATGTGGCCTTTCTGTTTTCTTGCTACTTTCAACTTTTCCTAGCATTATTGTCTTTTCCACCTTTCCTTCTCATGATGTGCCCCCAAAATGACAGCATCTGTTTCATCTTTTTCCCCCCCTCTCCTCTAGAGATAATTTGTGCTTGATTTGCTCTAGGACTCACTTGTTCATCTTTCTGGCTGTCTAGGATATCCACAAAGCTCTTCTCCAGCACTATATTTCAAACAAATCAATTTTTTTCTTGTCAGCTTTCTTAACTGTTCAGTTATAACACCAGGGCTTCATTCTTGGCAGCTGATTACAGCATGTTGTTTGCACCTAAGATGACTTAATATACTGCCTGAAGAAAGGCAAGTACGCTGAACAGGAGCTGATATTTGTTTTTATATAGCATCTAAAATGATAGACCAATAGTGGTTTTGAAAAGAATAAGTCATTCTGACAATGAGAGCTTTACCTTTAGATAACCTGGATTTGTTGTCTACCTAACACACAAGATATTTTTGGGTGTATTATAATGATTACTGACAGTAGGCTAGGAAAGGAAACTAGATTGTTCTCAAAAGTGTGGGATAAAATGTTACATTTACAATGTGTATTCTAATGCAGCATCACATAAAAATTAGTGTGGCATCAACATTTATGGTGTCCAAGACTGAGTCTTATGCATATTTACTTAGAAATGTGTGTGTGTGAGAGAGAGAGAGAGGGGGGGAGAGAGAGATGTGCTGTCAAGTCATTTTGGTAAATTGAAATGTATTGTTTACTTCCATTACTGTTTCTCTCCACCGCCTCGGTTTGCCTCTTGTTTCTACTACTTCTCTCTTTTCTTTTTTCCCCTCTTCTTTATTTAATTTACTTATTTAATTTTCCCTCTTCTCCCTTCCCGTCTCCTCTTCCTTTTCTCTCTTTAAATTCCCCCATTCTGCTTTCCCTCCTCCCGTTGATACCTGGTTTCCCGGAGCGAAGCCGGGGCTGTGTGCCTGGAGCGGAGTTCGCAAGCGGGGGTCGGAGTGGGAGCAAGAGTTTGGGAGTGGGCTCCTCCGGCTTCCCGGCCGAACTCGAAGGCTCGAGTGCTTCCTGTTTGTCATCAGAGGAGGGGGCGACCGTCGGAGGGGTGTGGAGGTGACCATCGGAGGAGCGAGAACCCGCGGAACGGCGCCGGACACCCCCCTCCCTGGAAAGCGAGCCCGACTGTGGAGGCGCAGGGGGAGCTCAGAAAGCCTGTCCCGGGCTTGGAATAGAGGTTGCAGTGAGGACGGGGCTGCCTGGAGCTGGAGTTGGAGCTCGGGACCCCAGGATCACTAGCAACCTGCACAATCGGGGCTTGATCTCGGAGACGCGGAGATTCCTGCCGGCTGAGAGGGTCTGTTGGCGTTTCTTTGGAGGGGACCTGGCGGCGGATGATTAAAGGCTTGTAGAACTTTAAAGATCAGGCGGAGAATCGGGGACTGGTCTTAACGTGGTCTGGGAAGGATAAGCATTAGAGCCGTGGCAGGAGTTGGCGGGTGCTACGAGACCGCGAGCCACGAGATCGGCGGAACGCCGGAGGGTCAGCGCACCAACGCCATGTTGGTATTTCTTTCCCCAGCCCTTTTCTTCCCCACTTCCCCCGCTTGTTGTCCCCCAGCCTATAAGGACATCACTCTAACTGTTACACTAGGGCTGAGAATGGTGGAATCTGTGCCTTTTTCAATCTGGCCCTCCGTGACTCTGATACTGTTTGTGCATAATACTGGGAACTCTGAACTAAGAACTGTGGTCTGGGAGTCATACCCCTTGAACGATTGTAAATCAGTGCTGCCTCCGATAACATCAAGGACAAGGACACACGGGGGAGAAAGTCAGACCTGGGATGCAGGTGGGGGGATAGTTATTATAGACACTTAATTAGTTGTTCTTTTATAATTATTGTTATTATTTCATTATTATTACTATTATTATTTTATTATTATTTTATTATTATATTTTACTGCATTGGGTTCATGCAAATGTACTTAATGCACATTATTTTTATTTTGATGCACTTTATATTTTATTGTTTTGATTATTTACTTCAATTATTTTAAGTTTGACACTGTTACTTTATATTTTTATTGCTTGTATTTAATTTAGTCCTTGTATAGTATAATTTTTTGTTATTCTTTGGTTTATCTGTATTAGTTTTTTTTTTTTTGTCTTTTGCTTTTCTTTTCTTCTCTATCTCTCCTTTTCGTCATGGAATGGGGGGCCCGCTTTCCCAGCGAGGGGCCACAAAACATCTCTGTGACCATTGGTAGAGGGCGATATGGCGTTGGCTCCGTCCCTACTCGTGTCAGAAGAACTTTGAACAGATGTTTAAAGGCTGTTCCTTGTTCTGAGTCGGAGACCAACCTTCAATATCGAGGTAACCAGACCAGCCAGCCCTCTACTCTACGCCTGGTGTTGTTGAATGCCAAGTCTGTATCTAACAAAACCCAACTAATTTATGACCTTATCTTGGAGGAAGATGCAGACCTGGCTTGCATAACCGAAACATGGATTGGCGGTGAGGGGGGTCCCCCCCTAGCCCTTATCTGTCCGCCCGGTTATGCTGTCCAACACCAGGGTAGACTGGAGGGACGGGGGGGGAGTTGCCATCGTCTACAAATCCACCTTGGAGGTAGCTAGGCGCTCCTCGGTGGTAAAGCCAGGTCTTGAGGCCCTCCACGTGTGGATTGGGGCCAGGGACGGTATTGGGATCTTGCTGGGCTACCGTGCTCCCCGCGACCCAGCCATTTCCCTACCGGAGCTGGTGGACTTTGTCTCCGCGGCACTGTTGGGTTCCCCGAGGCTATTGGTCCTGGGGGACTTTAACGTGCATGCGGGGGCAGGGACCTCCGGTCCAGCTCTTGAGTTCCTGGAGACCATGGCCTTCTTGAACATGTCCCAACATGTTAACGGCCCTACACACGTGGGTGGCCATACATTAGACCTGGTCTTTTCCACCAATGGGAGTGAGAGTGGTCCGATGGTGACTGACCTTGAGTCGGCTCCCTTGTCATGGTCGGATCACCACCTAATAAAATGCACCCTCAAGATGGCTCTCCCCCCTCGCAGGGAGCAAGGACCTATTGTCATGGTCCGCCCTCGAAGGCTACTGGATCCGACTGGATTCCAGGATGCCATGAGAGGGGTTACGGCTGACCTGGTTGGCGCTCCTGTCGAGGCTCAGGTCGAAGGCTGGTTCACCGCCGCGGCTAGTGCCGTAGACACGATCGCGCCTAAACGCCCTCTCCGCCGCAGAGATCGCCCGGCGCCCTGGTTTAACCAGGATCTCCGGACGTCGAAGCGGGTCAGGAGACGGCTAGAGCGCAAATGGAGAAAGGACCCGACGGTTTTTAATCGTATAGCTGTTAAGGTCGCTACTAACCTTTACCAAGCCTCACTTATCACTAACCGGATAAGTGAGGCATCCAACCAGCAGGCGGAATTATTCCGTATAGTACGTGACCTATCCGGAATTGGCCCGGGTGATAGGCCTCCCCCTAGTTTTACACCGGACCAATTTGCAGCATTTTTTAAATCTAAAGTGGAGGCCATCCGCCGGGACCTCTCCCCTTTTTTGAATACAGTGAGTCGAGCTGAGATGTCCAGCGCTCCGTCTTGTCCGGTGACTTTTGATTCCTTTCAGCCCGTCTCGCCTGACACTGTGGCCAGGACGCTTGATCACTGTCGTGCCACCACCTCCTCCTTGGACCCTTGCCCGGCCTGGCTAATCAAGGCAGCCAGGCCTTCAACAACAGAATGGGCTACTGTAATAATTAATGGGTCTTTCCTTGAGGGCAGATTTCCTTCTGCCCTCAAGGAAACACTCATTAGGCCCATCAGAAAGAAACCTAGTTTGGCAGCGGACGAAATTGGCAATTATAGGCCCGTCGCCAATGTTTCTTTCTTGAGCAAGGTAGTCGAGAGGGTGGTGGCCGATCAGCTTCAGGCGCTCCTGGATGAAACAGATGCCCTGGATCCATTCCAGTCAGGCTTCAGGCCGCGCCATGGAACGGAAACGGCATTGGTCGCCCTGTGTGATGACCTATTGAGGGAGGCCGACAGGGGCAAAGTGTCTCTGCTGGTCCTCCTCGATATCTCAGCGGCCTTTGATACCATTGACCACGGTATCCTCCTGGGGAGGCTCTCTGAGTTGGGAATTGGTGGCCTCGCATTGGCCTGGCTCCGTTCCTTCTTGGTGGACCGCCCCCAGAGAGTACAGCTTGGGGAGGCTGTCTCGGCCCCGTGGAGCCTCAATTGTGGGGTCCCACAGGGGTCGATCATCTCCCCAATGCTGTTCAACATCTATATGAGGCCGCTGGGTGGGGTCATCAGGAGGTGTGGGGCACTGTGCCACCAATATGCGGATGACACACAGCTCTACATCTCCTTTTTTCCAACTGCAGGAGATGCCGTTCTGTCCCTTCAGCGTTGCCTGGAGTCCGTACTGGAATGGATGCAGGAGAACGGGCTGAGGCTGAACCCGGACAAGACGGAGGTACTGAGGGTGGGTGCCCCCACACTTGGGGATATGGGAAACTCCCTCACTTTTGGGGGGGTGACTCTGTCCGCCAGGGATGGGGTCCGCAGCTTGGGGATCCATCTGGACCCGGCGCTCACCATGGAATCCCAGGTGGCGTCCGTGGTCCGCACCGCTTTCTTTCATCTTAGGCGGATAGCCCAGCTGCGGCCCTACCTTGATGTTGGGGCTCTCACCACTTTGGTGCATGCGCTTGTAATCTCAAGATTAGACCACTGTAATGCGCTCTACGTGGGGCTACCTTTGAGGCTGCTGCGGAAACTACAGGTGGTGCAGAATGCTGCGGCCAGATTACTCAGTGGAGTGAGAAGATACCAACATATCTCCCCCACTCTGGCCGCATTGCATTGGCTGCCCATCCGATTCCGCATCGACTTCAAAGTCTTGATGCTTACTTACAAAGCCCTAAACGGTTTAGGACCTCGATACTTGATGGAACGCCTTCTCCCACCAAGATCTACCCGTGTCACTCGTGCAAGCCAGGAGGTGAGGCTGAGGAGCCTAACGCCGAGAGAGGCCCGGAAGGAAAAGACCAGAAATAGGGCCTTCTCGGCGGTGGCTCCTCGCCTCTGGAACAACTTACCTCCTGAGATTCGCGCGGCTCCCTCGCTGGGCATGTTCAAGAAACAATTAAAAACGCTGTTGTATAAGCGGGCCTTTCCAACAGAAAACTCCTGACGATTTTCTCTCTATATCTTTTTAATTTCTATCTTTCTTAAATTGTAATGTTTTAAAATTTTGTTGTTGTTGTTTGTTGTGAGCCGCCTAGAGTGGTCTAGTACGACCAGATAGGCGGGATAGAAATAAAATAAATAAATAAATAAATAAATAAATACCTGAACAAAGGATACTTGGCTTCTGGAAAACCAAAACATTATGTGTGGTTTAATCAAAGGAAAAATGAGATATTGCCTTTAGTTTGCCAAACCTAATCATCTACATTTGCCAATGAAAATACAGTGTTGTAAATGTCAAGGTCGGGATGATGTTTATTTGGTCTGACATCTTGAATGCACATACCAGTAACATTTGAGGAAGACTTGAAGACTAATCTTTCTCTGATTACATCAGAGTTCATTAGTAGTTTATCTCCTTTGAGGAAATGCAGTCCTGTATCAAACACAATATATCCACGAAATATGCGACTCAGTGTTATGGCTTAGAAAAGCAGAGTCTATCATACAAAGCATGAATAATTATCAGTTTGAAAAGGAAAGAAAACACTTCTCCATGTTTCCATCCTCCATATATTGAGCTACACAGGCCCAAGACATGGAGCCATGTAATACTTACCAAAATCCATGTGTCTGGTGATATACCATAGGTTAAGTAAGATCTTTTGTAAAAGCGAATAGAGCTCAGTCTGCCTTCTAATGCCCTATAAATTATCAACAACTGTTTAAAAGCACCAATCACAACCCAGCATTCTCTTCAGCTTTAGGAGCAGCACCAACCCAAACTCACCCACTGCTGGTAGGTGGGAAGAGAAACACTGCCCAGGCCCTCTGCCATTGACACTCTCTGCACCCAACCCCTCCTGTTGTCATGAGGTTATGCTTAGGGAGAAAGGAGGAGCAAGAGGAGCAAGGCAGAACTGGCAGTCGACCTTCTTTGTTTGAATCACTGCTTAACTTCCACTGTTGTGTGGCTGCTTCTCAAGATGGCTATGTGAATAAGGCCTGGCTCCAAGGCATGGGGGGGGGGGAGGACTGGACAGAAAAACTCCTTGTGCTGTAGCATCCCCAGTCTGCCTCATCTGGGCTAGTGGACAGGCCAGCCCTCCTCCTAGGCAGCGGGTGGTACAAACCAGCTGGAAAAGTCCAATCCTTTGTCCATCTCTCTACTGGCAGACTCCAAACCAGCAAATATCACTTTGATTTTACTCCCTTAATGATAAGGTCACTGTAGCCGAAAGCTTTTTAGCAGGCGCAGTGTAAATGCGGCAGCTTAGTGCACAATCTAACGGTTGAAACAAAATGAACTCAAGGATTTAAAATTAAAGTTGAAAGATATGCTGTGGAAAATAGCTATTAGAATGGCTACCCACCTGCTTTTTAAGCAATACTTAGCTCCTGCTGGACAGTCTACAAACAGGAGTGCAATATGGACGAGATATGGTGACGCGCTACTGCCTATAAATGTGCTGACTGAGATCAGTTAATTAGGAAAAACATAGTTTGAATAAATTATGCTGAATGAGAAGCATTCCTTTTAAAGTGTTGATGGTTTAAATTTTGCACACATCTCTTGAAGAGCAGGATTAAATAATAGCTTTAATCCATATGAATACAGCTGGGAGGTTAAAAGTAACTTCGTACACAAACAAAGCCTCGTTCACTGCTGAGCCTATTAGCATATCTAATGGTCTGTGACATTACTTTGCTATCACATTTCCCTGTGTTGCTGCTGGAATGGGTTCTAGCCGTGAACTGTTTTAAATTGAACTGGAAAATCAGGATTGGAAAAGACTGCTGCAGAATTCACATGTCAGGTTTTGTGCACCAACTGCCTGCTAACCTCAGAACAACCAGCACACAGGAAGCTGCCACATAACAGACCCCACTCAGTGTCCTATTCAGCCACAACATCATATACTATGACTGGTAGCAGGTCCTAAAGCGTTAGGCAGAGATCTTTCACATCACACGATCCTTTAAAAAATGCAAAGCACTTGGAAATGCTGTGTGTTATGGAGCCCTCCATGTAAAGCCTGTGTTCTGCCACTGTGGTAGGGCGCCCTCCTGTGGTTGGGCTTTGTCATGCAGTTTACTTCAAACAGGCCAGCGGTTCAAGATTAAGTATCGAGTGAGGACCAAAGTCACAGAGAACATTAGTGTGTGTATTTTTTTTTCTTTTGACATTACCCTTTTATGAAAAATTTAAATGCAAATGCAAGAATGTGGGGAAGTGTAAGGAAAGGAGGAAAGAGCAGAGAGAGGCAGAGGCAGAGTGCATATAGAACAGCCATAGGCTAGGTATACATTTTAATGTAAGCTGATCAACTATATATTTCTAAAAACCTGATCAAAGTCAACATCTTTATATATACATTCAGAGGGAAACTAGTAAGACCTTCCAGCCACCATGGAATAGATAGCAAGAATGCATCTTTTCAGCCTTGGAATGTTAAGTCTTTCTGTTACAGCAGGGAACGCACAGGACTCTGTTGTGCTGGTCAGCAGTTCAATTCCATAATTTGAAAGAACATTTAGAACAATCTTTGGTCCCGGATTGGAAAACATTGGGTTTTCTTCTGAAAAGGTAAATCCACATCAATATCCAAGGGTCTCTTACCCTTCAAATTAGAGATGCAAACAAACAAACAAACAAAGAAACAAAGAAACAAAGAAACAAACAAACAAACAAACAACATTTGCAGGACACTAACTACACAGGCATAGCTCAACATTACATGCCTGTGGTAGCCACAATCACTCCAAGGCAGAGGTGCTATCCGCAAAACACTTCTATGGCGCATTGCACAATCGATCCAAATGGGAACCACATGACCAATCACCTTGTGCAGCCTTTGTTGCTGGGGCAGAATGCCTGACATAGTTACAATGGGGCAACATTACATTACGCCTTGACAAACTAGATTCTGGACTCTTTGTTAATAATACAGTCTTTCCATTAAATTAATGGAGAGGTTATCTTGATAAGAAGACTGTGCACTTGAGCACCAGAGGTAAGCCTTACTGAAAAGGACCTGCCATTTTATAAGGGTATTTCCCTATTTAGTAAATTTCCATTTCCAAGCAAAAGTCTGCCTCCAGCAATGTGATTGCACTGACACAGGCTTCCTTCTGCTCAAGGAAATACATTTTTAGAGTTACTGTGAGACAATCCAGCATAGTTTTCCATTGCACAATGCACACCACTTATATGTGATACAGTGGGGTCTTGACTTAAGAACGGCTCGAGTTAAGAACATTTTGACTTAAGAACCACTCTCATAGGAAAATATTGACTTGACTTACATACTTAGATTTGAGTTAAGAACTGAAAAAAAAAACCACGTGGGAGGCAGGGAAAGTGCAAAATTTGAACTTTCAGTTAACTGTTGGCCAGTGAAAAGGGTGCCTGTCTGCTTCCTCACTCCTCCCAGCTTTTAGAGAGTGGATTGGGAGACAATCTTCGGACTGCCTGGTACTGTACTGCCTGGACTGTATTTTCCCTGCCTTCCCTGAACCTTTCTTGACCTAAGAAAAAAAGAAACAAAATATCCCCCTCTAGTGGTCGAAGGCGGAATAGCTGCTTCCCATTAGTTTCTATGGACAGAAAAGAGCGGATACGGATCAAATGGTTTTCAATGCATTCCTATGGGAAATGCAGATTTGACCTGAGAACTTTTTGACTTGAGAACCGCCTTCCAATACGGATTAAGTTCTCAAGTCAAGACCCCACTGTACCTCTCTTCCACTTCCTCTTGCACAATTATTGGATTCCAATGTAGCTACAGTACTAGAGGGTATTTTTACTGCACTAGAATTGCATCAGATCTAGGCCACTGTTTTCAGGTCTTGCCCGCTATCACTCAACTGACCAGCAGGACCCAACTGTTCCATTTAAAGTCTCACCTCTGTTGCAGCCACGCAACAGTGGAAGTTAGGCAGTGATTCGAACAAAGAAGGTCGACTCATTTTTCTGCCGAGTTGTTATGCAATATGCATCCCTGTCAACCTGTCCTGTTCTCATCCACATTCCCCTGGTGCTTTGACAGCATTAGTCAATCTAGAGAGGGCAACACAATCATCTAGCAGCAGATCTGCATTTAGGGAAGAAGAATATAACAGAAGCACAGGAAGGTCCCTGCTCCTCCCTGCTTGGTGCATCCTCAGACTCTTTCCCAGGGTACACTGATGTTATAACTTTCTTTTACATTTTTCTTTTAAGAGGACAAAAATATCTTCTCCATCATATATAATTTGGTCCTTGTAGTCCTGTTGCAAAACTGTCTCTGGGTAGTGTTATACTTCTACAGCATCTATGGAGAGACCCTTTTTTCCCCTTCCCATTTACACAGAGATGACTGAAAATTCCTCATTTTTTATGTAAAAAAATGCTCTTTGGCATTCTTAAGCAAGTTACAGAAGTTACAGAAATCGTGACTGCATACATTCTTGAAGCAAATCTAGAAAAGAGATTACTTAACATAGTGGCCTTTCCAGAGTTCTGCAAAATTAGTTTCACCAAAAAGTATTTTTAAACCAAGCCTGCAACACAATAATTTATCACATTAAACTGTCCTTAAAACATCTCGCTTTGCCTACCAATCAAGCTAATAAGCATGTCACATGAGCACTGCAGCTGGAACAAATTTGAGAACTTAGGCACCAGCTGCATATTGAAAAACAAAACACCAGAAATATGTTTACTGGAAAAGGGTGCTTCACTGCCTAAAGCGCATTCAGAGTCGGTGGCAAAACTCCCATGTCATCCATTCCTTAGCACACTAAGATACACTGGCATTAGCCTGTAAGGCTAGATAAAAGTGGCAAGATTTAACCATTTCTATAAAAGAACGATCTCAAAAAGTTTCTCCTCTGTCTTTGTTGTTGGAAAAAATACAACTGTGTGTTGTATTTTAATAAAGGGTTAAATCAGTGGGCAGCATGTCCCCTGTCCCTGCTATACTAACATCCCCACCTCACCCCGCAGAATCCTTGAGATGGTCCCTTCCTTCCTATCACTCCTTTGTTACTCATGCTTCTTGCATCCTCCTTTTTATGCCCTCGGAAGAAGACAGACATGTGGAAATGCAGCTTCACACAATGGCTGAAATCCTGGTGCGTTTCTATACACACCGTGCAATTTTCAGAGGCAAATTGACATAAGGTAAGAAATCTCCAAAGACTTTATCTGTTGCAGACTGAGTCACAAAACTCAGTGTGAAAAAGATAACATCTATGGAGGTTTCTCAATATATGGCACTTCGCTTCCCAAGTTGTGTCATTTATGTAACTGCACAAGAAGATTGCCAACATAATGCAAAGGCTGAATTGAATCCAGCCAGCCCCTTTCACTTGCAAAGTGGCTTTTTTCAATCCTTCCTAAGGGTTACTACTTTTTTTTTGCTGGAAGGATTTGAAAGGGTGTTTTCTATGTGGATGGGTGGCAGCTTGTTTGTAGTTGGGGGGAAGCAGAAGAAGCAGCAGGAAAGAGAGGGAGCATCAGGGGAGCAGCAAAATAGTGTGGGAGTAGTATGTGTAATAGAGAAAGAAAGCAAAAAGGAGACAAAAGAGGGAGAGGGAATGCATGCACGTGCACACACATGCAGTACCAGCACTCAACTCTCACTGCAAAGCCTCTGCTCCCCTGAGCTGCTGCTACTTCTTTTTTTACAAAACAACTTCACACACACCCAACAGTCCTGTTTATTCATTCTTTTTTTTTATGGTGGCAACTCTTGCTGGCAAGATATGGAAATGATTGGGAGAAAGGAAACCCTTTTTAGGGCAGTTCCTTTGAACTGCACCATCTACAGGTGTTTCAAATAGTAGTAGAAGGCTTTTTTCCTCTGCTTCTGTGTCACTTATATCAGAGAGAATCAAATGCCCTAGTGCAGTGATGACAGACCTTTTTGAGCCCAAGTACCCAAAGTGCATAGATCATTGAGTCTAGCTCCTGTCCAAGAGGCCCGGGGGGGGGGGGGAATCAACCCCCGCAACCTTTGGCTATGCAGCCAGACACCTCAACCCCCAAGCTACTCAATCAGTGGGCACTCTCTGGCCAGCGTGTCCTCCAGAGGGCATCCAGGGGTGCCTTTGTCCCCTCCCCAAATATAGACAGGACCATTGCCTGGCCTTCTGCACTGCTCTCCACCCCGCTCACTTGGTCTCCTGCGAAGCCAAAGCCACAGGCAATGGGCAGCTGCAATGCGTACCAAGGTCTGGCCAGGTGCAGCTCCTCCTTCACCTGTGCCTCATGCTCCTGCTGCCACCCAATCACCACCTAAAACATCACTCGCAGGCTCCCTTCGAGCAGGGGATGAGGCAAAGGCATGAGCTCAAGCTGAGCCCTGGCAGCAAGTGGTGCCTCACCCCACAGCAGGCCAGCATGGGCGGTGGCATTGGCATGGATCATGTGCCCACAGAGAGGGCTCTGCATGCCAGATGTGGCACACATGCCATAGGTTTGCCATCACTGCTCTAGTGCGACTGCAGCAAGAGAAGGCCAGTTAATTTGCATTTCCCTTGCTATGTAGTCACGATCACTGCCAGATTACTCATTGGTCTCAGAAAAATTGCTGACCCTCAGTCTAAATTGTAAAACTGGAAATACACAGAGAGATATGAAAATATTCTCTGTGCAGAACTCAAGGCATGAGCCATAATCCTGTTGGGAAAAATATTATATGTGCTATATTAATCATGCAAGCAGTCGGCACCCTCCAGTGGGCTGCCAGTCAAGTGATTCGTTGCGCATTGGTTGTGATATCGATCGTGTGAGCAACACCCCTGGAAAAGCCATGAAGACAACAAAGAACAGTCCTGTAGAAATTCCTGTAGAAATGTATACAGTACATGCTAATTTACATCTATCGATTTCAAATTGCCAATAATTCCTGTTATTTAATTAGAAACATCCTGTATCTCAGCCTGGTGAGTAAGACTGGTGGCCAGGTGTCTGGCTGCTTGTCATTCCCATCTCCCCTGTTCAAGTTGCTGGACAAATTCGGTACCCTTCTTTCTCTTCTTATGAGTCTCAGGGTTTTCTCTATCTTGTGGAACTACTGAGGTTTTACCCAGGGCAGCAAACTTTAGATGGCTTCAAAACCTGGAAATGACTGTACTTATGCCTGTCAAAAAAATACAGAGCAATCCCTCCTGGGCTTATTGTTAAAGATCCAATTATTGTTTTTTTTTTTAAGTGAATGTAGACTAGACAGCATGTCAAAAATACAGACCACTCTCAAGTACAGGGAAGCCCACTGACAATTCTTCACCAACAAAGCAGTATTGTGTGAGGTGGGGCATGAACCACCCACTTATTAGAAAACTTTAACAAGGACTGTTTTTGTATGGATCCTAGAAAGGTAATTAATCATAGGCCTCTCTAGATCTATCAGTTTCCAGAAAGGTCTTGATCATTTAAGGTTTAGTAGGAGCAAACATGTACAAACGACAAGAAACGGGAAATAGAGGAATGAAGCAATGGCTGATGGATGCCATGAGTCAACAACATACAGGGAATCGGGCAGGGAGACTAACAGAGATAGGATCTAAGCAGCAAGCATTAAAAGCACAAGATATAAAAGAAATTTGTGGGGAGTGTAAGTAAATAACACACTCTGGGAGAAAAGGAAGTTACAAAGCAGCAGGAAAGGAGCAGTCGTAGGATAAAGCAGCAGTGATGAGGTTGCTACTGTCCTATCTGTTTTCTGATTCAGCCTGCCCACCCCACCCTCTTTGTGTCTCAGAGCTGGTTTGTCTTATTGCCTATTTTCTACATTTTCATTAGCATAATTTGTCTATGAAACTGGGAGCACTTTGAGAAAGGACAGCTGCAGGTTAGCACAGCAGAAATGTTAATGTTACAGAAATGATTAGGTTTGCTGACAGAATGCTGACCCAGTCAAAGGTGCCTGCATTGGACAAAATCCGCTGAAGAAATGTCAAAGCAGATTAACACGTCAATGCAGTAAGCTGCACTTGCCTCTAACAAAGCAGCTACTTATTTGCCATCATGAAAAAAATAGAGGTGGGGGAGAGCCAGTCTGCTCCAGTACCTGAAAAACTGACAGCTTTGCCACACGTTGTGTGCTGCTCTGTGCAACAAAATCACAAATTACCACTCAGGAAATGATGTGCTTCAGGGAAGCTCCTGTGTATTTATCAAATATGTGTGCTTTTCATTTACTGTTTCTGTCACATCTCAACTCCACAGGACAGTACTTTAACAGATAAAAGACACAAGATTGAAACCTCAAGATGTTGTGAGAAACAGGGACTGTGACATCATCTGCTACCCTCTGAGACTAGTTGCAATTGCCCTGAAACCTTCAGCAGAAATAGATATTCCTTTTGTTGTTGTTTAGTCATTATGTCATGTCCGACTCTTCGTGACCCCATGGACCAGAGCATGCCAGGCCCTCCTGTCTTCCATTGCCTCCTAAAGTTGGGTCAAATTCATCTTGGTTGCTTCGGTGACACTGTCCAACCATCTCGTCCTCTGTTGTCCCCTTCTCCTCTTGCCTTCACACTTTCCCAACATCAAGGTCTTTTCTTTTTTTTTTTTTTAATTATTTTATTTTATTTAGGAACAGGGATAGAGGGTACAGAAAGAAAGAGGGGATAGGAAAGGAAAAATGGTTTTGGGGGATAGGAGAGCATAAAGTATAACATCATCCAATCAATTCATATTACTAATACATATCAACTTTTTGCTTTTTCACAGTTTGATTACCCTCCTGCTTTTATCTTATCATTTAATTTTAATTTTATTCTATGTTATTCCAACATTGTCTGGTAGCTGCTGCCATTTATACAATACATCCCATCGTTCAGTTTCTTTTTGAATTGAACAGTCTTTCAGCCCATCTGACAGAATATCCATTTTTTTCACTTCCCATATTTTCACCATAAAATTATCTGGTTTCAGTATCTCTGCCTCCTTAAGATTTTTGTCATAATGCTTTTTAATTTTGGAAGCTGCATGGGTCACTGGATAACTCTCTACTGCATTCATATTACCTGGTGTCATGTCTAATACAGACGATTCTAAAGTCTGTACAACTTCATTTAAGTTTTGTTTGGCATCTACTGTCCCCTCTTTCGTCCCTTTCATCAAATTCTCTATTTTGCTAAGACCTGCATTCACTTGCTGGAACCCTGTTAATATTAGCCTTTGTATATTAATCTGCCATTCCTTTTCTATTTCTTGCACCACTATTCCAGAACTTTGGGATTGAACAGACCAAGTCTCCATTTGTTCTTTTGAATTTTTGGGGTCCATCTCAGGCTTTGGGGTTTGTATAAATACCACAATAATCACCCCCTAGAAATCCTTCCACAGTTTCCACAATTTTATCAACAATTCAAACCCCTCATCATAAACTTCCCCTTAGATCTCCCTCCAATCTTTGTCCAAATATTGTAGTATAAAAATCAACTTTTAGCCCAGCAAATACAATATCAATTAGAACCGTGACGCAGTTATTTCTTCTTCTCCTGAGTTCAGCAAGCTTCTATTATTAGACTCACACGTGGTCACAAACAAAACAACAGTCACAGAGTCTCAAACTGTCCAGTAGATTGTCCTTGGAGCTCGTCTTGTGATCTTCATTAACCCCTTAATGCTCCTTAGTCCAGTCGGCCACGTCAGCTCCTTCTCCCGAAAACCACCAGATTCTATTATTTATAGTTCACAAAGTCCAGAGAAGGCAAAGAGTAACGTATCCCAGCCACACTGCATCCACCGAAGTCTCTTAAATCCAGTCAGACGGTGTTGCTGTCTGGGATTCTTCTCCAGAAACATAAGATTTATTTTTCCATCTCAGACTCTCGGCTTTAGAATCAGCCTGGCGTTTTAATAGTTCACTTGGAGAAGCTTAGTTTCGCTTTTGAGTCAGACTGATAAGATAAACCCGCCGCTGCATTTATTCTTTCCGCCAAATATTTTCATTCTTATTTCAGCTTAATGAGGCTGTTTCATAAATCAGAGGCTTCGGCTTACTTACTTGTTATATATTTTTAGTTTATATTGATTGCTCTCCTCTCCCCCGGTAAAGGGTTCCTCGCGGCTCAGTGCCAAAAAATGGCGCCCGCTCCAGTCCGTGCACGGTGATTTCTTCAGAAGAAAAAAGTCCGGGTCTGCCTCCCTTTCTTCTCCTTCTGCTGCTCACCATCTGCTTCAGAGAGACTTCTTCTAGACTCTCCTTTGATCCCCATTTCAAAAGGGGGATCCCGGACCGGAGGGTTCCAGCTTTCCCAGAGAGAGCTCCTCTCTGGAGTTGCTGGCAGCACCGCAACAAAGCCCCGCCTCCCAACATCAAGGTCTTTTCCAAGGAGTCTTCTGTTCTCATGAGATGGTCAAAGTATTGGAGCCTCAGCTTCAGGATCTGTCCTTCCAGTGAGCACTCAGGCTTGATTTCTTTCAGAACGGATAGGTTTGTTCTCCTTGCAATCCAGGGGACTCTCAAGAGTCTCCTCCAGCACCACAATTCAAAAGCATCAGTTCTTTAGTGGCCAGCCTTCTTTATGGTCCAGCTCTCTCTTCCGTACATCGCTACTGGAAAAACTATAGCTTTGACTTTGCGGACCTTTGTTGCCAAGGTGATGTCTCTGCTTTTTTAGATGCTGTCAAGGTTTGTCATTGTTTCCCTCCCAAGAAGCAGGCATCTTTTAATTTTGTGGCTGCTGTCACTATCTGCAGTGATCATGGAGCCCAAGAAAGTAAAATCTGTCACTGCCCTAACTGTTGCTTCCTGTCCCACATATGGATTTCTCAGGAGATAGATAAGGTCAGGCACTCCCAGTTCTTTAAGAACTTGCCCTAGTTTGCTGTGGTCCACACAGTCAAAGCTTTTGCATATTCAATGAAGCAGAAGTAGATGTTTTTCTGGAACTCTCTGGTTTTCTCCATAATCCAGCACATATTAGCAATTTAGTCTCTAGTTCCTCTGCCCCTTCAAAATCCAGCTTATACTTCTGGGAGTTCTTGGTCCACGTACTGTTGAAGCCTACCTTGTAGGATTTTGAGCATAACCCTTGCTAGTGTGTGAAATGAGTGCAATTGTACGGTAGTTGGAGTGCAGCACCTTAACAGCATCATCTTTTAAGATTTTAAATAGTTTGACTGGAATGCCATCATCTCCACTGGCCTTGTTTTTACCTATGCTTTCTAAGGCCCACTTGACTTTACTCTCCAGGATCAAGGTCAGCAACCACACTATCTGGGTTTCCCAGGACTTCCAGATCTTTCTGGTATAATTCCTCTGTCTATTCTTGCACCTCACGAGTAGACATGGTCTAGAGGGGCGGGGTAAAAATCAAATAAATAAATAAATAAATAAATAAATAAATAAATAAATAAATAAATAAATAAATAAATAAATAAATAAATAAATAAATAAATAAATAAATAAATAAATAAATACCTCTTCTTGATGTCTTCTGCTTCTTTTGGTCCCTACCATTTTTGTCCTTCATCATATCCGTCCTTGCAGAAAATGTTCCTTTAATATCTCCAATTTTCTTGAACAGATCTCTGGTTTTCCCCTTTCTATTATTTTCCTCTCTTTATTTGCACTGTTCATTTAAGAAGTCCCTCTTGTCTCTCCTTGCTATTCTTTGGAAGTCAGCATTCAATTTTCTGTAACTGCATTTTGTTTCCCTTCTCTTCTCTGCTATTTGTAAGGCATCATTGGACAGCCACTTTGTTCTAGCATTTCCTTTTCTTTGGGATGGTTTTTGTTGCTGCCTCCTGTAGTATGTTACGAGCCTCCATCCATAATTCTTCAGGCACTCTGTCCAACAAATCGAGTTCCTTAAATCTATTCTTCACTTCCACTGTGTATTTATAAGGGATTTGATTTAAATTATACCTGACAACCCCAGTGGTTTTTCCTACTTTCTTCAGTTTAAGCATGAGTTTTGCTATAAGAATCTGATGATCAGTGCCACCATCAGCTCCAGGTTTTGTTTTTGTTTACTGTATAGAACCTCTCCATCTTTGGCTGCAGAGAATATAATCAATCTGATTTCGGTACTGCCTATCTGGTGATGTCCATGTGTAGAGTCGCCTCTTGTGTTGTTGGAAAAGAATGTTTGTGATGACCAACTTGTTCTCTTGACAAAACTCTATTGGATTTTGCCCTGTTTCGTTTTGAGTTCCAAGGCCAAACTTTCCTGTTGTTCCTTTTATCTCTTGACTCCCTACTTTAGCATTCCAGTCCCCTAGAATGAGAAGAACATCTTTCTATGGTGTCAGTTCTGGAAGATGTTGTAAGTCTTCATAGAATTGGTCAATTTCAGCCTCTTCAGCATCGGTGGTTGGTGCATAAACTTGGATTCCTGTGATGCTGAAAGGTCTGCCTTGAATTCGTATTGAAATCATTCTAACAGTTTTGAGATTGTATCCCGGTACCCCAGATTGTGAAGGCAAGAGGAGAAGGGGAAGACTTCTTCGGCCTCCTGCTGGTGGTGGTGGTAGTGAAGAAGGAGCCAGAGGAGGTTGTGGCCAGTGATGAGGGCTCACGCGCCCCTCCTCCTCCTCCTCCTCCTCCTCCTCCTCCTCCTCCTCCTCCTCCTCCTCCTCCTCCTCCTCTGCCTCAGAGCCCCAACCGGGCTAAGGAAACTCCTGGGCGGCTTCCTCGGGTTCTTGCTCCGCTTGGCAGAAAATCTGATGCGGCCCAGCCTCACCCAGACTCTGCCTCCAGTGGCCCCCAAGTAAATTGAGTTTGAGACCCCTGGCATAGACCATAGCTTCTCTGAATTACTCAAGCCCTTTCGCCACGACAAGGCAGCAATCCGTGAAGGGGATAGATTTTCCTAAGAGTATATTTTGCAAGCAGAATGGAAAGTATTTGAGACTGGTTGGATCTTGAATGGGCCTTTGAGAGTCATTCGCTTTACTAAAGACCTATTCTTCATTTGTTGATAAGGATCCATACAGTGACCGTGCACCTTGCCCAAGGCCGCACAGGCTTCCTCTTCTGGGATGCACGGTGGGGAATTCAGCTCTCAGTCCCTCGCTCCGCAGCCAGATATCTACCCCACTGAGCTACCCTGCCAGCATACATGTCATACAAGCATAAATAAATTAAAGCACTTAAGAGGGATGATAAATAGTATTATATCTCCTTCATCCTGGACAGAGAATCCTAGAATAGTGGAGCTGGAAGGGGCCTATGAGATCCTTGAGATAAACCATTGCTCAATTCAGGAATCGAAATAAAGTATACGAGATCGGTGGACATCCAGCTTTCTCTTCAATGCATCCACGCCTGGAGATCTAACCACCTAAAATCAAATGGTTGCCACAAGAAGATGACGGGGCAAGCCACTTAAGAGTGAGCATGGGGAGAGGACGCAAGGAAACCTTAGTGCAGGGACGGTGAAACAGTTGCCCCTTCCTTTTCCCATGAGGGTCCTGGGAAAAGATTGTTCTGCCATGATCCGTGCCATTTCCTCCTCCATTAGGCCCTAGATAAGCAATGTCCAGAGGCCTGGAGGCCCTTTTGGACCTCATGGGGGGTGTCCCTGCCCCCAAACCCATCACACACATACATACACACACACCAAATTAAACTCTTGTGCACTTTTGGGCATGGGAAGAAGCAGAAATCGCTCTTTTCTTTTCTTTCTTTTTTGCCTCCCCCTACTTGTTTTAGGCTAGGAAGGGCCTAAAACAGGCAATAATCTACAGTTTAAAAGAGGAACCTTGAAGGCTTCAAGGGTCATGCACATCCCATGGGTCGCTCTTTGCTCGCCCTCTGAGTTAAGCAATGGCAGCAATTTATTTCCGGATTATTCTTCACCACCAGAAGCATTCCGCTGTGTTCCAGAAAGCACTTGGGGCACAATGCAGGACAGATGAAGCACTTTACAGTCCTTCCTAAACCTCTCTGGTTGGAAATAAGCAGGCATGAAAGTGCTTAAGATGGGCAGCACGTAAATATAAATGTAGCAATAATTCTAAAAATCTGCCCTGTAGTTCAGCTGCAGCAACTGGCCTTTGACCTTCTAATTTTTCATGGAGATCATTATTTCCTCACTAAGCTACTTTCGAAGAAATGGAAAACCAGCTTGACATGACCCCATCCTTTGTTGGTCTCCCACCTGTTTCTGTTTATGCCACATGTAGCAGTGGGGGCAGCTGCATATTTTAGACCTTTCATTCTGAGCCTTCAGAGAGATCTCCCGTTTGTACCTCTCCCCCCCAAAAGTTATTTTTTCCTCAGTTGCCATACTTCCTGGACCTGGGTGCAACATTTGAAGTAAGAGAAAACAAACCTACTGTCTAGGTTTGCCTTTACTTTTCAAACATGTTCCAAAAAAAAAATCAGTGGAAATGACTGACAAGTGTCCCTCATTTCTTCATCATCTCAGCAGCAACAGGCAATGTGTCTGACTACCACTGCCTGCCTCCTGGCTTTAAAGGATCCATTTTGCTGTCAAGAACTAAAGTCTGAGGTGGTGTGGACACTGCTTTCCCACTTTCTTTCCTGTCAAAATGGCATGGATACAACTTGAACTGAGAGCAATTGTAGATCAACGGAAATTAGATGTATTGATTAGCTTTAGAATCTTAAATCTCTTTTGAGCTGAGGTCTTTAAAAAGGTTTGTGGAATAATCACTGCTATTTTTCACAGCAGTTTTCATTTATTATATATAGTCAAAGCCGGTGTGAAATGCTGAGGCTCATGCAGGTTAAAAGTTCCTAATGGAAACAGGGCTGTGTAAGTTTTTTTCTTTTTAAAAAAGAGAATTTCCTATAATAATTTCCAGTGGGAGTCCGCTGACTTTTGTGTTGAAAGAATAGCTGTTCTAAACCATCAGACTAATTTCCATCTCCTTGTGTTCTGCCCTTTGCAGCCTAATGGTCCTGTGCCGCCAACACCTTTTTAAAGCTTTCAGAGCTTCCCAACCCAGAACACCAGCTGTCATTGATATTTGTTCAAATGTCAAGCATTAGTGTTTTTTTTTCCAGCATCAAGTGGGTACACTGATCTGTTGAAGATGATGGGGCATTGTGTCCTCCTTTGCAAAGAATCAGCTCCTTCATTCATTCCAGCAAGAAATAGTGAACTCAAGACTTCTTCAAGTGAATCAAATATCACAAGGAGCAATGCTCTCTTCAAACACATTCTACTTAACCAGGTGTTCGGCTCCAGCTTATGAAGAAACTGAGATACAAAATTCAATATGAGATACAAGGTTTTTAATAAAATGAACTTGGACAAACTGGGCCCACTGCCTTTCCCTGAAACAAAGTCAAACATATCTACATAAGCAATGGTTTAGGTCTCAGGCTGCGGAGCCAGACATTGGGAGTTCAATTCTCCACTGTGCCTCCTTAACAGGGCTGGACTTGATAATCCATAGGGTCCCTTCCAGCTCTATAGTTCAATGATGATGATGATGATGATGATGATGATGAAGAAGAAGAAGGTGATGATGACTATGACAACGACGACAATGATGATTATGATTAGTCTCACATTTATGATTTCTTACATCTCAGCACCTGCTCCTTCCCATCAGAGAGGAAGCACTTTTCCCAATTAGACAGGAAGGGTTGGGATAGAAAACAATGCCAGCCTCCCTGGAACACCACTTCCCATCTCTCCTCCTCTGCAACCCCATATTTGGGTGGTCAGTTGAATTAGCGTTTTCTTTTCTTTTCCTTCAAAAAGTCAATAGGAGAAGTTCTCATATAATCTATATTGTTCTTTCTGTCCATGTTTGTGAACAGTTCACTACCTCGGATAAACAATGCAGAGTTACTCATGCGGTGCCTCTTGGTATCAGCAGCAAAACCAAGAGTCTAGTGACACCTTGAAGACTAACTAGTTTTATTTCACAGAAGCCTTAGTGGACTTTACTCCATTTCTTCAAAGGTCTTTGTATTTGGTTAATCTCTACTAGTTTCTTGACAGCTGCTCTGCTTTGGTGGTTCTCAACCTTGGGTCCCCAGATGTTCTTGGACTGCAACTCCTAGAAATCCTGGCTAGTACAGCAAATGGTGAAAACTTTACGAGTTTTAGCTAAAAAAACCCAAACCATCTGGGGACCCAAGGTTGGAAACCACTGCCCTAGAACATTTCACCTAAAGTCATTTATGAATTTATGAGTTTAGTCATTTATGTTGTAGGTGGATTTATTCACTAAAGAGTGAAGTAATCTGTACATGCATATATACATTCTTAGCCAGCATGGTTACAGTATGATCTCCAAAGACATCATGACCTTTCTGGACAGATTTATAAAAAGTATTAACTTTGCCTCAATTAAGCATACTGGAAGGGTGGATGTTGAGGTAGCCTATGATTTCAAATACAGCCCAGCATACAATTCATTCTTATCATCATTCTGAGATCTTTGATTATGTTAGTAAGAATCATGTCAGTATATCAGGCTGATCTGTAGTGTGCTCCATTGAATAAGGTAATGTTTTGTAACAGAAGGGTTAGTGTAATTAAGCAACACAAAGCACAACCTTAAGCATATTTGTTTAGAACTATTTTATAGAGCTGTCTTAGTGTGCCCTTCCTTCTCCCAATTTCTGGAACTGTCCATTGTCTCTGGATTAGCCAGGTGGGAAGACAATGATCAAGGGAGAACAAGGCACATAACTAATAAGGGGCCAGATCATTAGTCAGTCTGCTCAAAACCATACAAGAGACATACAGCAGCCGTATGACTTGTTCAGGTTCAGTGCAGGTTCAGTTCAGTTTCTGGCGTCAAACTTCTCTTTGTATCTATCTCTGTCGGAACCCTCCAGCTGATTCTGCCAGCTAGAGTTCCAACACTTCATCGCTCCAAGACAGAACTAAGGAGAAGTAATTGTCACATTCATCTGTCTTCTGTGAGCATTTCCCCCACATGTTGGTGGTCTCCCAATCTACCACCCCCCCCCGTGTGTGTGTGTGTGTGTGTGTGTGTGTGTGAGTGAGTGAGTGAGAGAGAGAGAGAGAGAGAGAGAGATTTAGGGAAAGATTCTTCCTTTGACCCCTCTCAACCATGCAATTTTGTTTCTTTTTGCTTCGTTTCTTCATATTGATTATATAATTGTGCTAAATTTTAATTCTGTTGTATTCAGTAAAATTCCTTTTCTGTATGATCTACTCAGCCCAGTCTACACACTGTTGTCATAGTTCACAGATCCCTTATGTATGTCTCTGAACAAGCGTGAGTGCACACATGTTCCCTCAGGGAACACCTGGTAACAAACTTATATGCTGGACAAGAGACAAGTGTTTGCACATAGTATGGAGAAACAAAATGTTTTCAAATTAGCAAAGGTGCCTGACAAGGATATATTTATTTATATAAAATATTTTTAGCCTGCTTTTCTTCTTAAAAAGAACCCAAGGTGGCTTACATCATTAAAAAGGCAATATCTTCAAATTAAAAACAGAAGGTATGCAGATAATAAAAACTCATCTCGGACCACCAGTTATTAAGGGAAAGCCTGCCCGAACAGAAAGGTCTCCTTATATAGTATTTTATCTCCCTATCTGACCAGTCAGCATACAGAACATATAGAGAATGATGCATAATATTCAGCTTCTAGATTCAATGAGTAAAGGAGGTGTGTAAATTGGTTGAAGAAACAGTGTAAGTAAATGGAAATGGCTTGTAATAACCACTGTTAAAGAAGGAAGTGCAAGAGCAAGATTACAGTAGAATGTTAAGAATGCTATAATAACTACAGAAGAATTATACAACCTTAATGTAAATGGAGAAATTCAAAGCATTAAAGATCTTTTATACACTGATTCAATCCTCAGTCAAAATGGAGAATGCAGTCAAGAAATGAAAAAAATGAATAAATAAATAAATATATCCTTGTCAGGCACCTTTGCTAATTTGAAAACATTTTGTTTCTCCATATTACGTCCAAACACTGGTCTCTTGTCCAAGACAAGCAGCTATGAAGTAATCTGAAAAGCTCCTGTAAAGTAAAGATGACATCAAGGCCATGTCTATCCCTGTTAGGTTATTCCTGATTGTTGTAAACCAGTGTGAAGACTGGACAATGAAGAAAGCTGATGGGGGGAGAGTGATTCATTCAAAATACATGGTGTTGGAAGAGAGCTTTGTGCAGACCCATGGACCTTGCCTTTTCCCCAAATTTCAAAGCATTGTGCACTAAGGAAACCTAAACCTGTGTGATAATTGTACAGGGGATTTACAAAGATGCTCCTTTCTGTATCACTAGGAATGATTTCTTCACCAGCTGTGAGGATAATTTTCTCCTGCAGTTTCTGGACAAAAAGAAGCATTTTCCTCATTAAACAGTCCCAAAATTGTATATTTTAGATAAAGGAAAAGATGGTTCAGCAATGGACTTTCTTGCTTTTAAAGGCTGAAAACGTAGCATCAGGAAATTTTGGCTCCAAGCATTTTAATTCCTCCTTTCCCAACCTTTGCACTTCTAAACAGGTCTGTTGACTTCCAGTTGCTAGGAAACATATTTGTTTCACATGATCTGCCTTCTTCTAGTGCACAGACTCCAAGGGCAAAATTATGCTGACAAGAATAGAGCATAATTTTTTCCTTGATGCCCAGTGTCTTTCATACCACATTAAATCTCAGTCCTCTGTGCTGAAGCAAGAAGCCATCTTCCTGCTTAACAAGGATAGGCTTCTGGCCAGGATCTTAGAAAGAGCATTTTGAAAAGAAGGGATTCAACAAATAAACTAAAAAGGCTGCAAATATTTGTTGTGAGAGAGATTTTTCTAGAAAGAGGTACCACTGTAAATATTGAAACCATGTAATTGCTATTGGATATGGTTGAGACAGATTTGTGTATGCTGTAATACACAAATCGGGAGTTAATTTTCCTCACTCCTTCCTACTGTTAGATATTATATCTGTCCATTTAAAAAGTAGCTCTAGAATGCAACATTAATGCAGTATTCATAGCATGGAAACTTCTCCTGTAAGATTATATCTGCAGAATGCAGATATAACAGTGGTTCCCAAACACTTCAATATTATGTTATAGTACTTTATTTATTTATTTATTTATTTATTTATTCATTCATTCATTCATTCATTCATTCATTTACTTGAAAAACCTTCACACTACCCCACTTCTCCTTCACCATCATCCAACTCCTTTTAATCATAAGGTCCAACCTCCTTTTAAGCTACACTAAATAATAATAATAATAATAATAATAATAATCATGTGCCATCCAGTCAATTTTGACTTATGGAGGCCCTTTCCAAGGTTTTCCAGGTAGAGAATATTCAGAAATCGTCTACCCTTCCCTTCTTCTGGGGGTGCCCTGGGACTGTGCAGCTTGCCCAAGGCCACACAGGCTGGCTCTTCTCCCTGGAGGTACAGTGGGAGAATCAAACTCTCAGCCTCTGCCTCTGCAGCCAGGTACATAAACTATGGAGCTACCCAGCTAGCTAAACTACCCAAAAAGTAGTTTAAAATAAAAATAAACTCAGGTACGTAGTAAAATAATTTACATTAATTTCTTGGTCTGAAATTAATAAAATAAATGTTTACGCTGATAAAAATATTTTTCATTATGAAAATTTTCACAGATGTGTGTTCCTCCTTTAAAAATTTCTCCATCTCTCACGGGCACCCTCCCTCTCCCAGTTTGGAAACTTATCATCCAGGATTCCGGTCCGTGAAGTACTACACAGGACTCTCAGGATGGGAGATACTGTATGAGGAAAGCGGAAAGTGGACCTTCTTCTACTCAGGCCAGATGGTTCAGGTTTGGCCTTGACTGCAGGTTTGGCCCTCTGAATGGTCCTTTTATTGCTGTAATGGGAGGAAATGGAGAAAGTATGTCTCGCCCTCCTTCATTTCACGAGAAAGGTCATCTCATGGAAAGCAAGGGAAAGGGTTTAACCTCATAGTGCAATTATTTCCTACTCAACCCCCCTTCCACTGGTAGGTGGCATAAGCCAGGGGGTTCCCGAATGTTTTTGACCCATGGCTCTCTTGGATGGCAGAGCAGGAGCAGCAGCAAGGGATTTGGGGTCAGACAAAGAGGTGAAGGAGCCACAACCAGAGAACAGCACCAGCACCGCCAGCTGAGACAGGGAGAGACAGCCAACAGCACATACAACCTCCCGGCACTGCAGGTCGTGCGATTACAGTGCCTGTGGTGGGCGGATGCGCTGGGCCACTTCCGGACCAATGGTCTTCAGTTAAAGAGGACTTGAGGTCTGGGGGTGTTTTATTAATGGCTGACTGGGTTCCTGCTGTCTGATGACCGCTGGAACTTGGGGCCTGGGACTCGCCCATTTATGCATATAGGGGTATCGGCATACCCCTGCCTTTCACCTGTTTCCGCACTACTGCAGGCCCCCTCTTTTTTGATAAAACATTGCATGTCTTACATTTGGCATAATTCCAATAAAGTGGCCCATATTTAATCCATATTATTGTCTTGTGTCTTTATTCCAGGGTTGGATGGGCAATCACCATTTTTTAAATATTTGTCCCCATCTTTACTCCAGAGATTGTTGGACTGTGACTTCCATGCTTCCTCACTCCTTCCTGGCTGTGCTGGCTAAGGCTGATGAGAATTGTAGGCCACATGTTTCTGATCTAGTAAAATATTTTTGGTTCTGACTGGCAATGGCTGTCCAGGAGTGGACTTGTTTCTAACCCAGTTGCCTAAGATTTTTTAAATTATATTTAAGTCATGAAAGAAACCCTAGCAAAGAACGCATTAAAACAAATCAGTGTATCTCCCACATTCACTACTAGAGTCATTTAAGCTGCACAGATAATACTAAAGTTACTTCACTTGGATGGAACCAAAGTTTGCCCAGTGCTTTAAAGCTGTAATTTAATTTGGCTGGGAATGGCTTGAAGGTCACATAATGTATGTGATTAAATAACTGCATCAGGGTTGTTTCCCCGTATCTTTGTGCGCCTTCTGATAGGATTGTTCTAATCTCTGCATTGTTGTGCCTAACAATAGTTAATAACCAGCACAGTGAGTTTCAATTAACATTGACCCTATTTCCTTCCTTACAGGACCCTGGCTTTCCCTGGGGTTTATACTAGCTTTCTTTCCCTGTGCCCTCCTTGTGTTCATAGCTGCCATCAAGTCAGCTTCAAAACTCTAGAAACAGCATGTTTTCCGCCACCCAAATAAACCCAAGAATGACACGGCGGCAGAACCACTGCTGAACGGCCCCATGCTGTGTCAATCAGAATGGCCCCCTTTCATCGTTCCACGGAGCGTGTGAAAGCTGTGTGGAGCTGATGTAAATAGCTGCCCAAAGGCTGCTTACACATCTCACTGTGAGAATGTTCAAACGCCAGCTCCAAGTAGAGCAAGGAGTCTTATGAACTGGAAAGAGGGCAAAGGATAGCTGAGGAAAACCAAACGTAAGCTCCATGCACTTGCTCAAAAAGCATTAATGCTGACTGTATTTGCACTGAATGTACTAAAATAACCAGCTCCCCTTGATTGATGAAGGGCATGTTTTAGACTTCCTGTTGTTGTTGTTTAGTTGTTTAGTCGTGTCTGACTCTTTGTGACCCCGTGGACCAGAGCATGCCAGGGCCCTCCTGTCTCCCACTGCCTCCCAGAGCTGGGTCAAATTCAAGTATAGACTTCCTATACTTACCAAATTTGTGGATGACACAAAATTGGGTGGAATAGCTAATGCCTTGGAAGACAGAAAAAAGAAGGCTACACAGGCTGGGTTGTAAAATCCATGGTTTCACCTCCACTCCAGTGTGGCTACCTCTGCACAGTGATATCACACAACACCAATATAACACAAATAGAGCATGATTGCAATAAGCAGTGGGTTTGTGAATTCGCCAGACTTCCTGAATTGAGACTGGGACTCTTAAAATGGCAGCCACCATGTCAAGCAGAGCAGTAGCTCAAGTGCATCATACCAGCAGCACTTAGTGACATTTTCAACAGATTGTTTATAAAGTAGGGGTTTATATACATTGAATAAATATGTCTCACTCTGACAGCTTGAAATACTGCAAAAATAAATACTGAAGTGGGTGTTCAGTGCATTTAAATGGTTCATACAGGAACATAGTCTTCATTTTACTTGTATTGGAGCAGTACTGCCTAGAATGATCATTGTTGCTTTTCATTATGTCTTGATGGACAGTTTTGTATCCCATTTGAAATTACTGGGACGGTAACAAAGCCCCCAACTCCTTGATGATTTAATAACAGCAATAGCATTGCTTTCCCTCTGTTGCTCGAAAAGGGGGGAATAAAATAAAGCTTCTATTTCAGTCCCTCTACATAGAAATGCTGTTGCTGATTTACGGCCAGCTGATAAAAGGCTAGCCACATCCAACAAGCCTCAATTCACACCCAGCTTCCTAGAAGCTGTGAGAACTGTTTGCCTCCTTTTGTCATGGGCGTTATTGTTGTAAAAGCTTTATGCTTAAATATAGCACATATATACAATATGTTTTAACCATACACAGAAGTTAAACTTGTATAGACATTTTATCAAACATTGCCTCCCCTTTCACTTTTTGTATTGTGATGTTTTATTATGTTGTTTACTATGGGTCGCATGCTCAAGCAATGCAAGAGAGGAAAAGGAAGACAGAAGGGAAAAGGAGGAGGAGGAGCAGGAGCAGGAGGAAGAAAGAAGACGATGCTACCTCCCTTGGACACCATTACACCCTGTTTCCTGTAGACTTGACTGCATGGAATAGCCAAGTGCAGGAGACTAGTTTGTCACTTTATGTTTCTGCTTTCAGTTATACAGACACACTTGAGGTGTGCCTCAAAGTGAGCAGTCTCCAGACACCCGGGGAATTCTATACCTTCAGGATGCTCTGTGGGTCATATCACTACCCTAAAAATGAAACTGGGCAAGGCCAGAGGCTAGTTTGCCTGAACCCACTTCTATGGCTTTTCCTGCAGCAGAACAAGGAGTTTATGTATTTTCTTCTTGCCTGACAAGTCCTTCAGATAGCCTGGACAAAGACAGTAGAGGAGAGTCTTTTTAGGTAAAATTCCCAGCATTTTGAAATGGACTGGTAGCCGTGCAATTGTAGTAGCAGGAGCTTTATATGGTCCCTGTAACTGGCCTCAGTCAGTAGCCTGGCTGAACCATCTTTAACAGCAGTGCATTACAGTAATTCAACTGGGATGTAATGTGTCACTGTACACAAATCAGGCATCTCAAGGAATGGGCACCCCAGGTTAGCTGCAAATGCATTCCTGGTCACCACCAAAAACTGGGCATCCAGGCTCAGGGATCCAGGAGCACTCCCAAGCTGTGCCCCTGAGTTTTCAGGGAGCGTGTACAGTCTAGCCATCACAAATTGCATCCCTATTCCCTCATCTGCCTTTCAATTGGTCAGGAGCACCTCTATCTTGTCTGGATTAAGTGTCAATTTGTTTGCTCTCATCCAGGCCATTATTATTATTATTATTATTATTATTATTATTATTATTATTATTATTATTATTATTATTATTATTATTATTATTATTATTATTATTATTATTATTATTATTATTATTATTATTATTATATTTATATTTATATTTATATTTATATTTATATTTATATTTATATTTATATTTATTTATTTATTTATTTATTTATTTATTTATTTATTTATTTATTTATTTATGTATTTGATTTATATCCCGCTCATCTGGTCAGATTGACCACTCTGAGCGGCTTCCATAAAAAATATACAATAAAGCATAAAAATTATTACGAGTAAACAACACCACATATAATAAAACAAATAGATAGAAAGAGAAAGGAAATTAAGTATTGACAGGAGGGAAGGCCTGAACATATAACCATGTTTTTAGCTGGTTCTTAAATGTGCCCAGCGTAGGGGCTGCACGAATCGCTGGAGGAAGGTTGTTCCAGAGGTGAGGAGCCGCCGCCGACACCAAGGCACCAGTTTACATCAAAAACAGCTGCCTTGGAATTAGATGGAAAGGAGAAATAGAGTTGGGTGTCATCAGCATATTGGTGACACCAAACCCCAATACTCTGGACAGCCTCTCTCAGTGGTTTCATATATATGTTAAACAACATATTTAAATAGCAAAATAGAATCTGGAGTCAATCGCTAGGGCATCAAACAGGAATGGCCCACCAACACCTTCTAATTTCTCCACCTGATGAAGGACTGGAGCCACTGCAAGACACTGCTTCCCATCCCAAAGAGATGGCCCAGAAGGATACCATGGTCAATGATACTGAAAGCTGCTGAGAGGTCCAGCAGAACCAACAGAGACACACTTGGATCAGATATTCTGGGATATACAGACTGCTGGCCAAAATTCTGTTACACAGCACCACCAGTGCAAGAGAACTGATGTCATCAGCCCTGGAAGACTGCTGCTGTTGAAAGAGTTTCTACTTTGGTCCTCGATTGTGCATGACTTGATCCCATTGCATGCTGGTTGCAAGCAACACAAAATCAAAACAGGAAGTCTTTAAATGAGCAGCAATCTCCTGCTAATGCTGCTGCTAATGGTGTCATAACAGTTGCTGTTGGAGCTATAAGGCATAAGTCAGTGTTTAGAAATCAAGGTTACATTTACTCTTCAGTAAAATAAGCATCTGTCTGCTATGTGCATTCACTCCACTTCTGAGTGACAGGATATTTGAGGAGTTCAGCCACTCAAGATTCTATTTCCCTGGGAGAAAGCAACTTTGCCAGTGTCAACTGCCTGTGGGACACTATAGAGGTGGCACAAACAACTCTAGATGTAAAAAAGAAAACCAGAGGTGTTTACAACTCCACTTCCATTTTTGAACAATGGACATTTGGTAATGTTGTGTGATGCAAGGTAACCCTGTGCCCCATTGAAACGGCAAGCCACCACCCTGGAGGCTTCCAGAGTTACAATTCACTAGATGTCTGGGGAAAAGAGGGAGCTGGGAGGAGAGCTTTGCCCACCTCTGGCCACAGAAACTCCTTTATGTTTCCATGCTGTAAGATTTAATTACCTTTGTCTCTGGGTTATGCTAAACAGGAAGGTTCACAGCACTGATACTTCAGCAAATTCTTGTTCCCTATCCGTTATCTAGAGAAAGTGCTATGTAATTCCTGTAGTGGTGCTCTGGGATCATGCAGTTTACCTAAGTTTGTACAGATGGGCAGAATATATATATAACCCCATCAGTTACACATGCACTTGGTTAACCACTCTCCTGATAGGTATAGTGGGAGTTAAAACTCATGACACCATAGTTATCTTGTCTTCAGCCCTCTTTGTCTCCTTGCCTGACTGATCTTCCTCCCACATAATCTGGATTGTTTACTGGCTTTACTTCTGGCTTGGTCCCTGTTGGAACTGTTGACCTGGCCAGGTAGTGATTATGATTTATGCACTGAATCTGGTCTGGAATCTTAACTATTCTTTCACCTATTCCCTGGACTCTTGTTATGTCTCTTCTGTGCATCAAGTTGGTCTGCCCCTGCACTTCTCATACTGAGAATATATCCTGGCTGCCATTTGCCAGGTGTTTCTAGCTTCGGATGAGGTCCTCCAGATTACTTCCAGAAGTTTTAGCCTTCCAGAAACCCCCATCAACGAGGCCATTGGTAAAGGATTATGGGATGCTTGGTCTAAAACTCCTGGAATGCCAAGGGTTCTGCAGGACTGCTGTATAGCTCAGTGGTTTAGGTATCTGGTTTGGGAGCCAGAAGCTGGGCTCCTCCACTGTGCCTCCTTGATAGAGGCTGGGCCTGATGATCCTTATGGTCCCTTCTAGCATTGCAAAGATTATTCCTGAAAAACATAATTTGAAGTCAAGGGATTATCATTTCCTGGAGGCCAACAGCAAATGTTTCTTGAATGATTATGAATGTTTTTGAGACAAGAATTATTCCAGTCACTGTCTCAGGATAATGTTTATTTTATTGTTCATGTAATAGACTCTCTCATACCTAATTCTAGACATCAGCTCCCACAAAGGTTAACAAATTCAACATTCACATTACATTTACTAATGGTATCCCTATACCTCATGTCCTAGTCTAAATATGTTTGCATTTATCTGTGATCATACATGACATCTACCAGAGGCCCAAATAGTGGCTGAACATGTCTCATACATAGAGTTGGAAACATGCAATTGTGCTATATCCTAAAGCCTTAAATACAGAAACGATCAAAAGCAAAAACAATCAAAGTTAGACAAAAAGGCAAGACTTTGCAAAATAGCTGTAATAACTGACTCTTATGTATAGGTATGAATCCTCTATTGGGAGTGACTTAAGAGCTCAGTCCTATTCATTTTAATTCAAAAGTTAAGCACTGGTTGGAACACCAAACTCAAAGTTCATCTGTGATTGCTTATTAACTGTGACAGTAATTTCAAGTGGGATACCACAGGACTCTGATACTCTCCAACATTTTTTTTGCAGGAAAGCTACTCACCAGGGTGTTATAGTAGTCATTATATAAAGGTTAATGCTGAACATTAAGTTTGAAAACAAGAGACACTCCTACATCACTCCTCAATTAATCAAGGAATCCAAAGTCTGGATTATCCGCCTTGTCCCCTGAGGAAGCAAGAACAGCTACTTCATAGCAACAATTAAAGATTATTAAGAAAATCAGAAGAGAATAAAAGAAGCCAATTTACCATGGTATAATGTATTAAAGTTTAGAACAAGAAAAATGTATGCCTTAGCAGACTGTCAGTAATAAAATCTTGGAGGGGCAGAAGCTCCACCTAACATGAGTTATATACTTTTATATCCTTTCTTTCTAGAATCCTGTGGGTACAGATTTCATAACCATCATAACCTCATTGTTTTGATTTGCTGATTTGTTTTACTCATTCTGTGTTTCATCACTAACATTCAAACTCTCTAAATTCTGATCACATATACAGTGGTGCCTCGCTTAACGGGTGCCCCGTTTAACGACGAAATCACATAGCGATGAAGATTTTGCGATCGCAAAAGCGATCGCGTTGCAATGTTTTAAATGGGGAAAAATCACTTTGCGATGATTGGTACCGTTTCGCTTACCGATCATCGCAAAGCGATGATTTTTTAACAGCTGATCGGCGGTTCCAAAATGGCCACCGGGTAAAAAAAATGGCCACCCGCTGTTTTCTGGGATGGATTCCTCGCTTACCAGGCAGAGAAAATGGCCGCAGTATGGAGGATTTTCATTTAAAGGTGAGTCTGAAGCCCATAGGAACGCATTGAAGGGGTTTCAATGCATTCCTATGGACTTTTTAATATCATATAGCGACGAAATCGCTTTGCAGCGATTTTTGCTGCACCGATTATCGTCGCTATGCGAGGCACCACTGTATCTGCTATAACTTGTGCAGATCTGCTCTAATTTGAATTTTGCAGGATGACAACCCCTTAGGAAACGTTACATCTGGGAAAAAAAACTAGGGTCTATTTTAGACTGTGTTAATAGAGGAATTGTTATGATTAGAAATGAAAAGTACAGAATACTACAGCCGATCATTCAAAGCAAACTAAATAAAGGAAAGAATAGCAGCAGAAGAGAACTCATTCACCGAAAAACCTTACAAGCTGGTTTGGATGTAATACAACATGCAAGATCAGAACAGACATGTCCAGTAGGAGAGGAACATCCACAGAATTATGGCTCCCATATCTTGAGAGACTTCATTCTGCACTAGCATGACCTTGTCTGGAGTAATGTGCTATACTCTGTAAGTGGCACTTTAGAAGCAAATTGGAATGGGTTCTGCGGAGCAACAAGGATGTTCACTTTCAATTTCAATTTCAATTTCAATTGTAATTGTAATTTTATGATTTTATATATTTTTATAGAGTTTTGTTTTATTTTGTAAGCCGCCCCGAGTAGACATGGTCTAGAGGGGCGGGGTAAAAATCAAATAAATAAATAAATAAATAAAATTCGCTGGCATGGGAAATGAACCACAGGAGGCATGGTTAAAAGAATTGGCCATGTTCATCCTAGAGAAAAGAAGACTGAGGGGAGACATGATAACACTCTTCAGACACCTGAAGAATCATAATTTAGAAGAGGATAAAATTGCTCTTTGTTGCCCAAAAGGGCTGGGCTAAATCTACTGAGCACATATAACAGGAGAGTAGATATCAATTGGCTGTTAGAAGACAGCATTTAATGGTAAAAAAAACAAGGGCATTTATTCAAGGGAACCATTTATCTTAGGAGCATTGCAGGATGTCCCTCACTGAAAGGGTTCAAGAACAGACTAGGCAGCCAAAGGCTGAGGGATCCTACACCTCGGGTTTTCCTTTATTAAGCAGGAGGGCTGGAATCGGTACCCTTCAGCTCCTAACTCTGCAATTCTGAGTTCCATCAACTAGTCAGTATACACAATGTTATCTCACTCTGCCTGCTTGCTGATAAATCAAGCCCTTTTATTAATTCTTCATGTTAATGTAGGAATTAATAGCACAAAGAATAACTTAAATCAGAGCCTGCTGGTTTTGGCATTAAAAAAAAATCAACAGCTGACCTTGAAAATATTATTCATTGACAAATGTATAACCTTACAAGTAATCTCTCCTTTGGAAGGCCCTATCCTGTTCTCTCCTTTTCGTTCTGTCTCTCCCTGCCCCCACCCCTGCTTCCTTAGGTTGAAACAGCACTGATTACAAAATTGGGTTCTTTGAAATAAAGAAAGGATTTGATGAGTGAGCATTTTAGTGTTTTTGTTAAAAAGAGGTTTTCTGACTGGACAAAAATGATGGCAGCATTCTTCATCACCATCAGCAGCTGCCTATACTTCCAGTTTGCTAGTAAAATTATGCTGGAATCCAGAAGTATTTGCATTAACAATGCTTTTTTTTAAAAAAAGTTCAGTTATGTTCCTCAAGCATTTCACTGGGTAACTGTCACAGACAAAGCTTCTCGGCTGTCAGTAAGCCCCACAAGTTCACAAAGGGTTAAGATGGCAGATACCTGCTGTCAAATGCAAAATATCAGTAGTCTGGACAAGGCAAAGAGGGAAATCAGGTTCTAAACCTTTATGTTACTAATATAATGACTTATAAAAAGCAGGTAAAACTGTAGCATTTTGGAATATAAACCAGTGGTTCTTAACCTTTGTTACTCGGATGCTTTTGAACTACAACTCCCAGAAACCCCAGTCAGGACAGCTGGTGGTGAAGGCTTCTGGGAGTTGCAGTCCAAAACCCCTGAGTAACCCAAGGTTAAGAACCAGTGATATAAACTACAGAATCATGCTCTACATGTGGGATTCTATACCTGAGTAGAAACGGGCTTAAACCAAAGGGTTGGAGTAGGTTTCCTTATAGTCTGCATTGCTACAGCCTTTGGCCCTACATGGCACAGCAAATAGTGATGTGATGATGGGTGTTTCCTGTTCCTGTAAAGGTCCACACATTCCTGACATAGGCTAAGCTCTCTGGTGAATGGCCCACTGCAAGAGCAGTTACAGGAACTTTTACTGGAGAAAGACAGAAACCCAAATTGAAATGTCTGAAGGATATCTAGCTGAAGAAACGTAATCTTCAGCAAGTACATCCAAGCTGACAATGTGGTAAAAATCACCTTAATGTGCAGCTTTCTGGTCCTTTCAAAGCCGCTTGTTGTTCAACAAACTAGAAGGAAGGAGATTTGTTTCTTCTTGCTCTACCAAAAGTGAGCAGTGTTAGTGGGCCCAGAGGGGGAGGGCAACTCCCCCCCCCCCAGAATATGCCGTAGGCTGCACTGGTCTACTTTCTGCTACCAAAATTTGGGGGCAAGTTGAGGGGCATCATTTAAAATAAACCTTCGCTCAGAATGTCTCCCTTCACATTTGTTTCTGAATTTCATTGACATGGTGTCCTGGGCGCATAAAAAATGGCTGTAGGGAAACCCATGGTTCGCAGGCTTCATGATTCCCACTTCAACTGGCAACACAAAGCACCTATTTTATAGTTATTTGTGTGAAAGTTTGAAGTACTAGCTTCTCCCAAAGCCAACAAAACTTGGATTGTCCCTTCTTTTCCTGGCCAGGCCCAATGGCAACCGTTGTCATTGCAGTCACTCAGTACCAATACACAGAAGCTCCTGGCAACATCAGAGCTCTACTCTACCGTCTGCTCTCTTTCGTGCTTTAGTAAAACCCACATCAGGTGCCAGATTTATGTTTGAGAAAGTAAAGGTCTTGTTTTATATGAGAGTGGCTACACACTTGTCTAGAAGACAACTTTACCTTTTCTGTCATAAATCAGAGAGAATAAACATAACAAGAAGTGTCAGTCTTCTTTGGCCTGCCTTATAATACACAGAAATGCCCAGAGAGAAAGTTAACACATTTTTATCTTCCAACAGAGGCCTCAAACCTCTTTGAGTCATTGCCACTGCTAACAGCCGTGCCAAGCACACCCTTCTACTGCTCACTGAGAGCCATTTGTAGCTAACTCTCTTGAACCGTAATTCCATTTTGTGTGCTTGTTCTTTACGAGGCATGAGAGCTTTTGTGGAGGCAGACAGGAAGAAGAGAGATTAAGGTCTTTGTAGTTACTGAGCTAGAAGCAAGTTGTTAATGGAACATAGTTTATTCTTTTACATTACACACTTCTGGGATATCAGTTTAAATCTTAACCTACTGCATGGATGACATTATATCCTAAATTTAGGAACATATCAAGCTGCTTTACAGTGAGTCAAACCATTGGTCTGTTGCACGGCCCAGTATCCTGACTGGCTGCGGCCATCCACAGTTTCAGGAAGCAATCTTTCATAATTCTATTGGGGACAAGAAGAATTGAGCTGGGCACCTTCCAGTCTTGTCAGTCACAGAGTTAGCCTCATTTTATTTGGGTTGCCCTCAAACTTTGCTCATGAACTTCCCAGAAGTACTAGGTAGGCTCCTGTTACAGCTGCTGAATTTGATATTTCATTTGTGGGATCACACAAGGCCATTCTGATGCTACTAATGTTTTCGAAGTTAACCTTTACAAATGGATAACACACATAAAACATTGCATACAGAATAGTTATTGCTATTTATTAACCTAGATCAAAATCTATAAATAAGATCCAGAGCTCAGAAAAATGAATTTTTGTGACTCTAACTCTGAGATCTCCAGAGATCCTGAAATCTGGGGGGTGGGGAAACTTAAACCCCCCACCATAGCTCCTGTATTTTCTACATACAGGTCCATAAGAATCCATGAATAATACATTCTATCACATAATGCTAACATAACATATATAGCTGTGGATTTGGTTTAATAAATATATCCAGGAGCCCAGAAAACTGCAGTCAATGATGTCGAAAAGGACTCACTACTGTGTCCCAGTTGTCGTTACAGTACTTGATGAGGGAAAGGTAGTTGCTCTTTTCAAAATGCCAGCAAAAATGTCTTTCAGTTAGTAAATTTGAGATACATTAGCTGATATATTCGCAGCAAGAATGGGCCTAGGTAATGAACATGTGGGAATGTACCATACTATCTATTTTTCATATATTAATTTTGGCTGGTATCTCAAATGGAACTGCTGACCTTAGTTGAGAGGAGGAAAGAAGAATTTTCATGCCGACATGTCTCTTATCTCTCAAAATTTAACACACACAGAGGAATTTGCCCAACTCTGTCACTTGACCTTGAATGGAAATAGCATCTCCTGCCTTATTGAGAATTCAAGTCCAGAAAACAGTGTTTCTCTTATCAGTACACTTGACAGATACTGATAAACTGCCTTGTTCAACTTGTTCAGAGAGAGAAGCCAATGCTATATTTAGGTCTGGACTTGATTTTGATGCACATGTGGGTTTTTCACCTCAAATATTACTGCATTTAAGGGTGTCTAAATTTTCTTTTTCTCTCTCTCTTTTTCTTGATGGCAAGGTTCCAATTTATTAATTTTGTTGCTCTCTTGCATGGTGTGGTCTATACTGGTTTTCATCGTTGTTTTCATTGTCATTGTATTTTTGTATTAGCAGACCAGAACTATTTGTAAAATGGTGGGCTAAAAATCCTAAAATAAATAAAAAAGAACAGATGTAACTAAGATGGGAATGCCAAAAATATAACGATGTAAAAATTAGTCCTGTCAAACAAGATGTCTCTCTTGTCACTGATGTTGTGTATTTACTACAATTTTTCATTAGCAATGCTAGCCTTCAGTCCTGCAACTATATTTGTTAAAACTCTACATGGGAACAAGAGGGGCCTCACCAAGTGGACAAATTCCTGAGGAGAATTCTAAGTAATCCACAATCTTATAGCCAGCTCAGTTCTATTCTTGTGTTGACTTCTTTCTACATAGTCCCAAGGAGAAGGATATAGAGGCTGGCAGCAGAACCAAGGTCTTTGTGTTCCCTCTTTAAGGTAAGTGGATTAAAGAGTGAATAGAGACAGGAAACCTGCTAGTTTGGTTCTCCTTCATCTCTCCTAAGCCAAGAGTACTTAATTTGCATGAACATCCTTTCATGCTTCTTCTTACAGCTTATTTCCTCCAACAAATAATCAGCATGACGGGGGGGGGGGGGGAAGCAAAAGACTAAAATGCTTTCAGTGGAAGGGCTGAAAACAATTCCTTCGCTGGGTACACTTGCAATATGGCAAGTGTACCCATCATCTGCCTGCCCTAAAGCAGCTTTCATCAGGAAGAGTCACTACAATCTTCCCCAGCATGGTGTCCTTCAGCTGTTTTGTACTCATGCTCCAAATTTTCCCCAGCCAAGCCTACTTCCTAAAGCTCAGGTTAAATGAGATACCAGGAGAGGAGTCAATGAGAAAGATGGGTGACTTCACTATTTTAAAAAATTGAAATGGAATAGGCAATCTAATTCAACAACAGCAAGGAATGGGGTACTTCATATCCCTCTCCTGGGGCACCTTCACATCAAAGGTGTCCCTTCCTTCTGTGCTGCTTTCCTATTCAAGAAATTAGAACAACATATTTCTATCTCTGGGAGTGGACGGACAATTTGGGATATAATACCATATCTTTATAGGCAAATAATTTTAATTGGAAAAACAACCTACCCGGGTTTTTCACTGCTCTAGTCATTTAAAATAAGTACACACACACACACACACACACATTTCACTAAAAATTAAACTCACAGTTCAGACAATTGTTATTCTTTTGTGTCATCAAGTTGCTTCCATTTTGTGGTGACCATAACAGAGTTTTCAAGGTGCACGAGGTATTCAAGAAATTGTTCACGCTATCCTCCCACCCCCTGAGTTTAAAGGCTGTGTGTGGATATAAACCTTGGTCTCCTGAGTCCTAACAACATGAATTTGCTCAAATCCCGGGAAGCAGTGGAAGACAGGAGGGCCTGGCGTGCTCTGGTCCATGGGGTCACGAAGGGTCAGACACGACTTAATGACTAAAGAACAACTCCTGAGTCTTAGTCCTACACTCTATCCAATTCACACACACACACACACACACACACACACACACACACACACACACACACACACACACACACCATTTTTTTATTCACAAAACATCCAATATTTGTCCATTTTGACCTTTAGATGTTTTGGAACGTTCCTCACATATTTTTCAGAGTGAGACATCAGTCTGGAATAGCATGTCAAACATTACATTATGCCCCAGGATCCTCCACCAACAGGACAAATGTTAGACTATGTTATCCATTAGGGACTTTCCCTCTAGGGTCCCACCCTTTTTCATAGTCATAGCCTGAGAAGAAGCTTTTAACAAGTCCCGATTTTCACCACTGTTGCAAATGCTTTTGCAAAGGGCGACTTTGGTCTATCCTCCAGCAGAGCTATGGGATGCAGATGGTGCTGCAGGTTAAACTGTTGAGCTACTGAGGTGTCAATCGAAAGGTTGACAGTTCGAATCCATGTGACGGGATGAGCTCCCACTACTTTTCCCAGCTCCTGCCAACCCAGCTTTTTAAAAGTCTGAAAATGCAAGTAGATGAATAGGTAACACTATTGGGATGGTAACGGCATTCCGTGTCTAGTCATGTCTACGGACAAACACCGACTCTTTGGCTTACAATTCTAGCTGGCCACTAGAGTTGGGCATGAGTGGACGTAATTGTCAAGGAGAACCTTTACCTAGCAGAGCTAATGGTCTGATGACTTACAGTAATTACAATGGCTCTTATTAGAAATATAAATGTAGCATTTGCCTCTTTTCTTCATTGAAACAAAGATCAAAACCTTGCTGCTAAAATATTCAAAAATCAAGAAAGAGCAGGAGTCTAACCTGGATAGGGATTGATTAGGCTCTTCAGTTGCTTAAGGAATACCTTGAAAACCAGATGCTGGATACAATAAGTCAAATCACCTCTTGAGGCTTGCTCTATCTTTGATGGAATTGTGAAACTGAAGTTCATTTATGTTGGCCCTGAAGCAGTATAGTCTTTCAAGATATTGTGGATGGGGATAGCGATTGGGGGGGGGGGAGATTTGTCATTTATTCAGATATTAAAGTGTCCCGAGCTGCAGCTATGTGATGTGACATATTCTATTTAGCATGACGTATATATATGCAAACTCATGCAAAGCTGCTCAGCAAGGCATTTTGTAAAATTCAAATTGACAATTCAGAGTGCTAAAGAAATCCACGGTTACTTTCCATACCATACTCATGCCTCTTTCCTTTGTTATTTTTCAAGAAAGGCCGAAACTGATGCTATATGACTTCTAGTTTTGAGCAAAGGAACAGAGGCCAAGAGCTGCTTAACCCTTTCTTCTCTGTTCATTTTCAGATCAACAAATTGTCTGTCTAAACTGCTTTTTTGTTCATAAAGATATGAAGCGCCTTCTTGGAATTATTGCACCTTTTTATGTTGCCTTTAAGAGGTTTTGGCTTGGAGGAATCTTTCTGGACTGGAGTGAATGTCAATCAACCCAGTAATAGTCAATTGTTTCCTCTCTGCCTTAGAATTTTGAAGAGAGACACTTCTGTCTACTCAAAAGTTCTTTTCCTACCTTTTTCTAGTCAGTCTGAAGACAGATTCCAACACAGAGTATAGTCAGTATGCAGCCAGTTAACCAGTTAAGCTTTGTTCATGTAACAAGTTATTATTTTTTTAAAGGATGCTGTTTGATTTTTGACCTATGAAGAACTGTGAGAAAAATGGGAACTTGTTATTCTTGTCTCTTACCAGTGTCTCTGGGTGGATTATTGAGAGAGTATGTGCCAGGTGAGGAGAACTAACCAATAAGGAGTGAGGGAGACCTGAATCTAATTCTGCTGAGTGGGTCCTTGAAGTTTTCCCTGCTGCATAATCTTGTTGTTGTGCACATCAAGTTGCCTCTGACTCATGGCAAACCTATGAATGAGTGCTCTCCAAAATGTCATCCCCTCAGCCTTCCTGCTCAGCTCTTGCAGATTCAAGAGCTGTCTTTTCCAGAGAATCCTGCCTTCTTGATGTGCCCAAAGGAGAACAACCTCCATTTCAAAATTTGCATCCAGAGATAGTTCAGGCTTGATTTGATCTAGGATCCCTTGGTACTCGTTCTGGCAATCTAGGGTATCCACAAAGTTCTCCTCCAGCACCACGCTTCAAATGAATCAATTTTTTTCTTGTCAGCTTTCTTTGCGGTCCAGCTTTCACACCCATACATGTTGACTGGAAATATTAGAATGTGGATAATCTTGGTCTTGGCCCCCAGTGAAACATCCTTAAATTTGATGATATTTTCTATTTTTTTCATTGCTGCTCTTCATAGTCCCACTCTTCTGATTTCTTGGCTGCAGACTCCATTTGGATTGATGATTCAACCAAAGTATACAAAATCTCTAACTATTTCAATTTCTTCTTTGTCAACATTAAAGTTGTGTAGTTCTTCTGTAGTAATGAGTTTTGTCTTCTTAATGTTCAGCTACAATCCTGCTTTTCTTTCACTTTCCCTAACAGTCATTTCAAGTCATTGCTAGTGCCATCCGTATAACTTAAATTATTGATGTTTCTTCCACCAGTTTTCACTCTTCCTTTCTCTGAATCCAGTCCATCTCATCTTCAGTATTAATGATTAATTACTATGGTAGTTATCAAATTAATATGTTGTTTCCATATGATAGGTTCTGCATTCAGATTGAACAGATAAGGGAATAAAATGCACCCTTGTCTGATACTTTTGCCTATAGGAAACCATTATGTCTCTCCATATTCTGCCTTAAAAGTAGCTTCTTGACCACAATACAGATTACACATCAGGACAAATCAAGTGCTGAGGCCCACCCATTTCTTTCACCCATTTCTATCAGCTGCATAGCTAGAGGGTTTTTTATGCCCCTAAATGTCCACACTCTGTCAAAATACCTGTCAACAGGATGCTTGCTTGCAGGCTACACTGCGAGAGCAGCCATGGGATGTAAACTCTTGTTTGATTGATCCCAAGTGTTTGCGTTGAAGGTTGCTATTCTTGTTGTTCTCTTAACAACTGGATGATGCCATTAGCCACCCTATGTTTGCCTCAGAAATTGAGAGGTGACATTTTGGATTATATCACCTCAAACCTGTAGCTGGCTAGGGGACAGTGGAAGGCGTAATCCCAAAAGATCACTTTTCCAAACAAGGGTTTGCCTCAGAAGACGGCTCTTTTGCATAGGATAAAGTATCAACATGGACATGTTTCATGTACTTTCTATTCTTAATGTTGAGAGAATGTCAGAAGTAGGACTGTAACTGATGGATGGGGAAGAAGATTCAGTGCACACATAATTAGGGCCACTATGCTGCCTCTTTCCCCCATCCCTAATGTATCGTCTTGGTTTTTGCTACTTGAAGAACGTATCAGCTTGTCATTGCAATAGTGGTCATATGAGCTAGAGTAGCAGGATTTCTCTGCTCACCTCTGCTTTAGAACAGGACTCAGTACTAGATAAATACACAAGATTGTTACCCAAGTGCAAAATTAGAAGTTTTATTATGTGTAAATTACAGTCCTTGGGACAGTTCACAGGGCTGCTTGTGTGTCCAGAGGCAGTGACGAGCAACAAAAGCAATTACTTAATTACTTCTCCTCCTCCTCCTCCTCCTCCTCCTCCTCCTCCTCCTCCTCCTCCTCACATCACTTATATAATTCCACGTAAGAAAGAGGTCTAAAATGCCCCATCCCCAAAGACTTTACAGTCTTAAACAAATAAAGGGAAACAACTGAACAAGAGGGAGATGGGGGCATGGGACAGCATAGAAAGAATATGTGATTGTTTCTGTTATGTGCAAGTTGCCTTCTTAATAAGAACTGGAAGACATTCCAAAGTTATCCAGCAAAAGTGAGTCTAAAGGCGATACTTAAAAGAATTAAAAGAAGTAGCTACGAGCTACACAGAGCTACCTGGGAGACAATGTTAGGATATGGGAACAAAGGAAAACTAACTTGGCCCTATGTGAGTATAAATACGCAGGGTAGCCTGGGTATTGTGCCCTTAATAGAGACATCCTTCAGCAAGAATAAATAGAGACCCTGGAATGTGTGGCTCAGGTCTTGCAGAGTCTAGTGCCTCTAGAGTAAAGGAAGTGCTGCCGAGTTGAGGAGGCATGCCCACTCCCAGATTCAGAGAAGGATGCCAGACTGCATCTCATTCCATGAGAGTGAAAAAGGATAAACGGTAGTGTAGGGCTTAAAATGAGACTATCAGAAGCAGTGCTTACTTCCGAGGAACATCCTCTCATCAGCAATAACTGTTTTGATACCAGCGGTCTTCTTGAGAGTACGCATCAACTGTGTAGGCAAAATGGCTTCTGTGGGATCTATGGCATCTGTAGCACATGGACATGCGTTTGAGGAAAGGTCATTGGTGAGAATAATATTTTAATGCTGTATGAACATTTTGTAGCTTTTTGAGTTCCTGGTTGCTTTAGATTGCTTTGCAGCACTGTTTGAGCTTAAAATGAATCTTATCTTGCAGTATTATTTATCATCTTACGTTGCTTTCATTGTCTGGTTTGCTAACTTTGGAGTGTTCAGCGTTGGCTTTGGATTTGATGCTGATGGAATTTGCATTTGCTTTTTCTGTTTCCCTAACTCTGCCCTTGGCTTGCCCTCTCAGGACTGGAATTGGGAATGCTACACTACAGAATACACCACCTGGACACTCAAGGGCAGGGTATGTCTGCCTCAGATTTAAATCCCATCCATCCAGTGATATTGCCACTTGTAAACTTTTGAATTCTCCCACTCAAAGGAATGCTCATTCTAGCAGGGAATGTCTTAGAATCTATGTCAACATACCCTTTACCATAGAAGACATTTGATTCTCCAGACATCTTACCAAGGTCATTGTGTCACCAAAATGTTCCTGTGTGAATGATGGTACGCCTCAAGGCAAAATCAGTCAAGGAATTACTCACACTGTTCAGAGAGAAGAATAGAAAATTTTCTTGAACTACAGCTCCCAGAATGCCACAGCAAGCATGGTAGCTTCCAAAAATGAATGTTATCTATGTCTGCTGTTCCCCAACAGTTCCTGGATGTTTCATCCATCTTTTTAATGGCATAATGACTGGTCCAAGAAAAGGAATGAGTTGGTGCTCTCTATTTGTTCATTAAACCTGCAGTTTTGGAGATTCTGCAACTAATTCAAAAGAGATGTAACTAATGTAGGCCTGGCGAGTTTCACTAATAGGTAGGGATGGGCGGATTTGGTTTTTTGTGTATTTTCACGTTAGGTCCCAGAATTCTTCATTCTAGGAGTTCCACCTGCCAAAAAGTCACCTAAATTGTGCTCAGGCTAGACTGGAGGGCTTCATGGCTTAAGACAGGCCAAGCTCTGGCCTAATTACATGTTAGAAAAGAAAGCTGTGCAAGTCCTTGCTGCAAGTGTGCATGCCTACTCACAACTAGAGATGGGGTTATTCGTATATGAATATCCCCGCACAGGTGGAAATAACAAGGGTCCGGCCCCAAGGGCCTGGACTGTCCACTCACAATTTCTCCACTGCCGCCAACTCTGCAGTGCCTTCCTATTGCACCGTTGTCTGCAATCAATTATCCAGTCCTGGCAGGAGGTGGGACAACAAACCTCTCCTCTAGGTTGGAGAGTGGCTAATCCATTGTGGAGACCAGTGTGATAGGAAGCCGCCATGGAGCCCGCAGCAGTGGCAAAATCATGAGTGGACAGTCCAGCCGCATAGGGCCAGACCCCCATGATTACCACCTCTGCGGGGATATTCGCATTTGTATACGAGTACCCCCATTTCTAGTCACAACATTTGAAAGGAATCTATACTCAAAGTATATGACAATATACATTTGTAGTAACAGCACTATGAGACGCAAGGATTGTTCGAAAAATATGTAATTTATAAGAGAATACATATAGAGATTACTACAGTGTGGCATCTGAACTCTGAATTGCAAAGTCCCCAGTTCAAATATGGTACATATTTCAAATTGTGAATTTATACCAGATATGATAAATAAATTACTTCTGCCATGAAGTGTTTTGGTGACTTTAATCTCGGTATCTGCAATGAGGGGGGGAAATGCAGATTTAATTTACGATGTAGTTGTAAAAGGTTTGTTGTTGTTGTTTAGTTGTTAAGTCGTGTCTGACTCTTCGTGACCCCATGGACCAGAGCATGCCAGGCCCTCCTGTCTTCCACTGACTCCCAGAGTTGGGTCAAATTCATGTTGGGCTTCGATGACACTGTCCAACCATCTCATCCTCTGTCGTCCCCTTCTCCTCCTGCTCTCACACTTTCCCAACATCAGGGTCTTTTCCAGGGAGTCTTTTCTTCTTATTAGATGGCCAAAGTACTGGAGCCTCAGCTTCAGGATCTGTCCTTCCAGTGAGCACTCAGGGCTGATTTCCTTTAGAATTGATAGGTTTGATCTCCTTGGAGTCCAGGGGACTCTCAAGAGTCTCCTCCAGCACCAAAATTCAAAAGCATCAATTTTTTGGCATTTGGCTTTCTTTATGGTCCACCTCTCACTTCCGTACATCACTACAGGGAAAACCATAGCTTTGACTGTTCGGACTTTTGTTGGCAAGGTGATGTCTCTGCTTTTTAAGATGCTATTGAGATTTGTCATCACTTTTCTCCCAAGAAGCAGGCATCTTTTAATTTTGTGGCTGCTGTCACCATCTGCAGTGATCATGGAGCCCAAGAAAGTAAAATCTGTCACTGCCTTCATGTCTTCACCTTCTATTTGCCAGAATGTGATGGGACCAGTGTAAAAGGTTAGAACTAGATGATTCGTTTGACCTACTTTGAGCAGTTGAAGTATTGCATGGTTGATTTCAAGCACTTCTGTGAGTGTTACACTTTAGATGGCATCCTTCAGTCTCAAGAGACTATGGTAACATGCTCTGAATAGAGGACTTGGAACAGTGTATAGTGTGGCTAAGAAGGCCAATTTGAGAGTGACAATCCCTTCCACACTGAAGACAAATACAATCTGTCCCCTGTCCAGCTCCCTGATTTTGCTGGTTTTGGAACTACCTCTTTGCCTCAGCCTGCTGAACAAGTGACTTTTCAAAATGGGAGAGACCATGATGCACCGCCTGCCTCCAGGCTGAACGCTCAGATGTCAAGGTTTCCCGTTTGTTGAGGTCCATTTCTAGGGCTTGCAGATATCCTTGTATCACAGCTGTGGTCTGCCTCTGGGGCACTTTCCCTGCACTAATTCTCCATACTAATTCTCCATACAGGAGATCTTTTGGAATCCAACTGTCAGCCCTTCTCACGACATGCCCGAGCCAAAGTAGGTGTCACTGTTTTAGTAATGTATACATGCTAAAATTCCAGCTCATTCTAGGACTACTCTTTTTGGAACTTCGTCCTGCCAGGTGATATCAAAAATGCGTTGGAGACAGTGCATATGGAATGAATTCAGCTTCCTCTCCTGCCATGCACAAAGGGTCCAGGACTCACTTGGCAGGCCTTGCTAAAACAATTCATGGGTTGTTGGAGGTCTTCAGCAGAATGGGCAGCAACAGCTGCATCATCGGCGGAGAGGAAGTCTTGCATGCATTTCAACTGAACTTTGGTCTTCGCTCTCAATCTAGAGAGATTAAATTGCTTTCCATCTGATCTAGTCCAGAGATAGACACCTTCTGTTGCAGTTCCAAAGATTTGCTTCAGGATGACAGCAAAAAAAGATTCCAAACAAGGTCAGCACGATGACACAGCCCTGTTTCTCTCCGCTTCAAATGTCAAAGGGATCTGATGTTGAGCCATCAAAAACTACAGTGCCCTTCATTTCCTCATGAAAGGACCTGATGATGTTAAGGAGTAAATGTGGACATCCAGTCTTGGGAAGTATTTTAAAAAGGTACACACAGCCTACTCATCATAAATGTGGCCATTTTGCTGCTATCTAACCATTGCCTCAGCCCATTTGAATGACTATAGCTTATGACTATGGACTTCATATACTGTAGTTAGGAAACTGTTTTGCTTTTACATAATGTTTTCAAATCATCCCTGGCAGGGCATGCCTACGTGTGATTTCCAGCTATTTGAGCAGCTGAGGCTGAATTGCCCAATACTTACGTGAACTAACTGTTCAGAAGTACAGACATTCTAAGGCATGTCCTGTTAGACCCTTGAATAGAGATAGGGGGTGTTATATCCATATACAAATATGAATATTCCCGCATAGCTGGAGCTAATGAGGGTCTGGCCCCTGGGGCCAGACAGTCCACTCACATGTCCACTGGTGGTGGCAGCCCCACTCATCCTTCCAATCACTCCCAAGCCCTGTTCTCTTCCCAGTCAGCTAGCCACTCCTGGCGGAGGGAGGGAGGACAAATCTACAAGTGGCTAGCAGAGCGGCACTCCAGAGCAATTGGAAGGAAGAGAGGGGCTGCTGGTGCTGCCAAATGCATGCGTGGACAGTCTGGCCCCAGGGGCCAGACCCTCATTCACTCCAGCTGCGCAGGGATATTCGTATACGAATACTCCCATCTATACTCTTGAATCTATCCATATTGCACTTAGTCATTTCTATATGTCTTCATACTGTCAAAAGGAAGGCCTTCTTGCTCATATTTTCAAAATAATTATTTATTAGTTAAACAGATGAGAAATAGACATTTTATTTTTGAGAGAAAGATTTATATCCACCTCCTCTCAAGTGCAAATTACCAGTTATCAAATTAATATGTTGTTATTAAATGTTTTGTCAGCCACATTTTTAACAGATTCTAGTTCTGTGTCACATTAAAAATGGAATTTAAATTAAATTAAAGAAACAATGAACATTTGATTGTGCATTCTGTTTCAAATGTGTTTAACCAGATCGCCCTTTAAAAGGTCTCTTGTTACCTTCCCCTCTGCTTTCTCTTCACATTCTCTTCACATTTACATTAATTTAATTTGTCATTACAACAAGTAATATGCGTGCATATATGAGCACTGTCAGTGCGCCCAAATGTGCACAAAGTTGTTCTTTACATCATGATAACTCCCACATTATACAGGAGCCATTCTTCTAGAAAAATAAAAACAAAGAAGACAAAAACAATGAAACACCTTAAAGACTTGCTGCTATATTTTAATGTGGATTTTCATGAACATGTCTACTTCCTCAGGCACTCCCTCAGATACATGTCCACAAAAGCTCATATAGCAGTTGAAGATGTCACAATGTTTTTGTCTTCTTTATTTTTTTATTTTTCTTTTGGTTTTGGCCCAATGCACTGGGGCAAACAAATATAGCTACCTCTTCTAGAACTACATTCTTCCATAAACTCATGTGCAGTAACATGGCAACCACTACACATGGGAACTAACACATTCCCTTGCAACACCACTGAAGGGAGAATTAAGTAAAGGTAAAGGTTCCTCTTGACCATTTTTGTCCAGTCATGTTCGACTCTAGGGGGCGGTGCTCATCCCTGTTCCCAAGCCGTAGAGCCAGCGTTTGTCCGAAGGCAATCTTATGTGGTCACATGGCCAGTGCAACTTAGACACGGAATGCTGTTACCTTTCCACCGAAGTGGCTCCTATTTATCTACTCGCATTAAAATGTAAGTGAAAACAATTTTAAAAGTCTAGTTTGTCCAACAGAAATTTAAATTATGATTATTATTCATATTGTCATATCCTTGTCTTCCTCCTCATAATTTGCTCCTAAAACTGCTACAGTACTTGTATTTGAGCTTCATAGAACTGGAACCTCAGGAGGCTCTCAGACCATTAAGAGTTACATGAAGAAAGAATTTTGTCCAGTGCAGTAGTGCCCATTATGATGGGACTAGAGTGAATAAAGTCTAACTTCAGGGATTTCACCCCTTATTCCCTTCTTTATGTGTTTCAGTAACAATATAAAAGAAATGCTCATATTATATAATAAAACTTTTGCCTGTTTATGGTTTCATAAAAATTAGAGTGCATTGGGACTGTGTTCTAGAACTTAATTTGAATCCTAGGTTGCTATCCAGAAATATGTGAAGAAATAAATAACACAGAAAGTGCTCCTGAGTATGTTTAGAAGGATTCTGTCCATTGAGTACTTAACAAAAACACGTGTGTGATATTTTCCAAGTGGGTCATGCACCTTGCATTTTAGAAAATAAGCAGGGTTTCCATAGGGCTGCTGGAGCAATGCATCTTAAGGACCTAGCCTCCATTTTGACTTGCTTGTGTGCACCATAAGAATCTCTTCCTGATTTTATACCGTCAGCAAGGATGAGCTGCCATTCTGAGCCTTTTCTAGGTAGTATCATTCTCTGATATAATTTGTTTTCTTGTGGATTTGGGTTCTCAGTTTGGCTTTAGGGAATTGTTCAAGTTAGGGGAGAAAGGAAGACAAATGACCACTCTCAGCAGTTTCAGGGCAATTGGGAGCTCGTGGTGTTCTAGTAACACAGGGCATCATCCAGGAAGGTGCTGTGTTGGTAGCAGAAGCAGGACAACCACACAGTGAAATGATACCTTCCCTTTTCTTCCATGTTCTTGGTATCTGCATGCACCGTGTACACTGAGCTAATACATCAATGCCAAGACTGGTCACAAAGCAATATGCACTCCTGCTGTGATTCTCTACTCTCCTTGGCAATCATAAAATGCTGCAACCGCGGCTGTTAGAAAAGACCTATTTGATTGCTTGGCCACAGTAGCTAGAAACGTGGCAATCTGTATTGGCAAGATCCCAGCGAACACAGTGTGAAGGGAGACGGGACTTTTCTTCTGGAAGCCAGGGTTCCCGTTTGCTTTTTCCCCACTGAAGCAGTGGCCCTATCTGTTGCTGTTGTGCCCATTATGGAATCACCAGAAAAAAATAATAATTCCCTGACCATTCCCTTTCTTTCCAGAGCAACCTTTGGTTAATGGCTGGGTCAAGGACACAGCTACTCAGGGAGGGAAGCCAGAGGAGCTCAACAGATCAATGATAAGACCAGACACCACGTTAATATATTCGCAGTCATAAAATGGTTACACTAATGCTCCCTTCTCCTGACAACAGAATCCTTCTAAACATACTCAGGAGCACTTTCTGTGTTATTTATTTCTTCACATATTTCTGGATAGCAACCTAGGATTCAAATTAAGTTCTAGAACACAGTCCCAATGCACTCTAATTTTTATGAAACCATAAACAGGCAAAAGTTTTATTATATAATATGAGCATTTCTTTTATATTGTTACTGAAACACATAAAGAAGGGAATAAGGGGTGAAATCCCTGAAGTTAGACTTTATTCACTCTAGTCCCATCATAATGGGCACTACTGCACTGGACAAAATTCTTTCTTCATGTAACTCTTAATGGTCTGAGAGCCTCCTGAGGTTCCAGTTCTATGAAGCTCAAATACAAGTACTGTAGCAGTTTTAGGAGCAAATTATGAGGAGGAAGACAAGGATATGACAATATGAATAATAATCATAATTTAAATTTCTGTTGGACAAACTAGACTTTTAAAATTGTTTTCACTTACATTTTAATTTCATTATTGAAATTAAATGTATTATTTAATTTATTATTAATGTCATTGAAGCTACCAACATAAATCTGACACAACTCCAGGAGGCAGTGGAAAACAGGAGGGCCTGGCATGCTCTGGTTCATGGGGCCATGAAGAGTCGGACATGACTTAACAACTAATGACATATTAATGCTTGTTTGTATTACTTTTAAGTTAAAACCTAATAGGGCTTTCAAGATAAGTGAGATATTTAAGGAGTGGTTTTACCAATTCCACACCCCCAGTTAACTGTCACTCTGCCCACTTCACCACACTGCTTATCTCATAGCAATGCAACTACATCTGAAATAATATTGTAATAAATTCAATTTGCACATTCTCCAATTATAGATTTTTGCAGGCTAAATAAGCCAGCAGGAAATATTATTCCAGTGACAGCTTCCCTGCAGATAAATATTGCAGCCTAATGATCTGATTCCCCTACCAATATATCTTTATTTTATTAATAAGGTTATGCAGTATTATTCTGTTCACAAGGGGAGGTGCTTGCTTCATTTATTTGCTCATTTCCCTTCAAGTAAATGTTTTGACTGAAGAATTTCTGGTCTGAGGGAAAGTCTCAGTTAGTAAACCCATTTCCAAGTTGCTTTAGACCACTGGTTCTTAACCTTGGGTTACTCAGGAGTTTTGGACTGCAACTCCCAGAAGCCTTCACCACCAGCTGTCCTGACTGGGGTTTTGGGGAGTTGCAGTTCAAAAACATCCGAGTAACAAAGGTTAAGAACCACTGCTTTAGACTGTCAACGAAAGTTTGTGCAATGGAAATTCTAGCATAGAAATTCCTCTCACACAGAAAAGAGGTTCACCAGAAATAAAGATAAAAAGAAACCTGCTGCCTGATATCTAGTATTCTAAGAATTTACAGTATTTTTCTCACGTTCAATTGCTTTAGTTACATTTCTGACAAGTCAATGCATGTACAATATTCTGCCAATTTTGGATTAAGCCTCTTTCCACTGTATGATGGAGGAAATTTGAGGTGGGCTTGTAGTACAATCCACAATGCCTTGTTTGGATGACCCACTCTAGCTTCATAGAAATTGTGAAAGTGTCTTAATGTGACCCAATACACATTAAGATATGTGCCAGCAATTGGACTCCAGCAGTGGCTCCTACACTGTATTGGTCTTAGCAAATTGGTTTCAGAGGCCATAACCTGCAGAGCACAGAACCTGCCAAACGGAGCAGAATTGTTAACTAGTCTCTTTACTTCCTCAAACAAAGGAGTGGGAAGACCTGCTAAGTCCTGCTTTGAATATGGATTGGTGGCATGAGTTTTCTGTAAACCATTCTTCACCGGCGGATTTGCAACACCAATTCATTTAGTTTTTAACTGTCGCTGAGATTGAAACCTTTTGTTGTGCTGTGACCAAAATCTTTTATTTTGTTTTCAGACATCTGAAATTGAACAGTTTAACTGTTTTTGAAAATAATAGTGATAATAAAAGTCCCATAAAAATAGCTCTCTCCTTGTTGGAAAGTAGACACGGCCGTTGCAGGCACCATATTTACTTGTAATCTGATAAACAGGGTCACAGAGTGTAACACACTGTTGAATTAATGTTGGGACGGCATAAAGTGCTTGTAAGCTGTGTTAGGTCCCTAGCAAACTCTCCCTTGAAAGTCATCCTAGCATGTAGGCAGTGGCAACATTTCTCCCAGGTAGTCAAATCTTTTGGCAGCATGAGAGGACCCTAGCAGTATCCTGTGTCCATCTGTACTTCTGTGGCCCCATCTCTCTCTACAGAAGTTCAATCCATGTGTCCATTGCCCTGTGTAGGGCTCACCTATCTTCCTCCAACCATTTCCCCACCTTTCGTGACTTCCACGGGAAAGCTGCCAGCAGCATCTCAGTATCCTGTCTCAGTGCTTCAAGCAGATGTCAGTTCCTTCTCATGCAGTAGCCCATCATGTGCCGCACAATGTTACTCACCACCATTTAGTTTTTTTGCATCCTTACCAGCACTAAATATGCAATGAGAGGCAGTCTTGCAGTTTCGTCAGCAAAGGCTATTGTAGACAACAAAGAGTTAAGGGGAGTCACCATGTGCATAAAGTTGCACTGAAATTAAAACTGGGCATAGACTTAGAGAAGTTAGATTGGTTGATCTATAGTAATGAAAGCACAAGCTTTGAATATAATCATAATGATCCATAGGGTCCCTTCCAGCTTTGCAGTTTTAAAATCATCACCATCATCATCATTAAATTATCTGTATCACAAAAGTGCAACATGCAACCATGTAGACATGGAAACATAACCAAGGAAACCAGTGTGGTTATCCTGCTTTGATATATTTATTTAGTATTTATTTGTAGGCCACCTTTCCCCCAGGGAGGGGACCCAAGACAGCTCACAATGTTATAGCAAGGAATATTGAAAGCAAAATAAATTACTGGTTAACAAGGAATTAAATGTAGAATAAAAATTTAAAATCCATTAATTAATTTAAAAGTTTTTAAAACTTTAATAAGAGTCTGTTCCACACCATAGCTCTCTAGGCCTTTTGGTGCTTATTGTATATATTACTTTCCCCTGCTTCCACAACACACCGTAGATTCTCACCCAGTACAATCATACATCCCTGTCATGATAGCATTGCCTTCCATTTTTCAAAAATCAGCATAGACAATGTGTAGAATATGAAACACATTGGAATGTAACAACATTGCCCCCTTCTCCTGTCAGAATAACACCCGTGTCCCTCCATGGCTCAGGTGTGGGTATCAGCGCATGAAGAAGACACAGGAGGTGAAATGCCTATATCAACTGGAAATATGGGAGGTAGAAACGGACAGTCAAAAAAAGCAAGAGAACACCCACTTCTTTATCATCAATGGTGGCGCATCCCAAAAATGGACAAAGCCAGTGTATGGGGAGATAGTGAAGTCAGACATGGATTTTAGGAGTGGCAAAATGAACAGTTTCTTTGCCTTTTTAAAACTGGCGTAAAAATGACACCTTAGCCACGGGAACTGAAATATGGCTGAAATATATTGGTAGAGGAAAAACCACAATTAGTGTGCTTAACTTCTATTTAATGCAATTATGCCACTTATGCTTCATTTGCATATTAGTATAAATTAGCATAATTACAAATTAGGTTGTCTGGACATTGGGAGTAAAATATGGCAACCCTACTTACAAGTTGACTTGTTATGGTTATTGAAAATTGGTTTAACTCATTTTGATGTGCTCAGCGCTTGTTTTTGCAAAGGACTTCCCTCTCTATTGTTTTCCTAATTTTTCTTCCCTGTCTTCAGATCTTTGAGGCTCTCCACAGGCCTAGGGATACCTGTTTTGTATCAGTTGCGCAGTTTTTAGTTGCATATGCAATAGATTCACTTCTGTACATCAGAACTAGAGGGAATTTTTATACTGGCTAGCTGCCTTAAGGATCATTTTGCAGATGTGTGGGTTGTGAAAAATTTCCTCCATATGCAAGCAGTTATTTTATTCTTATGTAGATGTTACCCAAATGGGGAGAACGATCATGTGAGGAGAGTGAGAGTGAGAGAGAGCCAAGCCAGACTACTGACAAGAAGACTATACATCACTAATTTTGGGTTAAGCACTATTCATGTAACATTTATTGATAAGACATAGAACATAAGACAAAAGGTACCAAGAGGCCTCTCCTTCATACTTCCCGTTCACACAAGATACTCACTCATCCAAAAGACTCTTCTCAGGAAGGGTTATCAGTCCTCAGCAAGGGTGATGGGGGATCGTTGCAGAAGCCCATCTGTCTCTTCCTGGGTCATCCTTCTTATAGGCACAGAACTCCCTTGTCAGGGGAAAACTTTGGTTTCCTGGGCAGATACATGCAGGAATCTTTCCTTTCACGTGTACAGATTGTTCCATCTGCCACAGACTTAGCAATTGTCTTGTCTGGACAATTGGTTATAGCCAGCCTTCCTCCTTCCTCCTATTTTCTATCTAAACGAACAAGTCCACATTTAGAATGTTCTTTCCATGTCTGCAGTTTCTTACTGATATAGAAACTTGGAACTCTTGCGGCTCTTTGCAAATTTGTATCAGGCTCACCATCCCATCTTCCCTTGTGATTTCTCAGTCTTCTTCTCAGGTCTCGGGTGCTGGTCTTTCTGGAACCCCCACACACACTGTCACACTCTGTCACTCATAACAAAGAGTGCATATAAAAATATGTGCTGTGTTTTACTTGATATCGCAAATGATCAGAAACACTGATGTGATGATGCATGAGATATGAAATCAGCCCTAAAAGGAAGCACAGAGCATTCTGGCATGGGAGTATGGGAGTATTTCATCATGTCATGAGAGCATTTCATCAGTATCATTGCAAGCCATAGGAGATCAGCTATTCAGACCATATTTCTCTGTCCGGAGTGAGTGTGAATCTTCTTCTGAGTTGAAGCCATTACTGGTGGCTGAGAGGACCCTTGTAAATTCTCTCCTCCCCTACCTATTGCCAACCCCCACAAAAAAAAAGCTGTTTCCTTCCCCTGAGGTTGGAGGTGGAAGTTTTGGCACTGTGGACAGCTCTGTAATGGATGGATCCAAGACTGCATTTCAATCTCAAAAAAAGAGGTCCATCTGGGGCTTTGAAGGGGGATTTATGGTTTCTCCCCTCAAATATTGACGCATGGATCATTTTATGAGCGATGCCCTAATAATCCCACCAATGATGCTATCAAAGAGAGCAAGATAACTCTTGAGGAGGCTTTATATGTTGGCTGCTTGAGTAATCTGGAATATAAATTCATACTGAACATCAATCCTAGGCTACCCATCTTCTTTACTTCACCCAAAGTCCACAAAACCGTAAGGCATAAACCCTGTTCTTCTTTCCTGCTCCACATATTATTGCAACATCTTATTAGACCAAGAGCAACCAAGGGCTACTGAAGACCAAGCCAGCTGTTAGTTCCTACTAGAATAGTTCTGTGATACCTGACTATACGTAAATGTATTGTGATGGTACATCTGTCATTTAAAACACAGAGGAAGAAGCTATTTTCATACAGCAGTCAATCTAAGCAGAGCCATCTACCCAGATCTTAGCAAACAAGTTCACACAACATCATGTAAGATCAGATATAGAGCTTTGCAGATTTGTGGTTTGGGACTACAATTATCCAGGGAGCTGATCCTTTGTATGGATCCAGTCTTTCAAGGCATGGGCAAAGCAGCCCGTTCAGTGCACATATACATTCTTTTAAAGGGGAGGGGGAGAGAAATCACTTTGCTGATTTGTGCATCAATGGACCCATCCATTCCTTTCAACACGGGTTGCCAAATAACTGGATTCTAACTTCCAAGGGGCTCCAAATAACTGTCACTTTGCAGAGGGGGATTTGCACCTCCGGCACAGCGTTATAAGCATGATTCGCAATCCAGCCAGGAAAATGTCTGCTAATAGAAATCCAGTGATGATCTCACGCTTCCACTAAGAACAGACCTTTTTTTTTTTTTTACAAATGAACTGAAGTAATTTATTTAAGTATATGACACAAATAAGGCTTGCAGTCTCTCACTACAGCCATCCATTTCAACAGTAACCATGGCAACACAGACTTTTCTTCCCACACTGCCTCTGGAAGTCAGCTGGCTGTGTCTACAGCTATTAACACTTCACCTACCATAGTACTTTGTGTTGAAACTTTGTTGATTGGCAACTGTCTAACAGAAAATCATATTTAATTACACAGTTACACTTTTAAAAGTCTCTCATCAAGCACTCGATTGCCAAATAATAAAGTCCTTTAGTCATCAGATCATGAATTTGCTATTTGAATGCCTCAACAAAATGCTACTGTTTAATTATAAACTTTTTGACCTGTGAAGCTGGGTTAGCCCCCCTACTTCTTTTCCTTCCTTCATCACACAAAGGCCTTCCTCCTCAAGACTTTAAAGCAATAAATGAGGTCTCTATATTTATTGAATTTAGAGATTTCTTAAAATTTTAAAAATTGTTTTAATGAATGAATGAATGAATGAATGAATGAATGAATGCCATAGTTGCTGCACTAAAATATATTGGAGTTTTTGCAGCCTTACATGCTTCTTCTAGTAGGTGTGGCTGAGAAGGACCTTTTCTGGGCTGGGCTTACAGTCAGTCTATATAACAGTAACCAGTCATTCCTTTTTGCCTCTGATTGAACAGCCTCGTGGCGCAGCGGTTAAACTGCTGTACTGCAGCCAAAAATGTGCTCACAACCCAGCTTCAATCCCAGGTAGACTTCTATCCTTCTGAGGTTGGTAAAATGCCTCTCACAGGGAGGGGGTGGGATGTGTAGCTTGGACAACTAACTTGCAAACTGCCCAGATAGTGCTTTAGGCACTATGGGATGGTTTATAAGCAGGACACTTTTTGATTTCAAGAGAGCCCTGCCTCTCTGCTCTCTTTCCCCCTCTGTCAGTCTGTTGAAAGCAGTAAATCTATTGAGGCCTGTCAGCTATGTTTTGTTAGTTTGTTGTAGATTTGTTCACAACTGTAAGTAAATGAAACCTTTTATTCTTCCTGCACCTAATGTTTCAGAGTGAGTTATTGAGACTGTAAGTGCCAATTGATGAGAAATAGGGGTGGACTAAACTAATTCTTCTCTATGGACAGAACTACTTCCAACCTGTGGATCCCTGTACTTCTCCTGTGCAGCTAAAGGAATTTGACTGGAAATTCAAAACTCTGCAACAAAATACTGTATGCATGTGCTGAATATGGCCGTTAGGAAAACAGGGATTTTGACACCATTAGCTGTTTCAGTCACAGGACTGTTGTAGCACACAGAAGGAAGGATGTTTGTCTGCTGGTTTCTTTTTGTTCTTTCCTACCAAGAAGCACTAGATATCCTTTGGTGAAGATGCTCTAGACCGTACAGCATTGTCCTGCCACTGCTCAGTTGTGGATGTCATTACTATGCGTCATTACTGGGTATGTGCAGCAGAAAGTTTTGGTTTGCTTTTGTTTTGGGTTGTTTTGGGGAGCTCCTCTTTCAGTTTCATGTTATTTTGGGTACAGTAAACCTCAAAATACCTGAATCTTTCCTATTATCTCATTTTTGGTTTTAACATTACAGGTTCTGGCACTAGAACCAATTAAGCCCTACACAACCCTCAAAACTAGCATTTAAAAAGCTTTAACAAGGAAAACAGACAATAATCTACTTGGAAAACAGGAAACAACAGTCCTCGAGAAAGTAAAATCAGTTAGCCACAGATCTATTATGCAGGCACTAACAGTTCACATTTGTCATCACATCACCATCTTGTGTCCTTTTGAGGAGAAAAGTGGATTGAATAAATAAATAAATAAATAAATAAATAAATAAACAAACAAACAAACAAACAAACAAACAAACAAACAAACAAACAAACAAACAAACAAACAAACACAAGATAACACAAGAATCTGAATTGGCAGCTGACAGTCCTCCTCATGAAACTCACAAATTCACTATTTGCTGGAATATCAAATGACGTGCACTTGTGTACAAGGGTCCATAAGTTTCATTAACCTTTCTTTCAGAATCCTGAATCTTTTGTATTTCAGAGATACTCTGAAATCACCTGATAGGACAAAGTTCCAAATAGAGTAGTCCTAGAACAAGCTGGAATTTTTAGAATGTATACATTACTGAACCAGCAATGTCTATCTTGGCTCGGGCATTCGTGAGAATGGCTGACAGTCGGATTCCAAAAGATCTTCTGTATGGAGAATTGGTGCAGGTAAATCGCCCCAGAGGGAGACCACAGATGTGATACCAGGATATCTGCAAGCCTTAGGAATGGACCTCAACAATTGGGAAAACTTGACATCTGAGCATTCAGCCTGGAAGCAGACGGTGCATCCCAATTTGAGGAGACAGCTGTCCAGCAGGCCAAGGCAAAGAGACAGTCACGAAAGCAGCAAAACCAGGGAGCTGGATAGGGGACAGATTGTATTTGTCTTCAGTGTGGAAGGGATTGTCACTCTCGAATTGGCCTTCTCAGCCACATTAGACGCTGTTCCAAGCCCTCTATTCAGAGCATGTTACCATAGTCTCTCGAGACTGAAGGATGCCTAATCAATCAGATACACTCTATGGTAAAGACAAGAAAAATTCATCCTGCCAAAAGGAGCATCTTTTGTGTGTGTTTTCCCATTCAAGTTAACCCCAAAGTCCCATCCCTTGTCATTCCATTCATGCTTCTTGAAAATAATTTTCCAAACTCTGTGTGAAAGATCTCTTACCTCCCCTACCCCTGGTTCTCTTATGATCCCACTGTTTTCTGCTTACTGTCAAATGGTGTTGTGGCATTTGCTCACTCCCTCGCCCATTTATGAGCTGCCTCTGTTCCAAACGTAAAGGCATTTCTTCAAAGGAAATATGGACATAAGCTTAGTTATCATTCAGAATTAGAATTCTCGCTTCACCTTAAGCGGAACTAATCATCTCTATGGGGTCTTGTACAGTAAACAACATGCCTGAGAGGGCGTTGTTTACTGCTTTATTTAAGGGCTGGTCTCAATGGATATATGCAGTAGATTGCTGTGTGGATTGCTGTTGGTATGGTTTGGTTCAAATGAGTTTCTATTTAAATCAGTCCATCCTGTTCCTTTAAGGTCTGTCCTGCTCCTTTCTGGCACAATGCTAGGGACTTCTGTTTGTTTGGTACAACTGAGCACACTCATAATTATCCCCTTGTGTAGCCTCTACAGATGGTTGTGGAATGGAGTATATATAAATATAACAATTTATTTTTTGTTTAAAAAGTAAGTGACATATTGAAACAGCACTGCATCAACCTAGCATGATATTAGAATATATATATAATTCTAATATCATGCTAGGTTGATGCAGTGCTGTTTCAATATGTCACTTACTTTGTTTAACCAAAAATAATTTTTTAACAAAAGTAAAGGAAAGTCACCATGGCCCGCTGAATGATGGCTATGAGAAAAGGTGGAGAAGGAAGCTATGTGAACTCCTTGGAAAGCAGAGCCCTGGCTGAGGAGAACGGCCGGAAAAGGGAAAGTTACCTGCCTTCTATCTCCCCAACCTTCACCCCAGTGTTTCCCCTCATGCTACCACTGTCCTTGCCTGCTTTTGCTGCTGCCCCTTACTCATAGTTAAATTGGGTAAACTTATATGTGAGTGAACTGGGTAAACCTTGCTTGTGAGTAAACTAGATGAAGCTTGCTTGTGAGTAAACTGGTGAGCCAAAGAACTGTGTGGACCCTTCTCAGAGAAGAATAAACATCTCCAGTGTGAATGGAAGGATCGCTCAGGTGAGACATAAAATAGATTGCACTGAAGACAAGAACCTTTTAAGCATGAACTAGACCAATTTCAAATTTCTCTGTCTGGACAGGTCCTAAGTTCAAAATTTATCTGAGTTCCCCAAACTATCTTCATTTATTTTTAAGAGACAATTGAGAATTTTATCCACATTCTGCTCACCTCTCTTCCACATAACCAAAATGTTATGGAGAAGTATTTGCAAGTCGCAAAACCATGCAGTTTACAATTAGATACATCTGTTGCAAGCTCTCCTCCCTTTTGTGAGCATTAAATAGGAGAATTCCACTTGCCTTTCGTTAAACTGCGGCATTTGTTCCATTTTTAATTTTGCCAAGTGAACTCTCAGAAATTAGAGATTATTGTAGACAGTGATACTTAACGAGTGAGCATCATTTAGAATATTCAGTGTTCCATTGCCACCATCCAGTTTCTAAACCCTAAAAATGTCACTAATGGATTCCAGAAATATGTAGGATTGAATGCAAAAACAATAGACCTAGGTTACAGCTGTTCTTGCAGCTGCCTCAAGCGTCCTATACCCAGCCATGACAGTGATTGATGGCCAAATTATGCTGCCAATATATTTTTGTGTCAGCCTAATTATTACACAATGCATTGGTTTCTCTAGGGAATATCTTTCATTTAGCAGTGCCCAAGATGAATTCCCATCTTCTCTAGAATTAGACAAAATTGTGACTATGTGTGTCTTGCATACGTGCACATACACACACACATTTGTGTCCCACACCTATGAAATAAATGTATGTACATACCAGGAAATACAGTTTTTAAAAAACAAAAGGAGAAGGACAATATTTTGGAGCAAAATCTGAATAATTATGATGATGCATTCCAAGTTCTAAATATATTCAAGTTTTAAGAAGACTTTTGTTGCCGAAGTACACAAAGCCCCTTGGGCACATAGTCGTTCCACATCATAGTCTTACATTTCTGTTAATACAGCAAATAACCATGATTAATCCTTCTTATTTATTATGTAAGGAAGCAAATTCTGCTCCCATGGATACTGAAGTAAGATTACTAGCACCAACAAAGTTGCCATGAATTAACAGGAGTACAAGCTAGTAAGAATTTGTCCCAGGGAGTGTAAGGTTTCCACAGATAATCTTCTCATCCTTTGCATGCCCGAGGTTCTAAGGATAACTCTTGGAATGGCAGCTTCAGAACACAATCTGAAATGAGTCACCACTAATCCTTACCACAGCTTTGTGAGTAGATATGGGTAGGGCATATAATGACACCTATAGTTAATGATTTCAGTTGTATGCCATATTTTTCACTACTTTTCCTCACTTTTTCCTTTGGGGTAGAATTCTTCTTTTGTGCATACAATGTGTATGCACGTCTACATGAGTAACAATGTCAGTGGTGAAGTTACAGTAAATCCATCAGTGAATACCAGAAATGTTTAGCGTAAACAAATACACTTTGAAGGATGAAAAGAACAAAAATGAAATAGATGGAATTAAGCAAGAGAGTTGGCACCTGAAACATAGTTTCACACTGGTTCCTAGACTGGGTATTGACTCTGGGAAAGGAAAGTGTATGCTTTAAAGCAGTGGTCCCCAACCTTTTTGCCTCCACAGACTGCTTTAGTATGGGAGTCGGGGGTGGGGGTGGGTCATCTGTGCATGTGTGGGAGGGACCGTGTGTGCATCCATGCGTGGGAGGGAGGGGCTGTGGGAGGGGCTGTGGGTGCATGGGAGGGGCTTGCATGTGTCTGCCTGTGCAGGAGGGGGGCAGGAGATTTGTCTTCACGACCTGGTCCTGGCAAGGCCACGGAACATGATTGGTCTGCGGACCGGGGCTTTTGGGGACCTGTGCTTTAAAGCAATGGTTCCCAACCTTGGGTAACCCAGGTTGGACTGCAACCAACCATAATCTTGGACTGCAGTTCCTAGAAGCCTTCACCACTGGTCATGGTGGCCAAGGTTTTTGAGTGTGGCTGTCCAAGAACATCTAGGGAGCCAAGGTTATGCACCACTGCTTTAAAGAATACCGTATTTGCCGGCGTACAAGATGACTTTTTGGCCCTGAAAAACATACCTCCAAGTGGGGAAGCATCTCTAGTTTTCGGAAGATGGGCTCCCCAAGTAGGAAAAGATGGCTGCCAGTCACAGCATGCAAGTTTCTTTACTTACTGCATTTCCTCTACCCTTCATGCTTGCATTTCATGTTTTTTTCTTTTTTTATTGTTCATTTTGTTTGTTTGTTTGTTTGTTTTATTTAAAATATTTTTATCACGCCTTTCTCCTTAAAAAGGACTGAAGGCGGTTTGCATGAAAAGGTTTACATGAGATACAAAGGCTTCAGTTGCACGTCTGATTGATGAGGCAGATGTCTCTGAGGAGGCCTCATTTTAGGAAAGACATCGAACATCCCTTTGAAGCCTGGCATGGCTGACTCTTAAGACAATTCGCACAGCCTTCCTCTACAAGCAGAGGGAAGAACAGGGCTGCTCCTGTGGGGTACTCTTTTTAAAATACAGAATGCTGTAAATAATGGATTTCAAGAGAAAAACAGAATCTACAGAGCAAAAAAATACTCCTTGCTAACTAGAATTGGCAGCAATTGAGATTCAATTCAGCTTTGCATGCAAAACAGTTGATGATTTACTGAAAGGCTATTGCCATGCCAATGTGTACAAAATTAGACTGATTAATGGGCCCAAGAATTCTACCACTTCTTTTCATTCTCCTCTGAAATGTTCTGCACTTGGACAAGAAAGGGTGAACTAGAGTGTCTTTAGGGATAATATTAACTACTAAACTAGGGAACATTTTTCTCCTTGCTCTCTTTCTCCCCCGTCCCAAGCCAACCCTTGTAATACCCGCAAAGAAGCCTAAAGCCACATCAGTCTGGTCAAATGAAATGTTCCCACTTCGTCTGACACTCACGTGCTCTGGAAGCTGCATACTCTGTACAGCGAGTCACCACTTCCTTCACGCTGAAGACACGGTTGAAATGAGCAAAGAAAGGATTTCTTTACAAGAGGAAGGGTGGCAGCAAATCGTTCACTGAGAACAACATGCCCAGTATGTTAAGTTGTAAAGGAGGCCTGGCTGGAGGGGATCATCCCCCTTCCACTTTGAGAGCCGGCGGGGCTCATCCCTTCCAGCCAGGAACTTATAGAGGGGTAGAATAAGGGAAGATAAGAGCACCTCAGAAGAGCTGCCACTATATTTTATTTCTCTACACAAGTTCAACAGGCAACATAAAGACATAGGTGCAGGAATATAATTACCTCACTGAGCCGAGGCTGAATAGAAGCAGGACGAACAAGAATATCCAGAGTAGAGCTTCTCAAGTAGATGGTGGGTGAAGGGCCCTGACCTCTGGATTTGCTTAAGTTTTATACTGTACTCCTCCTCCTCTTCCTAGTCCCCACCTTTCCTTTCTTCCTTAAAGGCTTTGTTCTTACATGCAGAGTTTCACCAGATGTGAGGCATGAGCGGGTGCTGGTGAACCCCTACAGAAGGAGCATCTTTTTTTAATGGAGATGAGGAAAGGACATTATCACTAATCAAGTTTAGATCACGTTAGGACCCATGGGATTTTTAATGAGAGAATTTCAGGAATGGATGGATGGTGATCAGTTACCCTCAGGATCAACATCACTGGGCATTTCATATATTCCCCCACCTCCCTAACAGACCAAGTCCTGCAGCTCCTTGACCCTCATCCTGACTGCTGCGTCTCACTCATCTGCTAAATGGGAGTAACAGAAGGAGCAAAGAGAAGGAGAAGCAGAGTTCCCATTTGTCTTGACTTCCTGATCAACTGTACTGATGGGGGACAAAAGGAGAAGGCAAGCAAATAGGCAGTGATGAAAGCAGTGAAGACGAAGGGGCACAATTTGGGAGATGGGCCCATAAACATCATTTTGCCCTTGGATCCTGGCCCCTCCCTCCTCTTTGCCAATATATTTGGAACCACCATTGAAAAGAGTAAGTGTTTTGGAGCAAGAAACCTATTAGGGCATAGACAATCCTCTAGAATAAACTCTCCCTAGGGTTGGTATACGAGTATTCACCCAAGGTTCTTGAAGCTCAGACATTTTTGTACCTTAAGAGCTGCTGTTGAGGAACTGAGGAGTTCTTTTAAAGAAAATTCTGCTAGCATTGTCTATAGCTTCTCTCTCCCCACCCAAAAATATGCTGGGATTGCACACATGGAAGACTCTTGTTCTTCAGGTGAAAGTTGGATGCAACATGTTTCGTTGTCTGCCATAACTGCAAAGTGGAGACTTGAAAGAGAGAAAAATATACGTGATAGTGGTAGCAATAATGATAATGATCTTAGAACTGCAGGGCTGGAAGGGACCCTGTGGATCACTGAATCCACATCCTGTCAATGAGGCACACTGGAGAACTGAACTCACAATCTGTGGCTCCGTAGCCAGATACCTAAACCACTGGGCCATCCAGCAGTGGAAGATGCAATGATATAATTTGTGTATTTGAGAAGGCTACCTACCCAATGGGTTCTTTCTTTATATCTTTGTGGACATACATTTTGCAGGTGAACTTGCTGTACTGTTATCCCCTCTCCACAGAATATTCTGGTGCTTGTGCTTCTGAGCAGGGTGTTTGATCAGTCACACACAATTTCTGCACACAAAAACTACTCCTTTATTTGAGGTACCTTGATGTCGTTTTTCTGATCTGGACCCATGGAAAAGAATCCCTTAAAAAATTCAATCGGGATTTCAGTCATTTTCACCAGAACATCAACCTCACCCTGGAACAATCGATGCAACAGGTGCATTTTCTAGACACCACTGTGAAACTACAACATGGACATCTTAGCACCATGCTGTACCAAAACCCCACCAATCAATGTACCTCGTACTTCCATGTTTCCTGAAAACATAACAAAATCCATCATGTACAAGCAAGCCTTCATATACAGTCATGTTTGCTCTGACCTACAGGATGGAGACTCCAAATTCCAGCTTCAGCACTCTGCTATACTGCATTGTCTCTCTCTGCAGTGTATAACTGTTCTTTGTTCTTTATCCCCCCCAAAAAATATTGAACTCAGTGGTTATGCTGTAGTCTATTTCCTCATTTTTCTTCCATCGTTCTTCCTTCCACCCTAAACAAAGCAGCTGATTGACTCCCCAGTTTATGTGGAATACTATTTCAGAAACTATATCATTCAAGCAAGGCTGACTATAACATGTCTCGAAAGGCAAAGCTGTCAGTTCGAATCAAATCAGCACTCAGGGGATTTGTTGCTAAGATTTATTTGAGGAATGTGCCAAGAATTAAGAAAGGATATAAGGCAGATCTTTCTTTTTGGTCCCGAAACTATAAACTCCCATTTCTGTGTGACCTAATTTATAGTTGTCTATAGTTCACACAGGCAATGTTTGCTGAATTTCTGCTTTGGCTAACAATTGTACGTGGAGATCATCTGAGGCAACGCTATTTGATGGCTGGAAATATCAAGACAATAATGCTGTGTGCCTATTGGCTGCATCTGAAATAAACAGGGAACAAAGAAGAGAATAAACAGCACACAAAAAGAGCTCCAAGGGATAGAACAGGATCAATCCAACTGATCATGCTTGCTAAACACAGATGTCCAGGATCTACTCTATGCATAGTGCTAGTGGTACTATGCACAAGTTTTGGATTCTGCTAAAATTTAAACAGCCATTACAAGGAACCCATCAGACTATTCAAAGAAAACTTGCCAATAGGTGATAGCAATGTGAGATCTGAAATTTTAATTATCAGCAGTATTAAGTTTTATCAGAGATTTGATTTGTGGGCTTCTTTTGGTGTCTTCTCAGGTTCTCATTTTCAAAAGAATTGTGTTTAACTATGTAGCTTATGCGGCCAGGATCTAAAGCCACACAAAGGCTTTCGTGGCCAGGATCTAATGGCTGTTGTGGGTTTTTCGGGCTCTTTGGCCATGTTCTGAAGGTTGTTCTTGACGTTTCGTCAGTCTCTGTGGCCGGCATCTTCAGAGGACTGGAGTAGGAACTCTGTCCAGGACACAGAGACTGACGAAAAGTCAAGAACAACCTTCAGAACACGGCCAAAGAACCTGAAAAACCCACAACAACCATTATGTAGCATATATCCTTACTTAGGTTTAGAATTGGAAATGGAAATTCTTACTATTCAATCCCATAGATACCTTTGTAGAAAGTAGAGTCCTGGTGGAACTTACTCATAGTAAAATGGGCACAGCATTGCAGCTGTAACAGCATAATCCTATGCATGTCCACTAGGACTTGAGTCCTATACTGTGAAATGGCACTTACACCCTAGTGAGTGTGCATAAAATTGCAGTTTTAGGGCATAATTCAAAGAATTACTTCCTTCTTATTGTTCCTGTCTCACCAGAGATTGGATGTGATTATGCCTATTCTGACTTTCAATGTGGCAGTTCTAAAAAATGATCTTTTGTTACATATAATCCAGTTATCAAGGTTTTAGAGCTGAGAAGTTCTTCCTTATTTTCCCATTTATTTTACCTTGAATGATCAGCAAATGTGTACTCTTCAAGTCTCATTGTTTGACCCACTTATTTTAGCTTTCTGCAGTTTATGTGTTTCATGATTTCTTTGTTTTTATTCCTTTCTCTTTGTACTTCTTCACTGATCAGCTTCTCAACCCAAGAATTCTTAGCATCCCGAGATAAATCTACATTTCTAATGCCTGTCTCTCTCTTTTTGTACCCTGTGTTAAAATCTCCAATTCCATGCTTATATTGTAGAACAGAGAATATACAGCACTATGTAGTGTGCATTCTCAAAGTCATTTTAAAGTTTTTGTTGCACATAACAGGCTTTGTTTTAAGAACACTGCTCTCAGCCATCTCTAATCTGATTTCTATTGCATGCTATGATTTCACTGAACATTTAAGAAAATTCCAAAGCACTGTCCATCTGCAAGCAGGCAAAAACCTTTCTCTTCGAGCAAACTATCCCTTAATTACTGAGTGGGGTTCTTAAATGGATTCCTGTGTCTTACTGCACTGAATGTGTTTTGATATTGCTTCTGCTTACCATCTTTTACTGTGGTATTTGTCTGACCCTTTTTTAATATTAGTATACTTATTGTTTCTAGCCTTAACTATTGCCTTTGAATGATGTAAGTCACCTTGGGTCCTTCTTACAAAGGCGGGATAGAAATGTTATGAATGAATGAATGAATGAATGAATGAATGAATGAAAATACTGTAAATAAATAAATAAAAATAAATAAATAATTTTCACCAACATATTCCACATTTTCACTTGTGGTCTTGTGTTTCCTGTTTACTAATCATGAACTTGGTTTTCATTATATACACTTTTAGCCTGTGGTTCTTTGTGTCCTTCACTGACCTTATTGAATAACCCATGTAAAGAAACACCCACAAACTTTAGGAAAGCTCATGACCTGGCATCAGTGATATTTTAGCCATGATAAAAAATATCTCATACCAAATCCTTAGTTGTCAATCAAGTGGTTTTCAGATTCTCTGGGGCAGCTTTGGATAAGAAAACCTCCGGGTAAAATTTGGGCATTCATCTGCCCATAGTGTCTGCAGACAATTTTTAAATAGAACACCAGTCCATCTGTCTAAAATACACTTGCTTGGATTATATATATGCATGGCTAAAAACCAAGAACTACTATTCCACCTGTTGCATTAAGGACACAACAGTTACAGCGAGAAAGTGAGAAAAAGAGAAGAAGGATGATGATGAGTGTACAATACAGTCTATGACAGGAATGGAGAAGATTCCCAGTAGTTTCTTAAATGTGACAAATATTATTTAGTGAATGGGTGAAATGGGTACAAAGATGCCTTCAGGCAAAATATATAAACAAGCCCCTACATTATAGAAATTGCAGGCAGAAAGTGTGTACAAGTACAGCGGTTCCAGGAAGGAAAAACAAAACTGTGAATGAAGGATGGGATGGGATAGGAAAGCAGTTGAGATTCAGAAAAATGGTTCTGTATCAGTTTGGAGAGTCTTTTGCAAACCTGTTCTTTAGCCATGACAAGATTGTATTTGAAAGAGAACTGAAATTCACATTTTTTCCAAGTAAACCTGTCACTGGTGTGAAAGCAAAACTGCCATTTCACCATGAGTCTCAGGATGAGCATAAGCATCCGTGCAAATGCTGGGCCCCTGTGAGGAGCCTTCTTACCATGTTGTCAAGCAGCAATGAGTACTGAGAGGAGAATGTTGCTGTTACCACCAGGATGTAAACAGCTTTTTTAAAAAACTGAGCAGATGGTGCAGCAGAGAGATGGGGGAACCCAGAAAACACATTGGCTAAGGTCCCCTCCAATCTGTTGACACTCCTGCTCCTACATGGCAGCTGCAATGACAACAGAGACTCCAACATGCCAATGCTGTCTCATTATGTCAATATAAAGCACCTGTAGTGCAGCTGTAGCAGTATAGTTAGGTAAAGGTAAAGGTTCCCCTTGACAATTTTTGTCCAGTTGTGTTCGACTCTAGGGGGCGGTGCTCATCCCCGTTTCCAAGCCATAGAGCCAGCGTTTGTCCCACGACAATCTTCCGTGGTCACATGGCCAGTGCGACTTAGACACAGAATGCTGTTACCTTCCCACCGAGGTGGTCCCTATTAATCTACTCACATTTGCATGCTTTCGAACCACTAGGTTGGCGGGAGCTGGGACAAGCGACGGGCACTCACTCCGTCACGTGGATTCGATGTCACGACTCCTGGTCTTCTGACCCTGCAGCACAGGCTTCTGGGGTTTAGCCCACAGCGCCACCACATCCCTAGCAGTATAGTTAGCATATAGTTTTTCCATGGAAGACAGACATTTCAGAAATGGAATCTGATCTGTGTGGTGGACTTACAAACTGAGGAGGGAGAAAGAGGGGGAAGGTATATAATGAGCCTAGATCTCAGACAAGCTCCATCATTGTGTCCAGATGTCAGAGGAGTGAGTATTTTACTTATCCCTCCCAGGCTCTTGCTGTTTTTTTCTCAGCTTGTGATTTTTATGCATGAAGCATGAGGGACAGATTCTAAATGAAACTCTTACACAATCCTGTGGATAAACACATTTCAAGCTAAGCACAGGCTGAAAAAAATAAAGGGAGGATTATAGCTTGGGTCTCTTGCTATTTTGAAGCCTATCACCCAAGGGCAGCCAATGAAAAGGGAATAAAACAAAAGTTCAAAAGGATTCAAATCAAAATAGTCTGTCCCTTCGAAAATAGACCAGCCATTTCCTGTGCTATTATGAGAGAATGATCATTATGTTACAGAACACTAAATATGTTAAATAAACTAATATGTAGTATGTTGTATTTTAGCAAATATTTTCATTCTTATATCTTTATTCCACCCTGCCTCCACCTAGGTCCTTACATCTAGGTTCCATTGTATCAAATATCATATTAGTAATCTGTAGTTGAATGGTTATTATTATTATTAATAATAATGGAACTCCAGAAGTGAAAGGGACCCTATGGATTATGGAGTCCAGCCCCTGTCAAGGAGGCACAATGTGGGTGAAGGATACCTAAATAAAACAGAGGTATATAATCTAGCTATCCAGCAGTTCTATGCTTCCCATATAGAAAGCTGCTTGGTCAATCCCTACCATCTGATAAAGCTTGAAAAAATTCTCTCTGAGACACTGGAAAGCTACTGCCAAGTAAGAGCAGAAGTATTGAACTAAGTGGAGCAATGATAGTATTTAGCAAAAAGAAATGTTGTATGTTCCAATGTGCTTCTAAATATTAAAGATTCTTCTGTTTCTTTTATGTTCAACATGGCACCCTTCAGCACAAATTCTCTGGGCACAGTACATTTTTTAAAAATCACATTGCAATAAAAATACAATAAAAGCAACACATTAAAACCACAATAATGAACACCAACAAGACACAAGTATTGTTAATTATAATTTTATTGTAACGATCAGCATGAGGATAACCATCAATCCTTAATATTAAGGCCTTTTTAAAAGAGTCAAACAGTGGCACCGATTTGGGGGAAGGTGTGGGAGTAATCAGAGCTTGTCTTTGTTTACCTGTTGTGTTGTTTGGTATACATAATAATATACCGGCCATGTTGGTGAGGGATTCTGGGATTATAACCCAAAAAAGAGAGAACATTTTCAAAGGTTGGTTGTGATGTGTAACAGGAAAGGAAGATGAACAGGTAAAATCACCATCATCTCTGATGGGATGACAGAGTGGGCTTACTCTATGTACGTAAGTATGTATAGGTTCAAAGCTTAGTTCTGCCATTTTTCATGCATCCTCACCTGCCATTTGGCCTGCAATGCTGCATCTCAACAGGGATGGGGGACCGCTGTGAAGACTCTACTGACCACCTAAGTCCTATGCTACCTTGCCCAGTGGCAGTAGGAGTAACAGCAGAAGAGGAAAACCCTCCCGCACTCCTATAATGTACTGCTGTCACTCTAGGACATATATAGAGGAGGGAAGGTAAAGATAAGCAGTGGCAGCAAGTGGTAGGCAACAGCAGGGAGCAGAGCTGGCCACTTGCTTTTTTTCCCCTTTCTCTCTCATCTTACCTGCCCCACCCACCAAAGGAGGTCAAATGCCTCCCATCAAAGGTCAAATGTCTCTAGATCAGTGGTTCCCAACCAGGTCGCCAGATGTTCTTGGACTAAAACTCCCAGAAATGGGAGTGGTGAAAGATTCTGAGAGTTTTAGTCCAAGAACATCTGGGGACCCAAGGTTGGGAGCCACTGTTGTAGAGCCAGGAGATTCTTTGAATTCCTCTTCCTGAGTGAGATCCTCAAAGTCAATGCAATATGGGAGGGGTGGGTTCAAAAATTACTTGTGGTGATGTGGTCCAGCTGTAACTTCACGTTCACATAAGCAGGCGGCCAGGGTGATGATGGTGGTGGTGGTGGCGGCAGCAGCAACAGCCGCTTGGGTTCACCTCATCTGCCGTTTGGCCTTTGTCCTGTGGTGTTTGGGGATGCCTCAGAACGGTGGGTTGTTGTTGTTTCCCATCCAGCTCCCTGATGGAAGCTGTACCAACAGAGAGGAAAAGAACCAAACTGCTTGAATGCTTACCTCTGGTTCAAACTCTTGTAACTCTTAAGATATAACTGCATGTGTTTGACTTTAGCAAATGTATTAATGTCCTAAAATAATCAAAGTACTTTCCTTATACCTTATAATATGCCAAGCCCAGTACTTTCTGGATAACAGACATTACGATTCTAGCTACTTTTCATAGCAGGCTATTTAGGCACATTCTCACTAAAGCTTTCTGTATCCTTTTTGAAGATCCCAAGGTTATGGGAAGCCTGGTTCAGCCGTAGGTTCCTGAGATGAGGAGATGAGGAAAGGTATAAATATAGTAATAATGAATTCTGACGGTGGTTGGACTGAGACTAAGTTGCTACTATCAGCACTGCCTCTGGATGCAACCATCTTGCTCATTCCATCATGACAAAAGTCACTACCACAACCAGTAGAGCTTTTTTTGTGGGAGGGAGGGGTCCTCCATGGGTTTTCTTCCTCATTAGCCTCTTCTTTGTTATTTGCCCCCCAAATACTTAACACTTGTTTGTTTTCAAACCAATTGCTAGAAAATCAAGAAGTTTGTTGGTTTGTTTAGCCCTCTGCCATATTTTTAAAAGGATCATGAGCAACAGGCACAGCTGGCATATCAGTTTTAAATGTGCAAATTCACTCCTGGCCATTGCTGAAATCTTGGTATCCACATTCAGGGATAAATCCAGGAGCACCCCAAACTGTGAATGTGAGTTTTCAAAGGGGTTGTAGCTCTATCCACCACATGTTACATTCCTATTCCCTCATAACTGGCAAACAATGGCCTAAATCCGATGTGGCTTTCATGCTGCAGTGCCATTGCCACAGAATTTTGTTTCCATCACTTCCCCTCACTATATTGCCTTCAGAAAGCATCCAGAAAAACTGCCTCCAGAATGTTGCAAACCTTTCAGAGCAGGTTTTGCGGTACGTATATGGGGTGAGGTAGTAAGAAGGAGAGGTTAGCACCCTCCCCAGTTCTGACGATCTGCTAGTAGCAGAAATCCTGCCCAATCTATGTAATGAAATGTTTTGTAATCAACATGAATTTGTTTTGGAAGATACCAATTGGTTATGGAAAAGGGCAGAGGGGATTCCAAATAAACTGGCTTAACATCTGGGTAGAATCTGGATAACCAGGTAATATGGAAAGCCAGAGTTGAGCGCAGAGGCCCCTGGGAAAATGTACCGTGGTGCCAGTTGGGAAACAGTGGAGATGGATGCCCAGGCTTTAAAACCACAATGCACAGAAATATAAAACTTTTTCCTCCTCCAGTGCACGCATGTGCACGCACACATGCAAACAAATACACACACACACACATTCCACAAGGCCTACAGAGTCCAGATGTTTTAACCATTGATTTCTTCCCTGAGTAATTAGATGAGAGCCATGACCAAAAAGAGTCATGGTTGCTATTACTCAATCCCTTATAATTGTTTTTAAAATCATGATTTACCACCTTTCCCCTTAGGTAGCATGGATTTAAAGTAAGACATGCTAGAACACACCAGAAGCTCATTTAATCCAGAATCTTCCTTCACATGGTGATTACACTGATGCTTTGAGAAATCCATAAGCAGTCCAGCAGGTGAAGTCCCATCTACATTTTCCCTCCCCCTGCAGCTGGTATTTAGAGCTGGATGTGCTCCTCTGGACCTCCATTCTTTAGCACACGATTTATATTCCATACTCAGAGAAGCATACAGAAGAAAATGTAAATAATTAACTTTAACCAATAATTGAGCATCTGAATCCTAGCCTGTGCTCTAAAAGAAACTAATCCTCCCTCCATCCTCAGTGTTCTGTTGGCAGTGCACGAGGGAACTGTAAAAACAGCCCTCAAGATTTTTTTTCTGTACGAGCTCGAGGTGATGCATGTTGGGGTGCGCAAATATTTGGGAGCCATAGAGCATTTAAGCTATATTTTTTATCTTGAATACTTGTAGCACAGATGGCACATGTTGTCCCCCTTTGGTGTAAAAAAAAAAAAACCCTAATTAACACCATGGCACTTTTCTGTGCATTAGTTGTTGTATAATTAGTATTGGGGGGAGGGACTAAGACTTGGTAGAATGAAAACAAAGGATCCAGGATATAGAGCTACAAGAACACTTAGGCTTGCCGGACAAACTCAGTGCAGTATGAGATGGAAACCTTTAAACCTCCCATCTATCTGTCCTGCCCTCTAAACTTTTAGAAGGAAGATTCCAAGGTATCTCCGCCTACACTGAACGTTTATGTCCCTGTAATGGGGAAGAGACTGAATCTGTAGGACATGTTTTGTCACACGGCTGATTTTATCAAGACCTGCGAAGGTCTTTTCTACTGTCCATTCTACATAGATTTCCTGGGAGAAATACCAATTTTTATAAAACTTTGCTGCTTTTGAACAAAGCCCCAGACGTTACTCTACAAGTGGCTAAATATTGTGCTGCTGTAATATCATACCGTAGCCTCCTATCCTTGTGAGGTTACTGGGGTTGCCCTGGCCTAACGTAATTACAAAGAACCTTCAATGGTGCATTAATGGCTTTTTGCTTATGTTTAATCTGTGCTTGTTTACTACGTTATTAGATATCTTAAAGGAAGATGTTAACATGGAAGTTAATGTTTTAAAATGGATCACCTGTTTTTTAGAGGTTATGGAAATTATATTTTAATTGTAATATATTTTAATTGTAATATATTGCTGGTCTTTGACCATAAATAAACAATTGATTGATTGTAAATAATTATATCCAAATAGATAGACATCTATCTACTACATTACTCATAATTTTATAAATTATGTCCCCCAGTCTTTTATCTACATTTAAGAACTTCAACTTTTTAAAAAATATTTTTTATTTTAAAATGTTTCTAAATCTTTTGATCCTTTTGGTTGCCATTTTCTGCATTTTTCTCAACCGTATGGTATCTTCCCTGGCTGCTGTAACCAGAAATGCACAGACCTTTTTTTTCCTTCTTCTTCTTCTTCTTTTTTAAAGTAGAAATGATAGATTTTTCCTGGGACAGGAATCTGGCAGAAAAGAGAAGTGAATACTTAATATTGTATATTGATCATACTAAAATTCAGCTCAGATTCCGTACAGTTAAAAAAAATGATGTTCTGCCCATGGTATATATTTCCATGTGTATAATTCACCTTTTCAAAATACCTGTTGCACATTATTAATTTTATCTCTGTGGAATATAAAACGATACAGGATGTTACACTATGAGATGTCACAAAATATACTGTGACTGAATTAAGGAAAATATCTTTGAGATCATTGAAAAACAATATCAACAAGTGAAATCAGATCTTCATTTATTGCACATCTTTTTCCAAACGACCTTCAGCCATATTTTTATCCTAAATAAAGCTGGTTATGGATTAGTCAGTTAGCAGTAGTCTTAAGCACAGACGAATATTAACCAAGCAAGTGATAATTATGCTAATAAAAGAAGTCAAGCCATTAGACTATACAAAATATTGGTAAGACAGTTATTAATGCACTCAGCCCCTTGCTTGGCTTATATTTTTAAACACATAGAAAATAGTGTTTGAAAACCTCAGCGCTTTGAATTTTAGTCTGCATTTTTCACCTTCCACTGCATGAAGGTCATGGTTCCGTAGTGCTTAATTGCTGTTAACACACTCTTTTAATGCAGTCTGTGGTCCAAATATTTGCTAAAGGCTTAGACTATGTGTACACAGACAGATTGGTTTGTGTACTGTAGAGATACCTGTTCCTGGTAAAATGGGACAGAGGGATGTTGTTTATACAGATTGCTCATCCACAGAGAGAGTGTTGAACATTTTAAATAGGAATACACTGAAGAGTGTTTTTTCAAAAAAAAAAAAAAAACACTGCAATTTCACTTGATGAATAATGAGCACATTGTCCGCACATAAGCAGGAACATTATGTAAAGCCCAGGAAATGCTTCTGCATTTTTAGGGTTGTTTTCTTGGAATAAGTACAGATTGTATTTAAGATTGTCCCCTTTCTTTTATTCTCTTGTGCTGGCTGAATTAACACCTAGAGAGTAAGGGGCTACATCTTTGGCACTGGTAGCTATCGTGCAAAAATATGCTTTAAGCATGTGGGGGGGTATGCTTGCTCGCAATTTATTCTGAGGAAGTACATAAGCCCTTCGAGTTATGGAGGTTACTGATTATATAATAGAAACATATTGGGAATGCAAAGGAGCACAGTCTGATATGACAGCCCCTGCCTCTTATTATATTATGTCATTTTTTTAAAAATCCAAATATAGTTCCAATTTTTCAGTAACTGGTTTCAAAATGCAATGGGGGGATATAGTGCGTACTCAGTTAAAGAAAGAAGAAAGCCCTTGTCAAAATGCGTTGCAGCTATTGTTAGCAATTGTAAATTCAGCAAGGCATGGTTGATTGTGTGTGTGCATGTGCGTGTACTTGCCAACATAAATCACCTACCAGCATACCAGGCTTTGGTGCCTAGTAGGAATACTGAATCCAAAGAATATCTGCAGATGTATGTTCGTAAATGAGAGAGAAATCAGTGAAATGAACATACCGTAGTATTTTTATTATGAGCACGGAAACATTAAGTGTTCAAAGGAAAGGTCATAGCTCTTCAAAAACTATAATGTTTATTCATAATTCTTTTTTTTTTTAAATCCTGGGTTTTGTTCCCTGAGTAAACAGTGCCATCACATGGTGAATTCATGCACCGGGGGAGAGAGAGGGAGAGAGAAATACGCACAATGTTGACGAAAATGGATGCAAACACAGACTATCATTTCGGTTTCCCTGTTTTGTTCACAAAAACAGTGTTGAGAAGATGTATAAATTATCTAGCACAGAACATAAATAAATTACAAAAACTAGTTCCATACGTGTGTCGGGATTTACTGTACAACTTTACTGAAATGAATGTGAAAGAAATATAACGCCGAAATATTGACTAAACACGTAAGGTTTTTATTAAAAGTTCTTTTTTGCTGCTTTCCACACATACACATACACAGAACACACACACACAGACGTTCGAAGCACACATACACACGCACATACATATATACATCTCAGTGTGCAGGAAAGGTATGCATGTGAATGTCTATGCCTATGTATGTGTGTGCATGTATATACATACACATACATAGGCATAGGCATTCACATGCATACCTTTCCTGCAACACTGAGATGTGGGTAGAAAAAAGTACATGGGTGTACGTGCATGTATTTCTGTGTGTCCAGTCCTCAGATAACCATTCAGCAGGCTTCAGAGGTTGAAATGTTTCCCACTCCTGATTTTCACAGATGCAGCTGGACCAGATATGTAAGATTTAAATAGATCCTAAACAGCAATATTATTGTGGCAAGATGTCCCTGGAAGACATTTCCAGTGAATCAAGCATTACTTGATTAGAACAAACAATAGTCTGATTCATTCTTGAATAGAAAACGATGGTGGGGGGGGGATAAAGTAGTACTCACTTCTCCTCACATTTCTATGTTCTATTTATCCACTCCTAAGGCTCATTTATCCCACGAACAAGAGTGGGTGCTCCAGTCCTGTTGCCAGACCTCAGAGTGCTACACCCCTGTGGGTACCTCCTAAAATATTTGTATTATTTTTTCCTTAAACTGAATAAGACTTGCTGCACCCTTTGGTAGCTGCAGGGAGCAGTTTGGCTTCTCACTTTTGTTGCCGCTATTGCTGCTTCTCAACTGCTTTGAGTGATTTCTGGTTTTGGGGGAAAAAAATAGCCTGAATCAATGCTAGCCTAGCTCAGTGACTGTATGGCCAAGAGCTGAGAGTTTAAACACTTGTTGGATCAAACTGACAGTCCTCAGGTGAACCGTTCACTAAGGTGACTGTTCACCTGAGGACTGTCAGTTTGATCCAACAAGACAATTCATATTCATTAAGACTGTGTTATATTTGGCCTTTCACCTGAGCCATCTGTTTTGAATGGGAGGACACGTCTTACACGATGCTTTCTTTTAACTAACTGCTGACTTGGATTTTGGTCCATACCTAGATAATGCTAATGCTCTTGAGTATGGCCTGCCTAACTCTCTTCACCTCCTTGGGACCTTGACCTTTGACCTGGTTTACACCTGCCTCTGGTCTCTTCAGTTAAGACTGTATTTTAAGAAATCAGACTTCGCTTATTTGCACAACGACAATTAGAGATGGGAATATTCACATTGTCTGCAATGGATTAGCCACTCCTGGAAGGAGGCGGGATGACAAGCCTCTCTACCAGGTCGCAGAGTGGCTAATCCATTGCGGACAATGGTGCAATCGGAAAGCTCGCATCAGTGGCAGAATGGTGAGTGGACAGTTTGGCCCCCTGGGGCCGGACCCTCGTTATTTCCACCTGTGGGGGATATTTATATTTGTCATCTCTAATGACAATGATTCCCTCTTCTTCCACTCTGAACTGTGAAACTGAAGTAGAACCTGCTGAAGCTTAAAATGTACACACATTTGTATGAATTATACTCCTTGAATACCATCTGAAAGTACACTCAACCCCACGGCAGATGAATTAACAGCACCGGCATGGGTTAATATTCCTAGAACTGGTCTGGCTTCAATGCATACTTCTATGGTCTCAACAAAGAGTAACACCCAAGTCTACATATAGTCTGTTTTGCTGTTCGATGGCAAGATCTGGGCCAAGCTGGACCCATTCTAGACTGGATCTGGAATTATCACTACTCATCATGCTAAAGGATATGGGATTGACAGAGCAGCTGTAGATGCCCTGCACCTCCTACATTCTCACTGTCTCTGTCTGCTTCCTCATCCATCACTGAAGTGAATGGAACATTTCCTTCATTGCCTTGCAAATAGGGTGGAGGATCTGCGTTATCAAAAGAATAACTAGAAACAAGCCCACCTTGCATCAAGAACCCTTGACTAGGGGCAGATTCCCTGCCATCAGCTGCTATTTCCCACCACCACCACTTTTTGTACGGGTTTTCTATGTGAGCAATATGTAAATCAGAGGGAAATATAGAAAGAGAGCTCACAGAGAAACACAGCTACATGCAGGTGCTCTCAAGGGTGAATCAACTATAAAACTAATGAAGCTTACACTTCAGGCCCCCTAATCTAGAGGAGCCTCAGAAGTGGCTTTAGTTCATATTTTTTTTAAAAAAATGTGGTGCTTGGCCATGGAACTAATCCCACTGAAAAATATAACAGCCGTTATCCACATCCCATTGCTGGTTGCAAAGGGCCCCTCATAACAGTTAAAGTTTCAGGGCCCCATACCTATAGGTCCACCACTGGGTTCAAGAGAAAATTGGGCAACCATCGGTCAGATTTACTTCGATTTGGATTCCTGCACTTGGCAGGAGAGTGGACTTTATGGCCTTCTAGGCCACTTCCAACTCTGTGATTGCTTCCCCATGTCTTGTGACTGATGTGGAACTCGTTTTGCGACCAATCATGCTCCCACAGTAGCTATTCTGTGGGGGAAAAAAAGAATTTAAAATGCCAGTTGTGTCCACAGATACCAGGGGCCGAGAATAGTTGAATATCCTTTGGAACATTTGACATCCCAGTTTCAACTGAAGTTGGGTGAGATCACTTGCCAACATCTAGGCCTGGCCCAGTAATCCCACAGTATGAAGTTATGTGCTTTGAATGGCAGCCACAATGAACAGGAATAGAGATGAAATGAAGAATGGGTATGTGGCAGCTACTGTAAGAAAGGGCAGCCATTTGGAAGTGAGATGTTTATAGCCAGCAATCCCCAAGTCTCATTAAATCAAATGCAGCCTGCAATGGTGGGTGTTTCGCGCCCCCCCTTTTCTTGGTCATTTCCAGTTTCACCAGAAGGGGTCAGTGTGGCCTGGGGAGTGAAACTTTGCCCCCAGAGCCTCTGGTGTCACGGAGCCCTAGTGCAGTGGTTCTTAACCTTTTTGAAAGAAACGCCCCCTTGAGCCATTGAGGAAGTTATCATCGCCCCCCTCTTATTTCTTATTATTTCTTATTTATTTATTTGTTTGTTTGTTTGTTTGTTTAAGACACTTAAATCCAATGACCCCTGAAAACAAAATTCAATTCCAAGAAAATGAAATGCCCCAAAAAAGTAACATTTAATGATTTAGTTGCAAGCGAATTTTAAGACTCAAAAAGAAATATAAAAAGGGCATAAAATGCAGGAACTAAAAATTTCAAGACGAAAACTCTGAAACTAAATTAAGATAGGAGGAAAATATATATTCATGCACATTGTAAAAAGGCTGCAGCCATCTTCACAGGTTTGGCTTGCTCCAGCACCCCCACGCCGCCCCTTTTCGTTCTACTGCCCCCCTGAAAAATGAAATCGCCCCCTGGGGGGCATTATCGCCCAGGTTAAGAACCACTGCCCTAGTGTACACAACAATGTTATGATAAAGTAATTTAATTGCTGTCTCTACAAGAGTCTCTTATGTCTTTGTACAGAGACATTTGTACCTAACAAATTGTGATGAGAAAACTTCCAGGAAAATGTCACAGTCCACTTTCTCTTTAATTAGCTAGAGTGAAGTTTAATGGGTCCAAAACATTTTTCTTAAATTTCTAAGTCCTTCTCACAGCTATTGAGGGTACCTTCTCATTCAAACGTATAACTACCTTTCTATTCATTCCAAGAAAAGAAAAGCCCACAGATACCTTAGAGCAGATACTGACATGGAGATGAACTCCAGCTGTCACTGATCTGTAGTGAAGTGCTTCTGTTTAATGAGTCTCATTATCTTCTCTCAATGAAACAACCATAAAAGTACATTCACTTTCACACCCAGGTTGTAACTTCCCCTTCAGTTTTATTAAAGTCTGGCTTCTGCTACTAATCGTACTGAGAGCTTCCTAGCAACCTGGGCAGAACAGTCTCAAATTATGTCAGAACTGAAGGTACACCCAGCTGCTATGCCTGAGGTAGAATGGCTACTGTGTCCATTTCTGAGACTGGGAGAAAAGAGGGAAAATTCACAACTAGACGACACAAGTGTCATCTAAATACAAGAGACATGCCCACATGTATTTCTGGACCTCACCAGTCAAGTCCAAAGCAGCAAGGGTATCTCTTTAATGCTGTTCACACTAGTTGTGGCAAAAATACTGGATCTAGACTGTAAAGCCCTTGTAAAACTCTGTAAATACCCACTATAGTTTGTTTTTAATGCATAATTTATTTAAATATTTTGAATACTGAAGAAATATATTTAGGTCTCACTGTTGTGTTGACCTTTATACAGTGGTGCCTCACTTAATGGCGATAATCCGTTCCAGGAAAATTGCTGTTAAGCGAAAATATTGTAATGCGAAGAAAAAAACAACATTGAAACCCCTTCAATGCATTCCAATGGGGTAAAAACTCACCATCCAGCGAAGATCCTCCATAGGGCAGCCATTTTCTCTGCCTGTCTTGTGAGGAATCCGTCCCAGAAAACAGCGGGGAGCCATTTTGTTTACCCGGTGGCCATTTTGAAACCACTGATCAGCGGTTTAAAAAACATCGTTTTGCAAGGAATCGGTTCCCGAAGCAGGGAACCGAGCATCGCAAAGCGAAAAAAACCCATTTAGACCATTGTTTTGCGATCGCAATTGCAATCGCAAAAAGATCGTCGTAATGCAGTTTTGTCATAATGCGGGGCAATCATAAAGCGAGGCACGACAGTAGTTCATATCCAAGAACCTACCTTTTCCTTCATACCCATCACCAAAAATCCTGTGTGATTGTTTAAACCCATCTCTCATTACTTGTTTCTCTGGAACAAAGACTAAAGATAGCTGGCTGGATAGCTTAATGACTGACTGCCTAAGTGGGGGGTTTTAATGAATGGTTGTGCCATACTGGTTTGAATGTGATTTTGTGTTGCTTTTGGTTACTGTCTTTTAGCATGGTGTCTGGTTGGTCCTTTTTAGTATTTGCATACTTCCTGTTTTTCGCTTTCAGTATTGTCTTTTAATGATGTAAGCCACCTTGTTTTTGTTGCTTAGTCGTTAAGTCATGTCTGACTCTTCGTGACCCCATGGACCAGAGCATGCCGGGCCCTCCTGTCATCCACTGCCTCCCAGAGTTTGGTCAAATTCCCGGAGTTTGGTCAAAGCCACCTTAGGTTCTTGCTAAGGAGAAAGGCAGGGTAAAAATATTTTAAATTAATAAATACAAATATTGAAGTATTCAAATATCTGCCTCATCTTTTCCTTAGAAGGCATTTCCAGTATTTCCTACTGCCATACCAGTATTTGTATCACACTGTGTATAATTAACATAGACATATAGGGGATTTTGAATTAATTGTAGCATCAGCATTATATTTATGTCATGAGATGCACCATCGAGTTGGAACTGACTGAAATGACTCTAACAGGGCTTTCAAGGTACGTGAGATATTTATGGAGTGGTTTTACTAGTTACACGAACACACCCCAGCGGGTTTCCACACCCAGATGGAGATTCAAACCCAGGTCTTCTGAGTCCTAGTCCATCACACAGTCCACTGCACTATGCTGGGTACCTTTTGTTAGTGGGTTTTTAAAAAAAAAAATTAAATATTTGTTTTTATGTAGATGTACATAATGGTGGTGGGGACAGTGGGGCTGGGTCCAAGTGTAGGAAGGGAGAAGGAATGGCAACAGCATATGAACACAAGTGGAGAGCTTCCAAAATGACAATAGCTTAATTGACACAGATTATAACAAATGTGCAATCTCAATGGGTTTTTAAGTGGTTCCTGAAAAGAAACCTCCACAGCTTCAAGGTTTCATGGCCTCCTTGCAGCATTGTACAACAGCTGCAATTTTTGAAAGTAATGCCAAAATGAAGATTCAACTCACAGATGAGGACGACACTTGAACGAGCAGCACCAATAGATTACGGAATGTGTTGCAACTAGAGATGGCCATAAGTCACCAGTTTGGTGATTCAACGCAGTTTATTTACTGGCCCAAGAGGTGTTTGGCGTCCCACACCCCCCAATGGGCACCCATTCAGAGGCAGTGCCTGGAGGAAGCAGGGCAGGGAAGCTGCCATGCTGCCGCTATGTGGGCACCTCTCGGGGGGGGGGACAGGTGTTCCATGGTTTGGTGCCGTGTCTCCTCCAATGGGTGCCCACTCAGAAGCAGTGTCCAGAGGAGATGGAGCAGAGAAGATACAGTGCCCTTTCCAAGTGGGCACCCATGGAGAAGGCAGGGTGCCAAACCGTGGAACACCTGTTCGGCCAGTAAATGAACTGCACCGAACCACCAAACTGGCGGTTCATGCCCATCTCTAGTTGCAACAATAAACGAGTTAACAGCAGTAAGGGATGCCTGTTGTATTCCATTTCTAATGTTATACCTGTCCTTTCCAGTACTATATGGCTTTTGTATTTTGTTTTCTGGGGTTTTGTTTGTTTGTTTGCTTGCTTGCTTGCTTTGTCTGATATGCTTGCACAGACCAGCACGGCTACCGTTCAGAAATTTTCTGTGGAGAGATTAAGTACATATTTAGGAACTACCTGTTGTTATTCCAGTTCTGCAACTTGGATTTCCAGGTTTTGCTCTTTCCAGATTTTGTGCTGCCTTTTACAATATAGAGAATTGCTAACTCTGGAAAATATGTGCACTTTTGGACTTTTTTGTCCTGCCAGTTGAATCTTAGGATGTTATCTATGTCCTCGATAGGATCACCTCCTCTTTCCTGTTCTTATGGTCTCCTGGATTCCCGAAGCACAGAAACAGAATCCTCCCCCCATAGTTATATAGACCAAATCTAAGATCTGGTTGAGCCGTTTTCAGTGCAGCCTGGCACGTTTGAAGCAGGCCACAGACTGGAAATACTCCCTCACCACTTTAAAAGGTGCAGCTAAGCATCTGGATTTTTCACATATGAAAGTCCAGTCCAGATCAAACTACATATGCTCGAAACCCTTTTGGACCCAGTCATAGTTTTTTCTTACATTCCAGTTTCTTTAAGTGTCAAGTTGATTTGGAATTGCACTTACTAATATTTTCTCTCTTTTTGTATTATCATAGTATGTTTTTATGTGTCTTAAAGTCTGACCTGACTTATGGCAAACCTAATACAACTTTCAAGGTGAGATATTAAAAGAGTGGTTTTACCAGTTTCCCAGTTCCAGTGAGTTTCAATGGCTGAGTGGGGATTTGAACCCAGGCCTCAAAGAAAAATCACATGCAGGGCCATCCCAAGACAATGGTTTGACTGAGGGAACTGTACCCACAAGTCCAAAATCTAGAAAATCTGCATGTTTATTTACTCTGTTGTAACAACTGAGTGGATGTCCTTACGCCGCAAATATTAGCTCATTTTATTTAAATTTCCCAAATTGTTAGGCCATCAATCTCTGTCCCCAAATAATCATACAAATACTTACAATTTTTTTGCAGTTTTCACCAAAGTGACATTTATCTCCTAGCATTTCATGAATGAACAAATGTAGGAAATTCAGCCAGTGAAAGCCATATAGTGAATGCACAAATCTTTAGTGAGTTTGTGGGAGTGCGGAAAGAGGTGATACAAAGTGCGTTTCCTGAAAGCAGAGGTGCACAATACATGGCTTAATCTGAAGTCTACAAGAATCAATCATTGTTCCAACCAGTTAGCAGATGCCAATCATGCCACTCTGCTGCCTTTAAAAAAAAAATCCGCCACCACATGATGTCGCTGTTGCTTCACAGCAGTTCACCTGAGAGAGGGCTGAGTTTGCGGGATGAAAACACAAGGATCACTCCAGTTGCTAAAGAGAGGAAGGTCATTAACGGATGGATCGTCCTCCTCCACATCCTCATCATCTCAGAACAGCAGAGCTAGGAGGGACTCCATGGTTCTCGGAGTGTAGGCTCTGTCAGGAAGAAAAGCTGCATCCTAAATCTCAATGCAATCACCGACAGCCGGGGATAGGAATCCTTTTGAAATAAAGAATGAATAAATACTGGGTGGGGAGGATGGACTGTAACTCTAGCCATTAAACTAACTAACCTGCTCTTTCTTTGTTGGCCTAAGCAACAATATTCAGTAGCACATAGTTTTGGAATATAAATTAAACTGTATGCAGTAAAGTGCAGCTTAGCAAGTACAGGGACTGTGCAGTTAATACCGGAGGCCTGTGACTTTTTTATTTTATGTATCTTTTTTTTTTTTTTTTTTTTTGCAACCTTTCTCCTGTCAGAGAAGGTGGCTTTCTTTGCTCCTTCCCTTTTGGAGAGCATGTTATGGACTGCAAATATTCCCTATCTGTGTCTTATGTACTGTGGCAACACAGAGGAAACACCTCAACTCTTAAGGCCATTGTTTTTGTTGTTGTTGTGTGCTATCAAGTTGGAGCTGACTTATAGTAAACCCAACAGAATATTTACCCAGGACTTGGAAGTTAATAGGTTACCTTATAAATCTATGATCCTGGCAATCAAACTGCCAGCCTCTTCACCCATTGGCTAACTCAAAGGCAGTAGCAAGTTCGTTTCTTCCAAACTATCAGACAGGAAAGTGACTTCATGTTTTGCCTCTTAATTTTAGCTGTAGAAGAGTTAAAGACTTAACATATATTGTATGTATGTATATATGTATATATGTATGTATGTGTGTGTGTATGTATATGTATATGTATATGTATATATGTGTGTGTGTATGTATACATGTATATATGTGTGTGTATATATATATATGTGTGTGTGTGTGTGTGTGTGTGTGTGTGTGTATAGTATATATATTTGTATATACATATTTGTATATACATATACAATATATATTGTATATACATATAATCACACAGGGTAACCCCAAGACAATGGTCATCTCAAGACACAAATATTGTGTGTGTGTGTGTGTGTGTGTGTGTGTGTGTGTGTGTGTGTGTGTGTGTGTGTACATATTGGGTATTGCAGGAGACACATTGTCCATTGCTAGGTACTCATTTTACCAACCTCAGAAGGATAGAAGACTGAGTCAGCCTTGATCTGGCTCCCTGGGATTGCACACCAGGTCTTGAGCACAGTTTTTGGCTGCAGTACAGCAGTTTAACCACAACGCTGGGACTATGGGGTATGCCTCTTAAGGAGCCACATGTAAAATAATAACTTAATTTAAAATGAATGATATAAAAGTTTGAGGAAAATTCTTTCCTGTAGAAGATCATGACCATACTTCCACAATGCACATACACAACTGAATACTTGATGCTTACAAAAATGCTGCACACTCCCTTCAGGGATGCTGTCCAGTAGCTACAAGTGAGGTGTTTCTTTCTTCTTCTTCAAATCATAGATCTGAGGTAGCCATGATAACAACCTGTGTGTTCTGCTTTTCTTTTCCTGCACAGGAAGTAGTCCACCACAGTAAGAGATTTAAAAAAATCCTCTGATAACTTTTTCTTTACACATTCCTTTATGTCAAGTTGATAAAGTGCTACACTGAACCTGCTGTGTTTCATCACACTATCTACTTCATCTCAGAAATATCTGTAGCAGTGACATACTGTTCCTCAGGAGAGCTCATAAAACAACAAGCCCTTCACCAACCTTTTGAGTCAAATATTTGATATCCTTAATAAAACTTTGCTACAATAACCTCAAAAGAGTTATGTCTTCTCTCCTCTTTTTGGAAGTGAAGATGAAGCTTTCTATATTTAAGCAAGGAAATGGTGTGTCAACTTGACATTGTACATAAAACCAAGTCAGTTTGCAGCAAATCAGTTTTTGAAAGGCATGGTTCATGTCAGAAATGAAATAGGCAAGTTCTCTTCCCTGACCTGGTGCTGGGGCCAAGGGATTGGGACTAACTATTACTGATACAGCATTGTTGGAACTTAAGAATTTCATTAACTGGATCCTCCCCTGATCTTACTCTGCTTCCATGATTATTGAAGTAATGGAATTGCATGGAAAAATCCAGTATCATGGGCCTCGGTGGTGCATAGCCAACATGTTTGTTGATCAGAGATAACAAGGTATGCTTGCTTTTTCCACTCGCAACATAGATATGGACAGTAATGGTGGAATACGCCTGATGTTATTTCTGATCCATGATTAATAACAACTATCAGATCCTCCTATGCACTGTTAGCTTTCCCAGTTGGAAAGTGAAAGGCACTTAGGGAAGTCTCTCCTAATTCCAGGGTGTAGACACAGGCAGAGGGGGAGATGTGATGAGAGGGCAGACCCTCCGGCAGCATGTTGCACTAGGCTTATGGGCCAGAAACTCTTATTTCCTATTCTGAGCTTTGTTTATCTCATAGAATTGGTCTGCATGACAGCAGGCCAGGTTCACATAAGGGCCAGAAAAATAATCCATTTTTTTTTTATACTTAGATATTGATTCTTCCCTTGATTAATTGTTGCTGTTTAGTTGTTAAGTCGTGTCTGACTCTTTGTGACCCCATGGACCAGAGCATGCCAAGCCCTCCTGTCTTGCACTGCCTCCCAAAGTTTGGTCAAATTCACGCTGTTAGCTTCTATGACACCTTTGATTCATATATTATACATAGTCAGGAAATCAGCATCTCCAGAATGTGCATCATATCCCTCAGTTGCATTTACAGAGTGTGTGTTCATGCTGTGACTTTCCCCACCCTAACCAGTGACCATCACTGATACATACTGACAACAAAATAAAATACAAGGTACTATATGATATAGTGGGAACATGGTGGTGCTGCGGGCTAAACTGCAGAAGCCTGTGCTGCAGGGTCAGAAGACCAAGCAGTCATAAGATCAAATCCACCGGACAGAGTGAGCTCCCATCGCTTGTCCCAGCTCCCGCCAACCTAGCGGTTCGAAAGCATGCAAATGCGAGTAGATCTATAGGGACCACCTCGGTGGGAAGGTAACAGCGTTCCGTGTCTAAGTCGCACTGGCCATGTGACCACGGAAGATTGTCTTCGGACAAAACGCTGGCTCTATGGCTTGGAAACAGGGATGAGCACCGCCCCCTGGAGTCGAACATGACTGGACAAAAATTGTCAAGGGGAACCTTTACCTTTTAAATGATATGGCGTGTGTAGATGAAAGATAAAACCATAGTAATGAGTAATGTAACAGAAAATCTAGCTCTGAAACTTGTAATCCTTCTTACCTTGACATGCTAGATTTCAGTATGCAAGATTTTATTTTATTTCATTTAATTTCATTTTATTGTTTGAAGAAGTATTCACTCAGGGAAGCCCCTGCCATTTGCCATCTGAAATGCTACTGCTACAGGTTTATGACTCAGTAAGATCTAGATTGTAGTGAGCACTGGATGACTGCATTGTTTCCCTTGGAGAAGTATTAGAGGTTCATCTGTGGTCTTGACTCAAATAAACTCTGGTGGGGGGAAACAGAGATAAGGAAAGTTGCTGTTGTGAATCTCAAAAGCCATGCTGGCTGTGGGATATTGGCAGCCACTGTCAAAAATTAAGATTTTTTTTCTCCTCTTGGGGGGAAAAATCCCGTTCTAGTTTGCAACTAATCGTGCTTTTCCAGTTTGCATGTTTTATAGGAATAGACAAAAACCAGCCTGAAAATGCACAAACTTTTGCTGAAACTGGGGGAAATGGGAATCATCATATCTTGGAAGAAGAAAGTTTGTGTATGTATGTTTATTCTTCTTGGTTACCAAGTGAGGATGAGTCAAATCCAGGATCTACTTCCCTACTTTCTACATCTTCAGGTCACCCCTAAATGTTAAAGCTGGTCTTCAAGGTTGTGACTGATGCTGGATGATATTTTCCAAAACGTCTGCTTCTGGACATGCTGCGCTTTTCCACCTCTGGAGACCCAAGCCTGCGCTCGGTCTATTTGAGTATAGTATGTGAATGTTCTTATTAAAAACTTTTCCATCATATTCAGAACCTATTCATTCGTGTCTTTAAAATATTTATGGAGAGTCCTTCACTAAATGTTGATTACAGCATGATTTATAATTATGCAACCATTAACAAGACAATCCCTATAAAAGCATCAAACAGAGAGATGAAAGCAGCAGATAAAAGCTTACTCCGAATGGTTGAGTGAATAAAACATTTTATTCCCATAAGTTAATAACTGTGATGCTAGAACAGTTTCATCTCCACAAACATTCAAAAGGCATGCAGTCTGAGATGGGTGTGCTTTCAAAGTATAAGGCGCTGGACTGATTTGAACGTAAATATCAAGTCCTAATTCTAACACGATGGATTAAGTAGAATCAAAATCCCTGCTGTAGCCATTGCACTGGATTCCACCTTGATGCTAAAAGTTATGTTCTTACACGATTCGTCATACATCTTGCAGAAAAAAATGGATCAGACAGTTATGTTGGACTAACTTCTAAAAAGTGCAACTACTAGACCTTGCACTAGTGTGATGACATCATTGGACAGAGGCTCAAGACTGATTTCTGCTCATAAACAAAAAAGGGGGGCCACTGTAATTCTTTAAAATCTCATACCATGTGGACCAAGTAAATTGTACCAGTTGTGATGTAGAGAACTACAATTCAGCTGTACTCTGAAGCCACCAAAGAATTTGCAAGGCACTCCCATGCACAAACAACTGGAGTGAAATAATAAGGAAGCAAGCAGAGCATAGATACATGTGGCCAGAATTTCCTTCATTATTTGATAATTACTGTATACAACATATCTCCTTCTATGTACCTAAATAAGAAAGGCTTCCATATGAGGATATCACTTGAATCAATTTTAAAACTAACTTCAATATTTTTAATATATTATTACATATAAAGCTTTCTCTTTATATTCATTATTCTTAGCCTTAAATACTGTCTTTTAATGATGTAATACGAATCCAAGGCAGACCTTTCAACATCACAATAACCCAAGTTTATACACCAACCGCCGATGCTGAAGAGGCTGAAATTGAACAATTCTATGAAGACTTACAACACCTTCTAGAAGTGACACCAAAGAAAGATGTTCTCCTCATTATAAGGAACTGGAATGCTAAAGTAAGGAGTCAAGAGACAAAAGGAACAACAGGAAAGTTTGGCCTTGGAATTCAAAATGAAGCAGGGCAAAGGCTAATAGAGTTTTGTCAAGAGAACAAGCTGGTCATCACAAACAAGAATTATACCAGCTGTAGTAACATAATATTTTGTGCTGTGAAGTAAATGACATCAGTGTATGACAGAAGAAAAAGTTTATTTGACACTGACTAGTGCAAGCTGAGAGTTCATATCTCCATTTACTTTAGAATGGCAGTAGTTTGCGCCAACTCTTTTTCAAAGAATGCACCCACTCTCCTTGGTTTAGGAATGGAGGTAACATTTATTGGGGTATTTAATAACAGTCCAGTATCTACAAAAGCATTCCAAACATTCTCCCCCTTCGACAACGGTCTGAAGGGGGGTTCCAGTCTTCGACTTTGGAAGGGTTCATACCCTGGATATTCCAGGGTCCGGGCCACTCCGGTGGGGTATCAGAGTTCAGTAGTAATCCCTCCTCTCCTTCCAGTAGGGGGATTGTGTCTTCTCAAATGTCCACCCAGTCACAATCCCTGGGGCGTTCCCCCATCTCCCATGGGACTCCAGGCACCTAGAATGCAGGAGGCAACAGTTCAAGGTGCCACGCTAAATCAGAATATCTTCCCTCTAGCTGCAAGGTGAGGGGCACCGGACCCCTGTGTTGTTCAAAATCCAAATATACCTCTTATGCCCTGAAAAATGTAATTACAAAGCATAGTTACAAAGTTGATTAACACACATAATTACAGAATAGTTCTCTCTATCAGGTTTCTCTTTCATAGCATTGACAATCCTTTCCACATAGTACTGTGTATCAGGAGGCTTATGGGTCAGTATGATCTAAGGGCTGAATTAGGGATATTGTGTTTGTGCGGGAAGCAGAGCACTTTGATGCCTTCAGTGATGAAGTCATGGGACTCTGGATGGCCAGGGGACACCGTATTTATTGAACACTTATTAATTTATTTATTGGAAAAAGTTTGTGTATAACCAAAATTATGCTGTTGAGACCTGTTCAGCTCAAGCAAGAATTGTATTTACTCAAATGCATTTTGGCTGTTACATATTGTCATTCAGTTGTGGGTCCTTTTTAGCTCTGCAGTTCTAGGATAATTTTTATTACTGTCTTTAAAGGATGCACAACTGCTCACATAGATTGACTGTCCAAGCAAAACAGACAGACAGATTTACAGCACAATCCTTGTACATAAGTGATTGGCATGTGTGTTTACTATTTCAGCTTTAGCTTCCCTCGATGAGCAGCAGGCTGAAAGAAATAATTACATCCATCCATATCCTGCTACCTGCTAAAAGCATCTGATGCTATTGATATGAGGCTGAAAGCCTCTTGAAATTGGGAGTTGCTTCCAAGTACATGTATATAGGGGTGTGTTGTCACCCTTATACACATGTAATGTTGGTATCATTTGAGCTGCCTCAAAGGACTCTGGGAATCGCAGCCCCACCTCAAGCCCAGAGAAAAATATTGCGGGCAGTTAGGGAAGTTCTTTATTCCTGCAGCGCAGGAGGAGAAAGGAGAGGTGGGGTGGCTCTGGATCGTTCATCATTGTTCTTGTTTCCTGGTGATTCCCTTGGTGGGGTATAAACGCAGCTGCAACAGATGAAGTATAAAATCCTTGGTTTCCTGACCCCAGTTTTTTTATCCGATGAAAGGTCTTGGGTCTTCTCTGGTAGGCCCAGTCTACCCCCCCCCCCGGAAAGCTGCCTCCGCCTCCAGAGGACTCCCTGGCCTTCCCTGCCACCTATTTCAGTCCCCAAACTGTTACAATACTTTACCTGGTAATGGTGTTATGCCTCTGACTCTTTTCCTTCTTTGGAGTTGTCATCAATTGCCAGCCCTGCAGGTGATTTCAGTGGAGAGACATAAATGCAACATAAGCAGCAAGTCAGAATGAACTTCCTCGCCCTGGATCTCTTGCTCAAGGAAACGTCTTCTGGGGGCTTTTCCTCTCTCTTTTTTGGTTATGCTGACAGCGAGCCTCTGCTGCTTTCCAGATTCTTGTCTCTTGAGGACAACATGGCTCTACCTCAGAGAGGGGCAAAAAGTCTTTGCTGGACCAGATATTTATAAAGGTGATGAACTGCAGCACAAAGTGGGATGACAAAGTTTGGTCAAGGTATTGTTACCCGGCAGGCCAAACATGGGAGGCCTACCTTGTTTTCCTTACTGTAAGCAAATTGGAAACAAGGACACAAGTATACAGAAAGCACTTGTCTTTGCTTTGAAACCATCATTTTTAAAATTCTTTGGACTATTGGGTCCAGCCTGGAAGGCAGCCCATCTAGGAGAAGGGAAACTCTGATTTCAAACCTCCACTACCTTGTGGCTATATCCACTCATGGAAAAGGCTTCAGGAGTTAACCTCGAGGCAAAATCCGGAGCTGGAGTCCTGGAGGCAGTTCGTGTCATTCTTTCAACTCCTGTGATGTCGCTGAAACCAGTTGTATTGGCTCTTGTCTTTCCATTGGACTATTTCAGCGAAGTGGAGAGGGGAAATTTGCTGCCTGGGTAGCAGCCTATCCTCCATCTTATTTTACCCAGGCTTCGTGCCCTGGAGAGGACACTCCAGCTTTGCATACAGCGTCAAAACACTAGATGCTGTTCCAAGTTCTCCATACAGAGCACGTTACCATAGTCTCTCAAGAATGAAGGATGCCTATGAAGGTATATGTACCCTACAAAGTATATACTGAAGTATACTAAACTTTTAAACTTGTTTTAGGAAGTTTTCCTAGCATTTTATATTAAAGCCGGCAAATTAGAAAGCAAAATAAAGCTGTAATTCAATTATACACTTGAGTGAGTTATGTTGTGGCTCAGTTAATATTGTTTAACTTAATGTAATTCACAAAAAAAAACAGTTCAATGCATATTTATTCGTAAAGGAGACCAACATAGGCAATGGGAATGGAGCTCAAATAAATGTGCACATAACTGGTTTGGCTGTAATTTGATAAAGATTTTCCTAGAAGCTGCACTGAGCTCAGTGTGATGTACTTCTAAATAAATATATCTTCCAGTCCACCCTATTAAGTCTGCCATAAATTCTTACCTCTGGAAAGCCAGCAAAATAATCTAATTCAGCGGTATCTTTTTAAAATTACCCATAATAATATATTTTTAGAAAGGTTGTGAAAAAAAATCTATTATTTTCCTGGGCAGCTGAACAATGAAGTTCAAATGAATGTACCAAATGAAACTAAAGTTTTGAACTTGTTCTCTAGGGCCTATTGGTTAGAGAGAGGCTGCTATTATTTAGTGTGACTCAGAAACAAGTCCCACTGATTTTGGTAAGACTTACTTAGAAGAATGGATTTCAGTTTTAAAGAGTTATTTCATATCACCTCTTATTGCCTGTTTTCCAAACATCTCTCTCAGCAACACCAGCAGTGCAGAGCCTTATTTAGAAAGCAAAACAAAAAGACACACAACCCTTCTCTTTCCTGTCTGTGCAACATCGTAAGTGCCTACCGTGCGGTCTCTGCTTTGGGCTCAGACATCTGAGGAAATGGGGCACTGATGTTCTGGCAAAGTTACACATGGCTATAGAAAATCATCTTTTTCCTTCCTTGGAACCCATTGTGCAAATTATTCTGTTTACATAAATACATTTAGAAAAATATTCTTCTGCCTCACCATCAACTGTTTTTCCTAGGGAAGAATGCTGTGAACAGCCAAAAGCTTGGAATTCTCCGATATCTTCAGATAGAACTGTTTGAATCATTTTGATTTTTCTCTTTCCACTATCCTGGGCTCCTTTTTCTGTATTCTGTGAAAATTTGGTTCCTTACTCTGGGAAATCTGAAGTCCTGAATCATTTGCTCACATATTGCTTCTGCCCCATGCAACACGGGCTGAAGGAGAGTCCGAGATGGAAGAGGAGAGTGGAACTGCCCCCCCCCCATAATTCTCTGCCACAGAATTGTATACCACCCTGCTTCTAAATGGCTTCTTTTCACTTGAAGAGGGGAAGGTGTCAAGAGTGGTAGCAGGGTATCTGAACGTACTGAGTCAACAAAGAAAGCCCTCTCCTGTGTCCCCCACCAAGCATACCTGTGAAGGTGGCAGAACTGAGAGAAAGGCGTCCTGTGATTATCGTAACATCCAAGCAGGCTCATCCTTTCATTCCTGTTACTTTTTATCAATGTTTGAGAAATAAACCATTTTTGTATTGTCGTTGTTACATTAAACACAACAGCAAGATTGCTAACTGGGGCTGGTTACAGGGATCACATCCAAATACGACTACCCACACACAGGTGGACATAACAAGAGCCCGGCCCCCTGAGGCCAGACCGTCCACTCACCTTCCACTGTTGCCACAGGCTCCACACTCCATTCCTATTGCTCCAGAGCTCATTATATCCACCTGTGCTGGGGTATTCATATTTGTATACTAATACAAATACTCGATCTGTAGTTAGAACCAGCACTTTGAATTACACCTACAGCTGCTGTAACATCCGGGTTATGTGATCCCTGTAACCAGCCCCAGTTAGCAGCTGTTGTGTTTAATGTAACAACAACAATGCAACAATGGGTTATTTCTCAAACATTGCTAAAAAGTAACAGGAATGAAATGATGTTAAATAACCATCTTTCCAAGCTCTGCATAACTGAAATTCAATTAACACTTTCTACCAGGTATGAGGGTTCATGGAGGACTTAAAGGTATTGGCTTAATAGTTAGGATTTAAAGTAGGCTGTTGTCTAATCAATTTAATTCTGAAATAGATGCCAAGGTTATACTTTTAATTCACAGGCTGGATAAGAAGAGATCCTTCAAAACATCGTGGCAACAAGTAATTTAATACCTGAATTCTCAATGGAGGGGAATTCTTAATTTTCCTGCTGTTTTGTTTCTATCCCACCCAGTCATATTGTCACTTCATTTTCATTGCCCTTTTCCTATACAGTGGACCCTTGACTTACGGAATTAATCCATATTGGAACGGTGGCTGCAGGTCAAAAAGTCTGTAGGTCAAGTCTCCATTGACCTACAATGCATTGAAAACTGCTTAATCCTGTAACAGGCAGTTTGTGTTCCATTTTGGTTTTTTTCTGGTCTGTAAGTCAATTCTCAGGCTGCAAGTCAAACCTAAATTTTGCAGCCAGAGAAGTCTGTAACTCAAAAAGTCTGTAAGTCAAGCTGTCTGTAAGTCAAGGGTCCACTGTAGACTGTAAATACATTGCAGTAATTTTTCTGGCAAAGTGTAGATACCCAAGCAAAGCTTGTATTTGCGCAAATACAAGACGTTTGTGTCATGTTCCTCCACTCTTTCGACACAGTTCATTAGTTATTTCTTATTATTACTACTGTTACTGAGACAAATTTTGTCTGTGAGCATATAACAAAACCCAGTCAAGCTTGGTTAGAATTAATGATCTTCTCAAATATTATTCCAGTTAAATACAAAGAAAAACAGAGAATGTACATCTTTAATGGCATAAAAGGAGTTCAGCAAAAGAGATGCCATTTTCAAAGGCTGCAGACTGATACCTATTGACTGAAGTGAAGCTCCATCAAAGTCAATGGAGTTCTGTGTAGAATTCTTAAAGGTATTGTTTTTGCTATGTCCCATCAAGTTAGAACTAATTTATTGTGACGCAAATTGGGTTTTCAAGGTAAATGGGGTATTTAAAGAGGAGGTTTTACCAGTTCTGGCCCCTGCCCATGAATTTCCATGGGAATCAAACCCAGAGAAATCTAACTTATGTCTTCTGAGCACTACTCTATCCACTACACCACACTCGGTTTGTTCAAAATATAGCTATTTAAAAACAGTTCAGCAAGGTCTGGACAGCTGCAAGTTACCATTCTATACTAAAGGCAATCCTGTCATAAACAGGACTGAAATATTTTTCCTCACAGAAGCATATTTTTAAATTGGAAATTAACCATGGACAATGCAAATTGATTCTCTGTGCACTCACGGAAGCTAAAGGACTGATATTGTATTATTGGAAGGATAAATGCCCATTTCTGGTTAATCTCTGGATCAAGGACCTTATGACACTTTCATAATGAAGGACACAGAGACAGGAATCATATATGACTTCTTACTTGGACATTTGGTCATCTTTCATGGACATTTTTTTTCTACAGTCAGGTCTCTTTCACCCCAATCCCTCCCTTCCTCTCCACTTTCTGCATTCTCTACTCACCTCCATTCAGTTGTTATTGCTCTTGCTTTATTCTTTGCCTTTTTGTTTCTTGATATTTGTGTTGTCATTTTTCTTTGTTCCTCCATATTGTTTAAGCACCATAAAAAATATTTTTTTTAAAAGGTAGGGACGGCAGTTAATATGCGGTATCTTCAATGCAATGTGGAATTCGACCCACATTAGACCTTAGAAGATTTTCAGGCAGAAGTTTAAACTGCAACAACCTTTTCTTCAGGGCAAGATCTCTGAAAATACACACAAAGGAGTGTGAACAAACTGACAATTATGTTCCTGGCAAGGACAAATGTGTGGCGTTATCAAATTATTTATTTCTCATCACATATCATTTTATATAATGACAAAAGGTGGCTTGTTATTTACAGACCCAGTAGATCAAGGGAAGTAATTAAAAATGCCCTTTACATCAAAATGGCTGCTGACAAAATGACAGTGCTATAACAAAGCAACATAAAAGGTTCCAGTTATTCTTTCTCACAGCTGCTTTGATTAATTTGGCTGCATGAAGTGCATCCTGCAGACTTAAAGGTCTTGGACCTCTAGGAAATAACCCAGCACGCATAGCAGCTAGCCCCATTTCAAAGAGCTCTTCCTTAGGAGAATTTGGCAGCTTTAGGTTATGTTTACTTCCCCAACTTCCTACCAACTAATCAAATACCACCTATACACTGCTTCTCTAGCTAATAGTACATATGAATGTGTGCGTATGTTTATACATATCCTTGACAAAATGTGATGGCACAGCTAATGAGTCATAATTATTCAGGCACAGCAGTTTGTTTGTTTGTTTGTTTGTGAGTTGCAATTTACCACAAAAGAAGTAGTAACAATCATGAGCTCAGCATGAACTGCTGCACCATCCACATCTGGGCTGTGCATCTGGGAAGAGACCCCACAGGGTGGGCACTTACATATGACACATCAGGGACATTCACTGCTGACTGATTAGCATTATTGCGGGTGAGATATAAACTCTCACTGGGTGTGAGAGAAATTCAGAATATAATCCTAACCACTGTAGATCAACCACACTTACCATTGTGTTGGCTGAGCAAATCTGTTCATTCAACAGATCTACTCTAACTGGGGTTAACAAGTGGGTAAAGCCCTGAGGTGGTAAATTTGATCCTTTAGATTTTAATTCAGAAAAAGCTTGTTTTGACCCATTTTGGCTGGAGCAGGAGCTGCAATTTCATCCCAAACCAATCTCCTGCTTTATTTTACTTTGCCATTTTAACATGAAACTCAACGCCTCCAAGACAGGCTTCTAAAACATTTCAGATTCTTAAATGCCAGACTCATCATTTTAACAATTATATTAAAAAACAATAATTTTCTCACACAATGACGAAAAGCAACATCAACCAAAGTATTGTGTCACCTTTAAGACTAAGTGATGTGCTCCACTGTGAGCTTTCCGGAATTATAACCCACTTACAGAAGCACAGGCTGTGTCTGGAGAAATGGTCTGGGTAGTCTACAAAAATACACACTGAAAAGTCTGAAAAGTGCCACAATACTTTCTTTTATGTTTTTTTCACATAAAAGTACATCTTGTATTTCCTCTGTGAAGACATTTTTGTGTATTCCAGTAAGTGTTTTCAATTACTGGAAGAAAAGAAAAACCTGTGAAAACAAAAAATAATTGAAAGTCATTATTGAGACACTACCCAAAAACATCTGGGGTGAATTCACTGGCTCCTCTTCTTAAAATTCATCCCATTTTCTATCATCAACCCATTTCCGCATGCTACTTGAGGCACACAGGCCAGTCTTCAAAATAATATTTGTAATACAAATCTGACATCTGAAAAGTTAACACACCCGGCAGAACACGGTGATCTCCTGACACTGTAAGTGACCTCCAAGAAACTGTTTTTGGAATTTTATAGGAAAGTTTGAGCAGGAGATGCTGAACTACCATATATTCCCTAGTACCAGCCTACTACCAGAAGTCAGAATACTCTAGAGATAATAATGGTTCCATATGCAATAAGATTGCTTATCACAACAGCATTTTCTGTTGCCAATTTTAATATGTCTACAAAGTGCAGAAGGCCTTTCTGTAGTTTCAGTACAACAGGGACACCTGAAAGTTGGGCTCATTGCTTTATAATGCAAGATTAAATAACAGTGATAAACTGCTGAGTAAATGTATTTACTGTATTAGATTACAGACTGTAACCACCATGTGTAAACTGCCTTACTTATTACCAAGTTATTTATGCTATCACACAACATTTTTGGGTTTTGGCCAGTATTAATAACAGTGCTGAACCTTCTGCATCCAGTTTACATGCTAAAAACAATAGAAAAAACTAAACTACTTGAAAGGATCATACAAGAAAGATAGAAACAGAATAGCAATTTAAAAAATGATGCATAAGTTTCAATTAAGGGTTTCCAAATACCATAGAATCGTAGAATCATAAAATCATAGAAAAGTGAAGTTCAAAGGGGCCTACAAAGGCCATCAGGTCAAACCCCCTGCTCAACCAGGAATACAATCAAAGCATATCTGCCAGGTAATTATCTAATTTTTTCTTGAGTGCCTCCAGTGTTGGAGCACTCACCTACTCCCAAGGTAACTGGTTCCATTCTAAGAGTTAGGAGCTTTTTCCTGATATTCAACTGAAATCTGGCTTCCTTTCACTTGAGCCCATGGTTGTGTGTTCTGCACTCTGGGATGATCGAGAACAGATCTTGCCCCCTCCTCTGTATGCAAGCCTTTCAAATATTTCAAAACTGCTATTACAGTATATCATCTCTCAGTCTTCTTTTCTGAAGGTTAAACATGCCCAAATATTTCAGCCTTTCCTCACAAGGCTTGGTTTCCAGCCCTCTGATCATCTTTGTTGCCCTCCTCTGAATTTGTTCCAATTTGTTAGCATCCTTCTTGAAGTGTGGTGTCCAGAACTGGACACAATGCTCAAGGTGAAGCCTAACCAGTACCGAATAGAGGGGGACCAACACCTCATGGGATTTGGAAACTATACTTCTGTTAATGCAACCTAAAATAACATTAGCCTTTTTTGTAGCCACATCACACTGTTGGCTCATATTCAGCTTGTGATCTATGACAATCCCAAGATCCTTCTCCCTCATAGTTTTGCTGAGCCAGGTATCACCCATCTTGTAACTGTCGAATTGGTTTCTTTTCCAAGGTGCAGTACTTTGCACTTATCCCTGTTGAATTTCAATCTGTTGCTTTCAGCCCTGTGTTCCATCCTATCAAGGTCATTTTGAATTTTGTTTCTGTCTTCTAGGGTATTAGCTATTCCACCCAATTTTGTATCATCTACAAATTTGACAACTATTCCCTGCACTCTCTCATCCAAGTCATTAATAAAAACACTGAAGAGCACCGGGCCGAGGACGGAGCCTTGGGGTACCCCACTAGTTACCTCCTCCCAGTTACAGAAGGACCCATTAATCATCACCCTCTAAGTATTATTCTGTAGCCAATTGTGTATCCACCTGACACTTAATCTATCCAGCCCACACATAGTTAGCTTGCTAATCAAGAGATCATGGAGCACTTTGTCAAAAGCTTTGCTGAAGTCAAGATATACTATGTCTACAGCATTTCCTCTGTCTATCAGGGAGGTGACCTGAATCTGGCTGTGGAGCAAGAGTTTTGGAGTTTAATTCCCCACTGTGCTTCCTGGAGGAAAAACAAGCCTGCATAGCTTTGCTCAAGTCCTAGAATTCCTTCAGAAGAAGGGAAAGGTAAGGCATTTCTGACTACTGTCTATGTACCTAGGAAACCCTGAATAGGGCCACTATAAGTCAGAACTGCCTTGGCAGAATGTAAGAAACGTAAGAAAGCTTACAGTCAACTAAAATCACACAATCTGTGCTTTTTAAAATACCATAGGAAACATACTAAAAATAGCTGAATATATAAGAAGATTTAAAAACACAATTAAAACAATTTTGAAAAATCTAAAAAAAACCCACCCAATTTGTGTTATCTTCATTTTGTCCTCCTAAGAAGAGAAGAAAGATTACATAGATCAGAAATTTAGAAGAGGCCTCTGTGGGAAATATCACCATCACATAAAGTAAATGATGAAGGAGTGGGACCTGAATATTATTTTGCTATATCAATGAAATATGGGGATAACATAGCAGAAGCCTGGGGACTATAGCCCACTGGGTCCCCAGCAATTCATCAAACAGGCTCTCTGAAGAAAATACCCTTAGAAGTATGTTTTTGATGTTGAAAAGATGACTCACAATGAACACTTAGGGAGAAACTGGTTGATTGTGACAGAGGTATGTCAGAGAAATGTAAGCACACTTGCTTCCAGTTGGAAATGTCCCATGGGCATCTGACTACCCCCCGCTGGAAGCAGAGAAGATGAAAAAGGACTGGTCTGACCAAGCAGGGCTCTTTTTATATTCTTGTTGCTTGCCTACATGCCATATTGTGGAATATATTTATTTACTGATTATACTTGTATCATGCCTCTCTGCCTCTCTAAAATAGCAGGCTGAATCGACAGATGTGCTATTGTTCAAAAGAGCAATAGAACAAGAAACACATGAGACCTCCATTTTGAAAGCAAAGCTGTAGTTTTGTTTTGCTATGCAAAGCACTGGGTATAGGGAAGATGAATTTGGGAATATGCTCCTGAGTTCCGGCTTCTGGGAATGTCACCTCCCTGTAACATTTCATGAACATATCACCTTCCTGCCCACCTGGAATGGTGCTTCAGTAAGGCCCAGGTCTTCTGGACTGGTCGAGGACACAGCAAGCAGGGGTAGTGTGGGGCAGAGGACTGGTTTTGTTTGTTTGCTTGCTTGTTTGTGTTTTACCCTGCCCATCTTGATTCAAATGAATCTACTCTGGGCGGCTTACAGTTTGAGCAATATTTTAAAACGAATTAAAACAGACAATAGCCGAACAAAAAAGAGAAGTAAACAAAGTCCAAGATGGGAAAACACAGGGAACTCAGTGATGGAAGGTGGGAAGGCCTGCCTGAAGAACCAGGTCTTCAGCTTGTTCTTGAAAACTGCCAGGAGAATCTCTGGGGGCAAGGTGTTCCAGAGGCAAGGGGGCCCCTCCGAGAAGGTCCGGGTTCCCGTTCTCTCCTTCCCGGCCTCTCTCAGGGATCAAGCCCCTCAACCGCCTGGCCTAGCTGGATTGAGTGACGCGAGTAGAGCTAGGTGGGAGCAGGTACTCTGCCAGCTATTGAGGTCGAAGATACCTGGTTGGGGAGCAGAGGTTAAAAGGGGCAACATCAGAATGGTCTTGCTGGATGCACCAGAGCTAGAGCTGATTTTAGTTGCAAAAACATTGCCATCTTCTCCTGTTCCTCTTCTCTCTTCTACTTTTCCTTCTTCTCCAAGAATGATATCCAGCTGCATTGTACCATTGAGATTACATTAAAACTGCCGGTAACATAAAACTCTTGTGGCTGTTTTCTTTTATTTTCCTCCCCCCCGCCTCATCCTTTTTTACTTTTCTGTCATGCCAATAGTACCTAGTACTAGTGGTGGTTTCCTGACAGGGCCAATAGTATCTAATACTGGTTGTAGTTTATCCATTTGGGCCAGTCGGGTGTTGTCTCACATCAAGCTCAGACTAGTGCTAGCCATCCCACCTCTGTGCCTCATCAGCCAAGGCAGGTGGCCTGTTTTATATATATATATAATACTTGCCTCCCCGCCTCTGTGTATGTTTTGTGTCAATATGCTGCTTTGTGTGTGTGAATACCCACTTTTGTCCCAGCAATGCAGAGACAAACTGTGAATGTTTCCCCTTCACATACCCCCACCCTGACCTCAGGACTGAACAAAACTCAAGCAACACCTGCTTGCTTTCTCCAAGGTTCACAGGGCACTGACATGGATAGGTACAGAAGCATAGCTTCTCTATCAGCTGGACTGTGTTGAATTTTTAATTAAGAAATCTTGGAAATAATTCTTGGTTTGGAATTAATTGAATCAGTTTAACCTTTTCCCCACTTAAATCACCGTCCCTTCTAACAGGCCACAAGCTGGGAAGTTTCTCATTCATTTTAAAGTGTTTATCCGATATGCTAATTTCTCTGGTTGCAAACTGAAAGGAAGGGTGACTCATTCTAGTCCACACTTGAAAGAAGTCAGTCACATTACTTTTTAATATTTCTTCTTCCTTTTTGGTTAAGTTATTCTACTCTCTCTTCAGAGCAAAAGCACTCCTGTGCTTCCTTATGAACAAAGCCATAAGATATTGTCATGAACCTAGGAGTCTGCATAGAGCCATGTTCTTATGATGTGGGGGATGGAGGTGGTGGTGGTTATTGCTGCTGTTACTCCTCGCAAGATTTTGTGCCAATGCAAATAAAATTGTCCTCTATCTTTCAGATCTCTCGCTGGAGTTTTTTCTTTCTCTCTTTTTCGTTTCTATTTCGCAAAGCAGCTGCCTACACAAACCCACTAGGCCAAGTAACAAAACAATTGAAGATAAGATCCTAAATGGATGAGGAAACGTTATGCAGTCATGGTTGCAAATGCAATTGGGTTCTTGGGTGGCCCTTCTTTTTAGAAACATTTTAGGTCATCATACCCAGATCAAGAGACAGCTGATTCTTCTGTAGAAAATAATGGTGAGAGAGAGAGCAGTGGCTCCCAATATCTTTCTGTACATGCAGACAACACATCCCTGGTCATGCTGACCAGAACACCTGAGATGCTACTAATGGCAGTAACATGGTCTGGGGAAACCATTTGGGGATTAAATTTGCGTTGAGGTGGGAATAGTATGTGTGGCAACAGTATGTGTGGCAATGGCTGTTGGAAAACAGATGGGCTGCCTTGACCTAGTAAAAATTTACACTATGAGAATTGTAGTCTGTTTGGTTAAAAGGTCAGAGTGGAGATAGTAAGTTTACAACCAAAAAAAGCATGCTTGAATCTGCCAATAAAAAGTGCCAATAGGGATCAATGGAGTCAAGACACATGCCGTTATTTGTAAATCCAGCAGTTTATTTCAAAAATAACAATTTAATTGACCAGTTACACTATCTCAATTCACCATAATAACAAAGGAGGGAATCATCTCCCCACTTCTACTGCTGGACATTAAAGAATTACTTTTTCAAATCCAATGTTCCAATCTGTGGTTAATAGATGCCATTCCTGGTGGTAAGGAAGTTGAAAGAACATTTATATAATTTACTTCCTCTTGTTTCCCCTGATCACAATTCCCTCTCTTTTTTCTCAGTAAACATGCATTAGAACAAGGTCATGTTGTCTAAAAAATGGAATAACCAGTCTTTCATATAGAATATTTTCAGGTGACAAATTGAAGTGAATGTGAAGACTGAAATGAAAGCCTCTTTTATTTGCAACTATTGTCACATACAGCTATGTATTCTGATGTAATCCATTCAGGAGGAAGCAAGACTACAAAATATTATCATATTTTGATATGACTGGGAAATCTACCAGATTCTGAAATTAATTAGTATGTGGTAATTATTTGACACAAGGCTATTGCAAGAATGATTACTTTAGTGATCAGGACTATGATATTTACAGATTATAATATGAATACATGAGTGCCTTATTGGATGAAAAATGATAGTGTTGAAGAAAATGGTTTTCTTTTTAGAAAGTGTTTAATCAGGCCTTATAACAGAATGGTACACATGTGGCCCTCCAGATGTTGCTGGACTTCAGCCGTAGCCCAGCATTGTATTCACCCAGTATTCAGTTTCTCATGAGATCCCCACAAGCAGGTTGTGAAAGTCTCTGCACCCTCCTGCGCATGTTTCTCAGTAGCTGATAACCAGACCAATAATGCCTCTGGCACTGGGGTGAGTATATAGCCAACTTGACTAGCCACCACTGATAGCTTTGGACAAAGCGGAGGGGAGCCTGGCATCCATTGCGTACTATTTGGACTCTTTTTATATTACTGTGAAAAATATGTAATCTTTACAGGAGCAGAGACAAACTTTTCTACTTTCCTTCACTACTTGCTGTCGAGGACTGGCATTTCTACCTGGGCTACAAGACAAAAGTGGCCAGAATCCAATGGGTATTTGCATAAGGGTTGTGTAACTTGCTTCAGCTAACTTGGATGAGATGCCAAGATGTCTTGGTTGTGTGCCTGATTGCACCACCAACTGCACAGCTGATATGTGAACCAGCACATGTTTTTGGGGGTGGATTCCAGGTCTTTTTTTGTCAGGAAGTGTGTGATTTGAGATAGGGGCATTTATTTCACATCAATTCTTATACCACTTTTTAAAACATTGTTTTGACATTATGAATGCTTGTGTCAGTGTAAATTGTGTCTGTTTCCATAGGGGTTGTGTCATATTGGCTACAGGTTTCTTGACAAGTTAGAAAATAACTCTTTTAAAAATCTGCTTCCATTTTTTTCCGTGCTGTATCATTATATTGATATGCCACTTCAAAACTATATATATATTTTAAAAAAATGATTGAATAAATAAAACCAGCTCATGTAGCTTGTCTAGTAATAGCTGCATGGATTGCTGCTTCCAGCAGGTGAAGGCTGAAGAGAAGGGGGAAAAGCCAGGGAAGCAAGCAAGCAAGCAAGCAAGCAAGCAAGCAAGCAAGCAAGCGTGTCTCTGGTGCAGAGGGGCTGGCTCAAGGCTGCTGCTGCTGCTCCCCTCCACTCCCTTCTGAGGGAACCAAGCCCCCCCCCCGTGCTAAAAATCTAACGATTTTAAAGTCTGTTTATGTAACTCCTTCTGCTGAGTGTCTCTCTCTCTGCACTGAGAAACACACATGCAAGGGGGGGGGGAGAAGAAGAAAGGAGGGGGAACTTGAGGAAATGGTGGACTCTCCAGCAGACTCTTTGGGAACTAGCTTGTTTAGGGGAGGGGAGAGGAAAAGGGAGAGAAGCCTGAAAGTGAACTGAGCAAAAATACCTTGCCTGGAGATGGAAAAGGTAAGCAAAAAAGGGAGAAGGCATTTGGAGGATGCTTTTAGATGAGTGGTAGGATTAAAGGTTCACCAAGAGGATGCACAAACTAGCCCAAAGGCCACTTGACTACCACATGACTTTATGCTGACTTGCAATACTTCTAATCTATCTCCTAATTTTTTTTCATAACATAACCACACCCTTACCTTGAAGGCTCTACGCGGGTCACTATACTCCAATTTGGCAGCACAACACATGCAGCTCTTGCCTGCCCCTGCCATAACATCCCTTTCTTGGTGAGCCAGCATCAGTTTAGAGCCCATCAGTGCATATATGAAATCGGGATAGGGAGATAAAGAGCTCTTTCCCTTGCTTGTCATCTCTCATGTGTGTATGTGTGTGTGCAAATATGTACGTACCCTTCTGCAAGAAGCACCAGATTAGCAAGTGCCTCAGCTATTGGCAACATCCCTCAGAAAGTCAACAGTGGGGTTAGACCAAGGAACTCATCTCTTTTTCCTTCCTTTTACAGCTCTTTACACAGATACTGTCTTCAATGTTGGAGACAACATGCTCCACAAACTGGACAAAGGGTCTATCCAGACTGGCTGATTTGGGTGTTGGTTGGATGGAGCTACCTGATGTGCCATCTGACACACTCCTCCCATTTGAACAGCAAAGGATCCCTTGTAGCCCGGCTACCTGTCAATTAAGCACTTTCCAGATGATTATGTAGCCACTCTCCTATCCAATCTACAAGGGCTGGAAACCGGCCCTAGCGTTGGAGAGGCTCACTGGCTCTTTGCTGCTCCTCTTCATTTCCCAGATGATTGCACGCCATTCTCTACAGCTGATCAGCAGCACCACAGTGCCAGGGAGGCTTGGAGCCACTTGCAGCTTCACTGCCAAGGCTCACCGCAGTCATTGTTCTTGTCCATTCCCCAGCTGATCGCTACCACCCACCATGCCTCCAGGAGTCCAGCAAAAAATGGATCTTGAATCCCACTGAACCATGCCAAAAAAGAATGCATTCCCTAGCCCTGTGTCAGTGACAGCTCTTAAAGGGGGAGGATAGATGGTTCTAAGTGGAAACACAAGTGAACACCAAACAGCACCATCAGCAATCCACAACTATATGCCAGTGTGGATAGGCTCAAAGAGTGTTTAAAAGGAGGGAAGACAGACCTTTCAATCCCTTCCTGCTGCCTGGTAAAGAAGACTTGTGCTTATAATCCCCAGCCCCCGCTGCTTTATCAGGCAGCAGGAGGACTAAAGGTGGAAAGCAGGCTGGATTTTAGAAAGCAGACCAGGAGCAATCACCTAGTGTTCTAGGATAACAAACCTTTGGGTATTAAAAGTTGAAAAGCACACCTCTTGCCATCTTTTCCACACCTGTTTTGAGAATGAATTTTGGGATATTTGTCATGCTATATAAACAATCAACTGCATCTATTGCTCTGCAGGGCGTGCTTCTATTTAAAAAAAACAACAATGAATTCTATCAACAAGGCTTCCTTGATGTAATTCTTCCAGCTGCTTTGTCCACTGATTTAGTCATCTACATAAATGTCAACATAAAAGGCAAAAATTATGTGGAGTGCTGTGAACAGATTTACCATTATGTTGATTCTTTAAGTTGCCATGGTAGATTTCCCCCCCTCTGCCCCCCATATATCCAATTTTCAGTGCCTGATGTTTTGTTTTCCTCACTACTCAATCACCTGTCTCAGAGAGTAGAAGTGATTCTATTCACAGACTTTTCTCTGTTTGGAGTCTGTCATTTCCATTTGCTGTTAAGAAAATCTCCTTATTACTGTTTGGAGCACTTCCATTAGCATCATGGTTTTAAAGGGGATCAGACCCATTCTCCTTGTGGCCTGATCAAAGCTACATAAGTCATAGGCACATCTGGTCCATTATTCTGTTCCCACAGTGGCTAACAATGTGCCGCTATGGTCATTTGAAAAGCCCACCTGTAAGTCAGGAACAAGATCATTCCCTCCTCCTCATATTCTCCCATGACTGGCATACTGTGGAGCTTGGAAACGTTACTTTTTTTAAAATTAATTTCTTCAGACTAGCCTCGGCAGCATGACCCTGAGAGCTTCTGGGATGTTGTCAGTTATGTGGCTGCCCTCCATCACAGCCACATTCAACATGGCCCACCTGTATCCTGCCCTTGTGTGTCCCCCTATGTTTGATGAGTCCACTTTCCACCTGTGTCCACCTGTCAGGGACAGATAGGCATGCTATATGCTCTGGCTGTTCCATATGTCACTTGTAAAATGTACCACCTACGCCTTGGCTAATGGTGCTGTAGCAGTTGCCTGACACCCCAATATACATCTGGCACCAACTTGCAGCAAAGAGTCATTCAGGATGGTGGTAGGTAATTGGGTCCCAGTTCTACCACAAACCTACAAAACTTGTGTTCTTGAACAGACAGAATGGGTGGTTATTTTCGGCTATCATTTCCCTAGGTGAAAAGTAATCCTGGCGTTATTCTGTTTTCAAAAGGCCTTTGCCTACACCCCTCCAGGCAACGGATTCATGAGATGTGGGTCTGGCATTTGTTGCCTCCCGCCTCTTTCTATTTGCCCATCTACCTCCCTGCTTCCCCAGGCAAGTGGCTCAAGATTTGACTCTGGTGGCTCTTACCTTTCACAACAAGGAAGCCACTTGACACCCCCCCCCCCGTACCCAGTTCATTTCCCCACAGCAATGCCCTATACTGAGTCTTCAGGTGGCTGAGGCAGCCCAAATCCTGCCCACACCTGCAGCCATGTGAACATCTGTTGCACACGGCTGAAAATGCTGCCAGATGATTGACTTCTTGGGAGCTCCAGGCAATGTCTGGTGCTCTTTTCCAACAACAAAAGCAGCAGTGCTGCTCGCCAGCCAGACAACGTCAGTCTCCGTGCTGATGTCCTTCTTTGGCATGTGTGCTCTTTTGGAGAAAACTGCCTTTTTCCACCATTTATTATTATTATTATTATTATTATTATTATTATTATTATTATTATTATTATTATTATTATTATTATTATTATTATTATTATTATTATTATTATTATTATTATTATTAGGCCTCTTGCCCTGGAAATATTGCACAGAGACATCTCTGGAACGTGTCTGAGGTTGGCTCATACTCTCCCACCTAGAACTTGAGCTTGTCTACCACCTCCTTGGCAAAGACACGCACACTCTGTATAATGTCTGCTGCTCTTTCACAGTGTCAGTGCTGACAAGGCAGCTGGGTAACAGATTTTGTTTTGGGGAGGGGGCTCATAATAGCAGTTCTAGGCTCTCTTTTTCCTTTCTCTCTCCTCCTTTTCTCAGCAGCCTTCCTGCAACTTTTCTTAAGCACATCCTTCACACCCACATTTCATACTCCCTGCAGACTCTACCCAAAGAAGAACAGGATCCGATTCTGTTACAGCAGAATACAAACCCTTCCAACGAAATCCACACATGCACACGCAGAGACACAAAATCTATTAACTCAGTATAACTTAATCTTATTTCTCTGCCTGACGTACTCCAAAATGGTCTAGTCCTCATATAATATTCCCTGGAAGAAATGGACTTGTCCACAAAACTCACAATAAAATACAGCAGTTAGTCTTTAAGGTGCCACAGTATTTTTGTCTTCTTTTTTGTTTATTTGTTTGTTTTTTCCTGATACGATGCAGTTGCTATCTACCCAGCAGAATAGCAAGAAGTCTCACCAAGTCCTACAACCATTCAGTCTATGTCTCTTAAGGATATATACCTTTAATTATCCGTCTCTCTCTCTCTCTCTCTTTGTTGTGTAACGTGTTGTGCAAGCACTTCCCTTGCAGAAAAATGCTTCACTCTTGGTTCACATAGATGTCCAGTGTGGCAGGAGATTTAACTCAAGGTGTTAACGCTTTATGTGGATTTGTTGATTTCTTTTCCTCCTTAAAGTTTTTGTAAATAAGCCAGCACATTCTAATATGCTAAATAGTTGTACAGTACTTTATTGCTAAATAGTTGTACAGTACTTTATTGGAAGACTTGTGAGCCTTGTGGCACAGTGGTTAAACTGCTGTACTTCAGCCAAAACTGTGCTCACGACCTGGGGTTCAATCCCAGGTAGCGGCTCAAGGTTGACAGTCTTCTATCCTTCCAAGGTCGGTAAAATGAACACCCAGCTCGCTGGGGGGGGGGGGGCAATGTGTAGCCTGCATAATTAACTTGTAAACCGCCCAGAGAGTGCTTGAAGTACTATGGGGCAGTATATATAAGCAGCACACTTTGCTTTGTGTCTTGGCTAAACAGTTGTACCTTATTGTCAGATTTGTATCTTAGAAGACAAAAAAAAATTTTTTTTAATGAAATCATAGTAGTATATTACCTCTAATAACAAACTATAGTGTGTACAGAAAACACTTGAATTATCACTCTCTCCTTGCTGACCTTTCCTGCCACACAGAGTTTAGTGAATCCATTTATGGCATAACATGTCTATCTATTTCATCAGTCACTGCTCGGCAGATGCTATGACCTCTCATTACTTTATTACAAAGGAAAACAAGGCTTTCTGCTAATAAGCTGAGAAGATGGTTCCTGTCATGGCTACACCAATCAATAACTAATGGCCACTGGGGTGTTTTATGAACACTGGAAAAATATTTTTTTATATTCAATATAGCCTGAATATTGCATTTTTCTCCATTCATGTGCCCATCAGAAGAAAAAAATCCATTCATGTGCCCATTACCAGAAAAAATGAGGGGGAGAGGAATTGTAGTTTTGTCTTTTAGTTTGTGGATTACCTATCAAGTCATTTCTATCCTATACAATTTGGACACATTGGAGAGGATCAAAAGTGAAATGCTTTTGAAAAAAGGAAGGTGTGTGTATATTGTTTTTCCAGTGATGGCTCGGTAATATTGTCTTCATTCTCTGCTGAGCCAATCAAAACCTATTTGGAGCGATGACAGACATCATGGCCATTTTTTTCAGTTGTGTGTGATTACCTACTGTCTTGTCCTTCAGTAAAGGTTCAGCTTCCACACAGTAGCACAGCAGGGCTGGGGAGCAGTTTTTTTCTGTCAAGAGTAGAATTCCCTTCAGAGGAATCATTCAGGAGCCACATGTTATTAGTGGGAAGGGCCAAATCCAGCTATGGGAAGAGTCAGAGGCAAAAGTGAGTGGTTGAACTTTTTCATCTCTGTTTCTGTCATGAAGGGTTTGTTTTGCTTTAAATATTATACTTCCCTCCCCCTCCCCCGGAATCTCTTCATAGGATAGACTCACTCAGGCATCCTTGAAGCTTCACCTCAGCTATGTAGGAGCCACTTTTATGTAGGCTGCTCCCATATGTCTGAGGTACATTGGTAATAAAAAAGAACCACATCAAGGTAATAAGGAGATGCAAGAAACACACAAATGTTAACAACATTGACAACAATCTGCCATCAAGTCATACTTATGGATACCTCCCAGGATTTTCAGGGTTTAAATTCCTCAGTAGTTTATTAATTATTACTATTATTATTATTATCTTTTCTTTTCATATACTTATAACAATTAAGAAAGAAAACAAAAATACATTTTAAAAACTCCAGATCAATGCAACAAGAATTAAAATAACCAATTATTACAAATGGCAGTGACAGAAACAAACATAAATATATAGAAGTAGACGTTCTGCATTAGCTCGGGCATGTCGTGAGAATGGCTGATGGTTGGATTCCAAAAGATATCCTGTGTGGAGAATTAGTGCAGGGAAATTGCCCCAGAGGGAGACCACAACTGTGATACAAAGATATCTGCAAGCATAATCTGAAGGCCTTAGGAATGGACCTCAATAGATGGAAAACCTTAACATCTGAGCATTCAGCCTGGAGGCAGGTGGTGCCTCATGGCCTCTCCCAATTTGAAGAGATACTTGTTCAGCAGGCTGAGACAAAGAGGCAGCCCCCAAACCAGCAAAATCAGGGAGCTGGACAGGAGACAGATTGTATTTGTCTTCAGTGTGGCAGGGATTGTCACTCTTGAATTGGCCTTTTCAGCCACACTAGATGCTGTTCCAAGTCCTCTCTTCAGAGCATGTTACCATAGTCTCTCGAGACTGAAGGATGCCTACATACACATACATAGAAGTAAATATTATCAACTTCAGTTTGAAAGATCATGAAGACAGGGCAATGCAAACTTCCACAAAGAGAATATTCCAGAATCTCAGCATCACCAGGTGAATGATAGGAAATTCTATTTTATATTGATTTGGTTTTACTGGTCTTTGACCATAATAAAGTATACTACTACTACTTTTGTCAGAAAATAAGTTAATTACAGGACATTCACAGTTATCTTACAGTTTAGTGTGGCATTGAATGTCACATATATCCAAGTCCTTCCTTTCACTTTTTTTTTTGTTTTATACCCATCTACTTCTCAAATAAAATTTAATTCAGAGATAGGTGGTAGTAAATGAAAAATAGTTTAGCCGTGAAAGGAAGGATTGCGTGAATGGACAGAAATATGACAAACTGTGAATTTATTGGTTTCAGCAACTTCTCAATTCTAGAAGACTGTGCTGAGAGACTGCTGTTCTCTCAGCAACAATTCATTATTGCCTCCCTAGGAGTAATTGATGGATCGATGAGGCAGAGATGTGCATCCAAAAGCCATCTATTTGAACAGCAGTCTCTCAGCACAGTCTCCTAGAAATGAGGAGTTACTGAAACCAATAAATCTACAGTGTCTCATGTGTCCATCCCAGTTAGGTGGCCCATAATCAATGGGTGAAAGCCATTGAATGGTTAGGAGATATATTGATATATTCACACACCTCCTCTCCTTATACTTGCAGAAACAATCAAGACTACTTCTATTCTAAAATCCAGCTAGACATGAGATTGGCATATTATCACTGCTTCTTAAAAAGCTATAGGAATCACCTTGTGCAAGAAGATGTTCACTTGCTCTGAGGCCAAGCTAGGCAGGCTACTGTGGCAGAATTAATTAATCACAATGGACAAAGACCATTTTAACAAATGAAACCTCAGTATTATACTGGGATAAGCAAGTTATACTAGATAAACCAGTTACTATTATTATTTCTAGATAAGCATTCCTATAGTACTTCCAGCAACTGAAGTTGTTCCACAGTCTTTGCCCTCCAATTTAAATCCATTGCCAATAGCTGATAATTTGCTTACTGACATTGAAAAAAAACTACAATGATTTTGCAACCATGGCGCCTTGATGTAAATGTTTAGACTTGTCTCCTGATTTTTTGGGTTTGACCCTTGGATCTGCCCCCATGAACCAGCCCTGCTGGGAAAAAAGAGGAAGTATATTTGTCACAAGGATGTTAAACAACTAAAGGGATGACAGAAATTACAAGTAAATGGATTCTTCTATTATTATTTTTTCCCAACAGCTCTTCCAAGTGTATTTTTCTTCTCTTTTTTGTTTTAAGGACTATAACTGGGAGAAAAACAAACCACAAGTGCCAGACAAAGTGTAGAGACTCTTTTACTATCCTGTCAAAACTAAAAGTTTCTGAACTGATCAGCTCCTCTAAATGGTGAAAAAACTGTGGCAAAGGATAACATCTTTTTCTATCTGTGTTTGACTTCGGACAAGTACATCAATGAATCGTGCTCTATTGTGTCCCTGTATTGTTGACTCTCCGTTGATAGCAAAGCTTTGCTGTGTATCTTTAGAAGCAATTGTCTCTTGTTCCATACCCTTCTCCATCTTCTTGAATTCTCCCTTCCCATCATTCTGAATTTCAGTCACAGGGATAGATTCTCCAGAGGAATGAGAGTGCTAAAGTTTTCAAGAGACACTTAGCAGTGAGACCAACAGCTGAGCTTAGTGAAAGAAGAAGAAAGTTCAATGGTGGAGAGCAGGAGGCAGGGATTGGGTTTATTTTTTAACTGAGGAACTTGAGAAACTTAAGAAAGAAGGGGACACCTTCTGTATTTGCATAGTTAGTGTGGGTGGAGAGTTTCATTGTTCTTTTCTTCCATTTTGAGAGTAAGTAGAGATGTTGTCTCATTATAATACTCTCCCTCCCATCAGGCAGTAACCACCACTTGGAAGACAGATAGCCTTGAATATTGACACTTAACAATCCTTTCCTTATTTGCCTTTTTTTGTCAATCTCATACAATCTCCATACTTTCACCTGCCTTGAATGTTTTATCATCTATTACTGTCTGGAATAGCTGGACCATAAAGAAAGCAGACCGCCGAAGAATTGATGCCTTTGAATTGTGGTGCTGGAGGAGGCTCTTGAGAATCCCCTGGACTGCAAGGAGAACAAACCTATCAGTTCTAAAGGAAATCAACCCTGAGTGCTCACTGGAAGGACAGATCCTGAAGCTGAGGCTCCAGTACTTTGGCCATCTCATGAGAAGAAAAGAGTCCTTGGAAAAAACCTTGATGTTAGGAAGGTGTAATGGCAAGAGGAGAAGGGGACGACCGAGGATGAGATGGCTGGACAGTGTCTGCGAAGCAACCAACATGAACCTGACACAACTCCGGGAGGCAGTAGAAGACAGGAGGGCCTGGCGTGCTCTGGTCCATGGGGTCATGAAGAGTCGGACACGACTAAACGACTAAACACACACACACTGTCTGGAAACATATGTATGTATGTATGTATGTATGTATGTATGTATGTATGTATGTATGTATGTATGTATGTATCTATCTATCTATCTATCTATCTATCTATCTATCTATCTATCTATCTATCTATCTATCTATCTATCTATCTATCTATCTATCTCCCAATTAATGCAATGCATTATTCTGGGTAGTTTAAAACAATAAACAAAACATGTGGTAATAAATGATGAATAAACAATAACAAATTAAAGTATTTAACAAGATAAAAACAAATAGCATATGTTTCTATATGACAGCAGGACAAGAGGCATAAAATCAAACAGGGTCAAGCTGGAAGACCTCTTTGAAAAGCAGTGTACGTATTATTATGCCTCCTAAATGATAACATAGAGAGGGCTAAAGCATAGCTCCACTGGGAGATGGTTCCACAAAGTTGGTGCTACTGTGAAGAAGGTCTGACCTCTTGCAGTTGGGTTCTGTGCCTCCTTCAGGGTGGCTACCTGGAGGAGCATAGCCTGAGAGGATCTGGTGGGTTTGACCAATGACATAAGGGAAAGATGCTCTGACTAGTAGTGTCGTCCCTAACCCTGAAAGGCTTTATACATAAGTTATCAAACCCTTCAACCTGATCCAGGACACAAGGGGTACCAGTGGAGATAAGTCAGTCTGCTGGATTCTTGACCTGCTGTAGTTTCTGGGTCAGCCACAAAGTTTCCTTTGCATCATATCTGATCCTCTGGGTGGTTAAGTCATTTTTTTCTTGAAAGTTCTCCCAGAGGGTGGAAAAAGAACAGGGTGTGATCCAAAGTATGTGGACATGAGAACTTCAACAATTTCCTTTTGCAAATAGAGACAGAGTTAAAAAAAACTCTTATTGTAAGAGTTTTTGTTTGTTTGTTTGTTTGTTTGTTTGTTTGTTTGTTTGTTTGTTTGTTTGTTTGTTTGTTTGTTTGTTTGTTTTAAAGGATTGGCCACCAAACAGTTTTTCTCCACCAGACCCCAGTGCATCTCATGACAGCTTCACTTTATAACTGCTCCATAAAAACAGGGTAATGTAAGCTGATATTTAGAAGTATGGTGTTGATTCGCAAGGAAGAGCATGCTCTTAAGAGATACCAATAAGATCATGAAAGACACATTTTTAAAAATCACACAACAAATAGTCTGCAAGAGAGACTATGTTTTACATCCTCTTTTCTTTTGTTCCATAACATTTCTGAGTAAACAGAAACCTAGGAAACATGTGCCAAGATACACCATGGATTAGAAGCATCTCTATCTCTTTTACTGTCTCAAAGAATAACAAAACAATAAATACTGTTAGTATGCAGCCCTAAGTCAACGATGTTACAAGCAGATAATATGTAAAGAGATAGCACACCAAATGAGTGGCATTCAATGAACAAGACAAGATTGACAAAGCAGCTTATATGACACAAGAGAAGTTTGAATTTTTAAGGCATGGGTGGATAAAATTTCATCCATTAAAAGGTAGTTATTTGGGTGAATAATGCAGAGAAGCAGCCACCTGCTGCGTTCGCCTAACACAACTTGCTGTAACATCTACCTCACTCATAGAAAACTGCACACTGCCAGCCTCACACATATGCTGTGACTGATGGAAGCATGTTAGATCTCGATAGATTTGTATGGCTTTCACACCAGGATTCTTCTCACTCAGAGAATCATGATTGTCATAACAGCAGGAACAAATAAAATGAAAGAGAGTGTCCCAAAATGGGAAAGAGGCATTACTTGGTAGTGGAGTACTGTATATGCTTTGCATTTGAGGTAGACAGCATTTGCTTGTATGGTCCAAACACCACAAGCTGACAAAGTGTAAAAGAATTTTGCTGGGTTTGCATGCCAATAGTCTCAGAAAAAGTAACTTATTACGTGTCTTGAGATTCATTGTGAGAAGAAAAAATGCTTTGCCTCATAAATCTGCAGGTTATGAATTTCACAGGACATTTGAGCAAAACAATGAAGACATTTTAAAACACATGCTGCTAAAATGCAAAAGGAAGGAAGAGCATGCAGGTCAAGTAGGTATTTCTTTATTGGCTTTGTATGGTGGTTGAGGTTGTTGTTTACTTTGTCTTTGTAAACTGCTTAGAGTAGTGCCCCATACTAAGTCAGTGGTATATAAATTTAGGAAAAATACAGTGGTTCCCAAATATTTTTGACTCAGATCTCTTGACTGACCATGGCCACGATACTTTGGCTGAGGGGGTGGAAAGGGAATGAGAAGCCCAGACTGGGTAGTACTTTCTACTAGAGATGCACTTACTGTGATTTGGCACATTGGCACAGCACAGTGGATTGGGCCCACAGGTGCTGTGTGGGTGCCATGGATTCCATGCCCACCCCCTCTCACAGGTGCCCATTCAGAAGGAGAGGCAGGGCAGGAATGCCTGTGATGCTGCTTCTGACAAGGCACCACCAAAGGAGGTGAGGCACAGAATCTGAGCAACACTTGTGGGCCCAAGCAGCGAAACCACACCAAAGTGCTGAAGCATGGTAAACGCCCATCTCTACCTCCTATGAAGGATGAGAAGATTCTGCAGCGCCCATGGCTGGCTTTGGTAGCTCTCTGGGGCATACAGTTTGGGAACCGCTGGATAAATAAATAAAACATACAAACAGAAATAGGGGGCAAAACATGTTAAAACACAATTTAATTTTTCTAGAAAAAATCTTGGGTTAAAATGCAATTTTAAAATGCATCGCTGAAAAAAAATTAATAGCACAGCATCAATCTGCTCTCCTCCACCTCACATAGTGCAGCTATTTAAGGGGCCAGCAGGAGTCTGAGGTTCTCCTCTCTGCAATCCAGTTGGTGTAGTTATTACTTTCCATCAAATTGCCTCTGATTTGTGGAGATACTATCTATAAGTGTCCTTCAAAACATTCTGTCATTCATCTCTTATTTGATCTTCCTCATTTCCCACTGTTTTTAAACCAGATACCATTTATTTTATTTATTTATTTATTTATTTTATTTCTATCCCGCCTATCTAATCAATCAAGATTACTCTAGGCGGCTTACAACAATAGAGCAACAACAATATAGTTAAAAACAATTTTACAAAAGAGAAGTTGCAACAGATTGGGACAGAACTAGGGAATAGAAGGAAAGGAGAATCAGGAACTGACAAAGGGGAAGGCCTGCCGATACATCAATGTTTTTAGTTGTTTTTTAAAAGTACCCAGTGAGGGAGCCGCGCGAATGTCAGGGGGAAGGTTATTCCAGAGGCAAGGAGCCACCGCCGAGAAGGCCCTATTTCTTGTCTTTTCTTTCCGGGCCTCCCTCGGCATTAGGCTCCTCAGCCTCACCTCCTGACTCGCGCGAGTGACACGGGTAGAACTTGGTGGAAGTAGGCGTTCCGCCAAGTAACAAGGCCCTAAGCCGTTTAGGGCTTTATAAGTAAGCATCAACACTTTGAAGTCGATGCGGAAACGGATGGGCAGCCAGTGCAATGCGGCCAGAGTGGGCGAAATGTGTTGGTATTTTTTCACACCACTAAGAAGTCTGGCTGCCGCATTCTGCACCACCTGTAGTTTCCGCAACAGCCTCAAAGGCAGCCCCACGTAGAGCGCATTACAGTGGTCTAATCTTGAGATTATGAGCGCATGCACCAAGGTAGTGAGCGCCCCCACCTCGAGATAGGGCCGCAGCTGTGCTATCCACCTAAGATGATAAAAGGCGGTTCGGACAACCGACGCCACCTGGGATTCCATGGTGAGCGCCGGGTCCAGATGGATCCCCAGGCTGCGGACCCCATCCTTGGCGGGGAGGGTCACCTCCCCAAAAGTGAGGGAGTTTCCCAAAACCCCGACTGTGGGGGCGCACACCCTCAGTACCTCCGTCTTGTCCGGGTTCAGTCTCAGCCCGTTCTCCTGCATCCATTTCAGTACAGTCCCCAGGCAGCGCTGGAGGGACAGAACGGCATCTCCTGTGGTAGGTGGAAAGGAGATGTAGAGCTGAGTATCATCAGCGTACTGATGACACCGAGCTCCACATCCCCTGATGACCCCACCCAGCGGCCTTATATAGATGTTAAATAGCATTGGGGAGATAATCGACCCCACAATTGAAGCTCCACAGGGCCGAGACACTCTCCCCAAGCTGTACTCTCTGGGGGCAGTCCTCCAAGAAGGAACGGAGCCAGACCAATGCCAGGCCACCAATTCCCAACTCAGAGAGCCTCCCCAGGAGGATACCGTGGTCAATGGTATCAAAGGCCGCTGAGATATCGAGGAGGACCAGCAGGGACACTTTTCCCCTGTCAGCCTCCCTCAATAGGTCATCGCACAGGGCGACCAATGCTGTTTCTGTACCATGGCGTGGCCTGAAGCCCGACTGAAATGGATCCAGGGCATCTGTTTCATCCAGGTGCGCCTGAAGCTGGTCGGCCACCACCCTCTCAACCACCTTGCTTAGGAAAGAAACATTGGCGATTAGCCTATAGTTGCCAATCTCGTCCGCCGCCAAACTTGGTTTCTTCCTAATGGGAATCTGCCCTCCAGGAGAGACCCATTTATTATTGCGGTGGCCCATTCCGTTGTTATCGGCCTGGCTGCTTTGATTAGCCAGGCCGGGCAAGGGTCAAGGGAGGAGGTGGTGGCCCGACAGCGATCAAGCGCCCTGGCCACAGTGTCAGGCATGACTGGCTGAAAGGAATCAAGAATTACCGGGCAAGACGGAGCGCTGGACATCTCAGCTCGACTCACTGTGTTCAAAAAAGGAGAGAGGTCCCGGCGGATGGCCTCCACTTTAGATTTTAAAAAAGTTGCAAGTTGGTCCGGTGAAAAACTAGGGGGAGGCCCATCACCTGGACCAATTCCGGATAGGAATGATGCAACCTTTTGGCAGCATGGTTACCTATTTTTTATTGATGGCTGCCATTAGTAAGCTGATGGAACCAGTGGGGGATTTGTTCCTGACCTAACTACAAGCCTGTCCACATTGGCGTATAGATATGGCCTATGGATTGCTGATGGGGCAGTTTGGATTGGGGGAAAAGACTGTGTCTGAATGTTTTTTTTCATTAGAATCCTTCCCCTTTTCTGGTCCAACAATAGGGCATGCATTCTTTTTGGTACACTTGTTGTTTAGCCTGGAGATAGCAGCCTCCAGCAGCCTCTGCTATTGTGGCTGCAGATTCCAAGAGAGGAGAGAGAAGGTGGGGAAAGAACAAGGGAAGGGAAGCAGGGAGAAGGGAAGGGAGGAAATGGAACTGCACTGAGAGAAGGAGAGGGGCAACAGATGATCAGGGGAAGCACTTAATTGACAGCAGATTAGGGCACATGGGACCATTTGCTGTTCAGAAGGGAGGAGCATGCCTAATGGCTCCTCCCACCCGACCTCAACAGACTCTTTGTAGCCCAGTCTACTCCACATCCAAAATGGCCAGTTTGGACAGGCAGGCCCTATCCTTGAATGATCATTTTCCCAGGTCCACGGAAAGGATCACTTCTCTTCCATGGCTGGCATGGATTCTGTTAATTGACTGCTGATTCACCCGCTCCATTTTATTAAAAGGGAAAAGGGGAAAAAACATCACTAGATATTAAAACAAAGGCACTTTTAACATCAACTCTAGCTGAATCACTCAGTTTTATACTTCAGAGGCAATTCACCAGGGAAAGGTGAATGCTGGCAGAGTGTGTGTGTATGTGTGTGTGTGTGTGTGTGTGTGTGTGTGTAGGAGAGAGAGAGAGAGAGAGAAAAATTCATAGCCTGATGAAGCAGGAGGGAGATGGAAATCATTGTGAACAGCTCCACAGAGACTTCATTTTCTCGAAGAGCCTTGGGAACAGAAGTGCCCATTTTCTGTAATTTACAAAAGGGGAAACCAAGCATGCCTGATAAGAAAACATGATCTAGTTAGATTGCAGGATTCCTTAGTATGTGATACTGAAAGAAAGATGAATATGTGGAGCTGAAAAAAGATGAATACAGAATACAGTGTGCTTCATAGCTAACCACAAATAACACCATTCTTTGCAGGTTGTATCAATCTGCTGTCACCAAAGATCCTCTGAGAAAAGATTGGTCATCTTTTCTTTGCTATAAAATACATCACAAAACAAAGTTATGATCCAGTGAATATAGAAAACAAATAGGAATAGCAAATAGTGTTGTCATCAATGAAGCAACTAGATTAAAGCTGATAGGACATCTAGTCACCAATGGATGTGAAGGTAAAGGTAAAGGTTCCCATTGACAATTTTTGTCCAGTCGTGTCCGACTTTAGGGGGCGGCGCTCATCCCGCTCTTCAAGCCATAGAGCCAGCGTTTGTCCGAAGACAATCTTTCCATGGTCACATGGCCAGTGTGATTTAGACACGGAACGCTGTTTACCTTCCCACCGAGGTGGTCCCTATTTATCTACTCGCATTTGCATGCTTTCAAACCACTAGGTTGGCGGGAGCTGGGACAAGCGACGGGTGCTAAAATAAAAATTCTGTGTTCCATGGCACATATATTCAGTATATGGAATGTGAGAAGTATGAATCAAGACAAACTGTAAATTAAGAAAGGGACCATTTAAACATTGACTGAAATCCAGCAGTAAGTCACAACTAGAACATCAATCAATGGAGTGTACTCAGGTGATGACTCACTGCTTCAAAGGGCCTGCTCTTGTTGTGATGTATTACTGGGTTTGAATCATTGTAGTACTTGTTGTACGGGAAATAAAGTGAACTGGAATGGGACATTTTCAGTCAGACAATTGCAAAGAATTTTACAAAGAAATAAAGAAATCAACTGTGTGACATTAATACTGTGACAGGATATAGCACAAGGAGTTGGGGGCTATAATAGAAGATAAACAAACTTGTGAACAATGAGTCCTCTCTCTCTCTCTCTCTCTCTCTTGACTATCTCTACCATCAAGTTGTTGTTGTTGTTTAGTTGTTTAGTCGTGTCTGACTCTTCGTGACTCCATACTCCAGAGCATGCCAGGTTCTCCTATCTTCCACTGCCTCCCAGAGTTGGGTCAAATTCATGTTGGTAGCTTCAGTAACACTGTCCAACCATCTCATCCTCGGTTGTCCCCTTCTCCTCTTGCCTTCACACGTTCCCAATGTCAGAGGCTTTTCCAGGGAGTCTTCTCTTCTTATGAGATGGCCAAAGTGTTGGAGCCTCAGCTTCAGGATTTGTCCTTCCAGTGAGCACTCAGGGTTGATTTCCTTCAAAGTGTTTGTTCTCCTTGCAGTCCAGGGAACTCTCAAGAGCCTCCTCCAGCACCACAATTCAAAGGCATCAATTCTTCGGCGGTCAGCTTTCTTTATGGTCCAGCTCTCACTCCCGTACATCACTACAGGAAAAACCATAGCTTTGACTATGTGGACCTTTGTCGGCAAGGTGATGTCTCTGCTTTTTAAGATGCTGTCGAGGTTTGTCATCGCTTTCCTCCCAAGAACCAGGCGTCTTTTAATTTCAGGGCTGCTGTCTCCATCTGCAGTGATCATGGAGCCCAAGAAAGTAAAATCTATCACTGCCTCCATATCTTCCCCTTCTATTTGCCAAGTACCATCAAGTAGGGAGGCAAAAAAGCCAGTGGGGAACACTGTATTGGGGGGGGGGTACTGGGACAGTTGTCCTGTGTGCAAAATTCTTAGGGGCACATGGGCCATCCTGCCCAGTGTGCTCCTGCAGCCACTCCTCGCACTCCTTTTCTCCCTCCTGGCAGTCCAAGCCTGAGGCACCAGGGCTGCAAGAGCCACTGCTGCTGCCACTGCCAGTGCAGACCTCAAGTGGTTCTGTGGCTGCTTCATGACACTATCCTGGGGGCTTTTCCCACCTGCCTGCTGCACCCCCCCATGTGTTGCATCACAGAGCTGGCACATGACTCACGCCCCATAATACTTGCCTTCCCTGGGTGCAAGCAACCCATGCTACACCACTGTTCACTTGTACACTGTTGCTATAACACTACCATGACTAAGGAATAACTTCACACTGACCTTTTGAAAGTAAAAATGTCTTTGGTGAAATATTTGTTAACTTTGGTGACATTGTACATACCCTGTGTCATCATAGCACTGTAAAACAACAAGCAGGATTTGCAAAGGCAGACAGAGGTGTGTGTGTTTTAATACTTGTTATTTTTTTAAAAAAGTACAAAGGAATAAAAACATTCAGTGAACGAGAAAAATCAAAATATTACAGCAATGTTTCAACGAGCCATTTTCAGTACTATATAATCGTAACCCTTTCCTTGTGTTCTTTATAACGTAAACACTTTTTGTTCCTTTTATATAATAGTCCCTCTAGCACAAGTACTAATAAGATCACACTATGATTTGCAGACTCTTCAGAAAGCAGACCACACACATTCTCACTTCTACCCCACTCTCAGACAGCTCTGATTAACTCTTCTTCACACATACATCCTTACATACAGAATAGAATCTCTGCTATCTGGAACCGCAGAGGCCAATCTGCTCACAAGCATTATTTTATACTTTTCAGCTGTCATAATTGCCACACCAGGCACAAATTCCACATACAAATATCAATCAGTCACTTACCATTGAAGCAAACACAAAACTATACAGATATTTAATTAATCATTTTTACAGTGCAAAATCACCACAATAACCATCATTCAAATCTATGCTCCAACTATAGTTGCTGAAGATGACACTGAAAGTGTTTATGCAAGTGTCAGGAGTAAATTGATCAAGCACCAAAACAGGATGTGCTGATAATTACAGGTGACTGGAATGCAACAATGGGAAATAAATATAACCATACATTTTGGACTATCTGTCAGAAATTATTTAGGAGAGTGATTTATAGAGTTTTGTGAAGCCAACAATCTTTTTAAGACAAATACATGCTTCAGGCAACCAAATAGACAATGGTACACACAGCTGTTACAAGCTGGCCAGTACAGCAATCAAATGGAGTACATAATTGGAAGTAAGGTGAAAGTATATTCCCTATGTCAAAAACAAGATCAGAAGCAGACTGTAGTACTGACCAACTGCTTGTTACTATTAGAATAAAGTCCTGCTTTAGAATAAATTAGAATAAAGTTACAGAAGAACACTGGAAGAGTACTAAAATTTAATAATGACAAAATGTAATTTGAATAAAATTTTTGATTAACGTAAAGCCCTTAAAGTCCTGCTGTTATTTTAGGATAATGTTATCGCCTGTCTGCTGTTTCATCTTCTTTCTTCTGAATCCAGCCATTCCCTTTAGAAAGTGTGCTGTTCACAAGCACCTTCTAATCATTCTCTGAAGGCAATGTTGCCTGCTACCTGTTGCATATTTTTCCAAGTAGCTTCCCACACATTAGGGAGCACAGTGAGAAGGATTCATCTTATTCCCTCACCACCTTCCTCTTTCTCCTCTTCCACCCCTAAGGCTCGCAGATGCTGCATCATAAATGTATCCTCCATTCTGCAATTCATTTGAAATGTGGTATTAGAGGAAGGTTTTACAGATAGATACCACAGAGTTCCAGAAAGACAAATAAATGGGTGTTAGATCAAATAGATCAACTATTAGAAGCAAAACTGACTAAACTGAGTCTACACTGGTGGGCATCATTAGAACATAAGACTCCTTAGAATATAAGACTCATTAGAAAAGATAATAATGTAAGGAAGATGGTTGTTGTGGGTTTTTCGGGCTCTTTGGCCGTGTTCTGAAGGTTGTTCTTCCTAACGTTCCACCATTCTCTGTAGCCGGCACCTTCAGAGGACAGCACTCTTCCTCTGAAGATGCCTGCCACAGAGAATGGTGAAACGTTAGGAAGAACAACCTTCAGAACACGGCCAAAGAGCCCGAAAAACCCACAACAACCATTAGATCCCGGCCGTGAAAGCCTTCGCGAATATAATGTAAGGAAGAGTTGAAGCCAGCAGAGAAGGAGGAAGACCAACTATGAGATGCCTCTATAAAAGGTGGCACAGCCTGGAATTTGCAAGACCTAAGCAGGACAATTAATGATAGGACCTTCTGGAGATCACGAATTGATGGGGACAGCAAGAAACATAAAAGACACAAGTCTAGAATATCTTTATGTGTTACTTTTCATACAAGAATAATGCTGACACTCCTTTTCGGATCTTCAGAATCCCCTTAGTTGGAAGACCAAAGTGCAACCTGAGGCGTCATGTGCTGTTCCCAAGGGCCCAAATGTGGTCCTCCACCATGCTTACACTTCTCCAAAAAAAATTTAAAACATTCTCCAAAGGTTATCTTAGTCCCTTTAAAATTGAGGGAACACTTTTGCAATGTTTTGGGGCCTCTGGTGCCCCTTTTTATGCTGAGGGGTGTTACATACAGCACTGATGTTACCTGTCTGTCATGGGTTTGGAGGGAAAGTTCCATCCTATGGGGAGTGGAAGGCGGGACATCAAGAGGAGGGGCTGTACTGTATATATATGTGGAGTTTGTGTGGAGAAGTTTAGGAGAGCTGAAGGAGAGCTGAGAGAAGAAGCTGGTGTGGGAGTCTGTGTGTCAGACAGGGTACTACTGTGTGTCAGTCAGTACCTACCTGATAGGTTCAGGTGTCTGTATGGGTAGCCAGAACTGATAGGTTCAGGGTCTGTGCTTTATTTAAAGGTGTTCTGTGTGAACCAAACTGGTGTATGTATGATTGAGACTAAGCCACGTTGCTGTATCTTATTCACTTGATCATTTTATTTTTCCCTGTGTGTTATTTAAATAAACCTTATTCCTTTATTTGTTAAAAATCCATCCCTGGTCTGTGTGACTTCTTATAGGGAATGGTTGGTGGCAGCTTAGTGAAACTGTGGCATATCCCAGTAGGTCTGGGGTTGTCACATTGATTGGTGGCCAGCGTGTGGGATACGACTGGTCCAGTTGTCCAGTGGTCCAGCAAAGCCTTGGCAAGTGTGCCCAGAGCAAGGGGGGTCTAGTCAGGGACAATCTGAGAGCGCGTAGGTAATCTTCTAGGCTTACCTCACGGGGAGGTACGCTAGTGGAAGAACGTGCCACCTCAGATTGGGGACTAGATTAGGGAGCTCTGAGGCAACCTGTTTTGGCGGGAAAAGGCTGAGGCAAAGCTGAGTGAAGTAGCAGTGATCTAGCTTGTCTGCTGAGAGGCCTAGCAGAGGGGGGTAGACTCTGGCTGGCAACAGTTGCAAGTTAGTGCTGAAAGAACAGCAGCAATCTATAGAAGGCTGGTTCTGAGGCAAAAGAGAAAAAAAAAGTGGTCGCTTTATTTTGAGGCTTGACTTTTGAAAGCAGCCTGTTCTGGGGGGGAATTATGCCCTTGACTCGAAGCCAAATGGCAGAAATGGGTGAAGTGAGGGAACCCCAGGTGGACCAAGGTTCTGAGGATGAATTTGGCTCAGTGCAGGATGAGAACACGGGAGAACTGACCCCAGAACTCAGAAAAATGCTCCCAGCCCAACTGCGTGAACTGAGGGTGAGGGAACTGGCGTTTGAAAAGGAAGTGAAACAGAGACTGTTGGAAGTAGACAAAATGGTGTTTGAGCTGAAGAAGACGGAAATAATGAGTAGAAATAGGAATAACAATAATGGTGAAGGGAAGCCCTCAGACATGAAACCACCTAGACCTCAAATTTTGGAGGGAAAACCAAAACCAGATGAGAAAGACTCCAAATACAGCAGAAAATGTTATTTCTGTCAAGGAAAGGGCCATCTAATCTCAGGGTGTGAGAAATGGAAGCAGATAAAGGGAAATTTGCCTCATGATTTGAGTGGAACCAAGCCAAAAGCTGTGTTCTGTGTCCAGAAAGAGCAAAGCTCCTTGCCACTGAGGGAGCCTGTTGCCATGGCTACTCAATCTGGAACAGTTACATCTGCTGATCAGGCTGAGGAAAATGGTCCTCTTGTGGAGGTCAAGCGCTGCTTACTAGTGAGAACAGATTCGCAGTTGTTTGAAACCGCAGGGGTGGACGTAGGAATACTTGACCATCAGTATAGGGGGCTGAGGGATACTTGTTCCCAGGTGACCCTGTGCCATCCAGATATTATTCCTAGGGAGTATATAATCCCGAATGAGAGCATGAAGGTGGCAGGGATTGAGGGACAGGTGATCTCGCTGCCAGTAGCTGAGGTACCTGTGAACTTTCAAGGCTGGAGGGGAGTTTGGCGGCTAGCGATTTCATCGACTCTGCCAGCAGCCGTGCTCGTGGGAAATGACCTGGCTGAACATGTGAAACGGGTGCTAGTGATTACACGTTCACAAGCTACCACGGGGACAGTTCAGGGGGGTACTGATGAGCCCGAGACGGAAGCAGAGGGGAGTTCAGAAGCTGTGGTGGAAACTTTAACCACAGACAGCAGATTTGGCCAAGAGCAAAAGGCAGACGCCACTCTCCAAAAGTGTTTTGAACAGGTGACAGACGCCCAGCTAACACCTGAAACCCCAGTGAGATTTCGAGAGAAAAAGGGAATTTTATATAGAGAGACCCTGAGGAATATCTCAAAAGGGGGAGAGTTGAGGAGTCAGCTGGTGGTACCTGAAAAGTATCGCCCCATGATCTTAAAAAGGGGGCACTCTGACATGTTTGCTGCGCACTTAGGGGTGAACAAAACACAACAGAGAATTACACAGAATTTTTACTGGCCTGAAATAGGGAAGCAGATCAAGGAGTTCTGTAAACAATGTGATGTGTGTCAGAGGCAGGGGAATAACCGTGACAGGACCAAAGCAAAGTTGTGCCCTTTGCCTGTGATTGACACTCCGTTCAAATGTATAGGGGTGGATATTGTGGGACCTTTGCCCAAGGCCACAAAGAGGGGGAACCGGTTCATTCTCACCATTGTGGACCATGCCACGAGGTACCCTGAAGCCATACCCTTGACTAACATTGAAACCAACACAGTGGCAGATGCCTTGGTGGGGTATATGTCCAGGATGGGATTTGCCTCAGAAATAATCACAGATTTGGGCGCATCGTTTACATCAAAGCTCATGAAACGGTTATGGCAAATCTGTGGAATTAAACACAAGGAAACCACTGCCTATCACCCCGAAAGTAATGGGTTAACGGAGAAGTTCAATGGGACTCTGATACGCATGATTAGGGCTTACTTGGCAGAGAATCCAAACAATTGGGACCAGAAGCTGCAATCCCTTTTGTTTGCTTATCGATCAGTGCCACAAGCCAGTACCGGGTTCAGTCCGTTTGAACTCTTGTTTGAGAGAAGGGTGAAAGGGCCCCTTGATTTAATCAAACAAAATTGGGAGCAGATCACCCAGGATGACCCACAAGACGTTGTGACATATATAGACTCTTTAAGGAATGACCTAAAGAGAAACCTAGAGCTAGCAGCAGAGACCCTGCAAGCTCAAAAGGTCAGAAAGAAAGCTTGGGATGACCAGAAAGCCAGGGAGAGGCACTTTGACCCAGGGGAGAAAGTGCTTTGGCCTAGGCTCTGCAAAGAGAACAAACTGCAGCTGGGTAGCCCAGAAATAAAATACTTGGGTCACATAGTAGGGGGAGGAATGATCAAACCCCTAGAGGCCAAGATAGAAGCAGTTCGTGATTGGCCTAGACCCAACACCAAGAAAAAGGTCAAATCATTTCTTGGGTTGGTGGGCTACTACAGAAAGTTCATCCCAGGGTTTAGCGAGATAGCGACTCCGCTGACCGATCTGACGAGGAAGAAGACTGATGACCGCATCCCGTGGTCCAGCGACTGTGAGGAGGCGTTCCAGAGGTTGAAGGAGGCCCTCATCAACTATCCAGTGCTGCATGCTCCAGACTTCGACCGGGAGTTCATCATCTACACCAATGCGTCTAACAGCGGGGTAGGAGCAGTTCTTTGCCAGGAGGATGAAAATGGTGACCAGCATCCAGTGTCCTACCTGAGTAGGAAACTCCAGAAAGGTGAGAGACATTTGGCAACCGTGGAAAAGGAGTGCCTGGCCATAGTCTACGCGATCCAGAAGGCCAAGCCTTACATCTGGGGAAGACATTTTATTCTGTGCACTGACCATTCACCACTGCAATGGTTAAAGACAATGAAAACCCACAATAGCAAACTTATGAGGTGGGCTTTAAACCTGCAAGACTATGACTTTGAAGTGAAGGTGGTCAGAGGGTCAGTGAACTGTGTTGCTGACGCCTTGTCAAGAAGACCCGAAGAATGAAGACGGCGAAAGAACATGGACTATGTATATATTTTGGTGACAAAAGGTTAAATGTACTTGGTTATTAAACATGTTGGTTTGTATGAATAAAGGTAACTTGATGTATTGTAAATGGTAAATGTGTAAATGCCTAATAGATATGTTTATCCTAAGTAAGTATGGTATTGTATGTTATTGTATAACTGTTTTTGTATGTTTTCGATCCAGGTTGTTTTTTGGAGAAAAGCACTTTAGCTTTCCCCCTACAAAACAACTTATAAAGAGGGGAGGTGTTACATACAGCACTGATGTTACCTGTCTGTCATGGGTTTGGAGGGAAAGTTCCATCCTATGGGGAGTGGAAGGCGGGACATCAAGAGGAGGGGCTGTACTGTATATATATGTGGAGTTTGTGTGGAGAAGTTTAGGAGAGCTGAAGGAGAGCTGAGAGAAGAAGCTGGTGTGGGAGTCTGTGTGTCAGACAGGGTACTACTGTGTGTCAGTCAGTACCTACCTGATAGGTTCAGGTGTCTGTATGGGTAGCCAGAACTGATAGGTTCAGGGTCTGTGCTTTATTTAAAGGTGTTCTGTGTGAACCAAACTGGTGTATGTATGATTGAGACTAAGCCACGTTGCTGTATCTTATTCACTTGATCATTTTATTTTTCCCTGTGTGTTATTTAAATAAACCTTATTCCTTTATTTGTTAAAAATCCATCCCTGGTCTGTGTGACTTCTTATAGGGAATGGTTGGTGGCAGCTTAGTGAAACTGTGGCATATCCCAGTAGGTCTGGGGTTGTCACAAGGGGCACCTTTTTTCAAAACAGGAAATCCCATCCAGCCTGGCGTGCTCTGGTCCATGGGGTCACGAAGAGTCGGACACGACTAAACAACAACGACGAAGCCTTGAAATGCCAAAATATTATGAAATTGTTTCCTGAAAGCACTAGAGGGTGCTTTCAGGAAACAATTTGTTTCCCCCCAGTTAATTATTTTAAAAGAAAAATATTTCAGGGGTTGCCCCTCTCAGACCCCTGACATTTTCTGTGGCATCTATGACACTAGGGTCTCATAGAGAATGCTTCATTCCATTTTCCCTTCTTCTTCTTCTTCCTGTCAACAGTCAGCCAACCCTCCACATTGACTAAGTAAGCTCAAGCCTCTTTGGGCTGGGAAGGTGGGTTGACTCCCCTAATGATGTTTTCCTGAAGGATGGTTTTAAAAACTTCTGCAATCTCTAAGGTACTAGCAACCATTTTGTATCTCCCTCCTTTGCATTGACCATGCCACTTTGACTATGTGAGATAGAGTAATCAGAATTAAGCTCACGATTATTAATAATAATTATGTGTCATCAAGCAAATTCTGTCTTAGAGTGACCTTTTTCAGAGTTTTCAGGTGCCTAAATCACGGAGCTATCCACCCAGCTAAGTTCACCATTAGTATTACAGAATTTGTTGTTGATGTTGTTGCTACCTGGACTATTGACTTCATTCAGCAGAACCTGCACTCTGTATTTATATAGTTATTTCTTTTAGCAAACATATGTCCTGTAAACACCATATAGTTTTAAGAGGAAATACAAATAAGGCTGTGTCTGCTACACATTTTCTTAAAATAATCATATTTAGAATTCAGCACCCTAAAGAAATTAAGCTCCCCCCCCCCGCAAAAAATAAATCAGATTCCTAGTCTTGTGGTGAACACACAGCCCACCATCTTCATGCAGCCCCACAGACTTGTTCTGGGTGTGTGTGTGTGTGTGTGTGTGTGTGTGTGTGTGTGTGTGTGTGTGTGTGTGTGTGTGTGTGTGTGTGTGTGTGTGTGTGTGTGTGTGTGTGTGTGTGTGTGTGTGTGTGTGTGTGTAAATTCCCTGGTGCTATTTTGTCACAGAGGCTAAAGTCAGCATCACAATATGAATGCTATCAGAAACAAAAAGGCTTCATGGAGTAAACTGATGAATATGTTTACTTATGGACAAGCAGGACTTCGAATGTGTTGCTATCCTAAGGATAGTTGGGGATGCTTTGGAACATCTGAAGGATGCATGTTGTTGAAAGAGGCATCACACTCGCATTGCTTATCTACTTCAAAAGCTAACTGTAAAACACTTTTATACTTCAAAAGCACATAGCAATATAATTCAGCATGAAAGAGCAGAACACATTGGCCTAAATCCAGCATTTCATTCATGGCCAGCCATTAGTATAATGACTTTTTCTGCTCTTTCCTTCCCCCGTGGCCCTTGGCAACACCCAGAAACCTGCTCCAAAGGGTTTTGTAGCCACTCATTCAGGTTGTGAGGGCACAGAGAGGTTGTCAGGAGTGTCCCCTCCTAGTTCCATTACCAGAAATAGTCCCATTAGCAAAATGATCATTTATAGTAACACTTCCATAAAATATAAAAAAGAGAGTATATTAGGGTTTGTATCTTTGAGAACTTCATTGGATAAAAGGCTAAAGGACTTTGAAAGTAACACTGGCAGCCATGCGGGTTGTTGCAGTCCAATCAAGCAACACTTCTGAGTGCTGCTCCAAAGTCCATTTCAACTCTATAACTACATGGATATTGCATGACTATTGCACGGGAAACAGTAGAATCTGCCTTGTTAGAAGGGCCAGGTCAATTTTTCAAACCATTAAATTTTTTATGAACTGGTCCAGGAATTCATGCTACTGAGTGATTTAGTAACTGATGATACCTATTCTTATAATGTTTGGCATTGTTTCTCCTAGGGCAGAAACAATGCCAGAACACAGAAACAGAGGGCTGGGAGGGGGGGGGAGATACGGTGAGTGCTGATAACTTTTGATGACTGCGTTTTAACAGAGGATTAATTTTTTAAAAAATTAAGAAAATAATGAGATACAGAACTGGTCCAAGGTACCAAGTGGAATCAATTGATGCATAATTTCATGTGGTATTACGGAACAATTTTTTCCAAAAGTGAACATCCATAACAATATGTTGCCTTTTGTGTGTGCGTGTGCGTGTGCGTGTGCGTGTGCGTGTGCGTGTGCGAGTGTGTGTGTGTGTGTGTGTGTGTGTGTGTGTGTACACACACACACACACACACACACGTGTCACATATATAAATAAATAGGGGTGTGTGCATATGTTTGTGTTTGTGTGTGTGAATTTATAACCAGTTTTTCCACTTTTTGTATAACATTGACAGGTACATATTTACTTTTATTTCAAAAGTCAATCAGCAGAGATTTATTTCCAACCACACAAGAGGAGGAGGAATCTGTGATATTTGTTGCTGTTGCCCAATAATTCTCAACCTAGATGGTGTCATTTATATTTTTATAAAAACAATGCAATGTCTTGTGGCAAACTAAAAACTAATGGTTTATTATGGTGTGAGGTATCACAAAACACAGTGTGTGTTTTACAGTTAGTATCAACACTACTAGAAATGTGGGGTATGTTTGGTGGCTTATAAAGGGAGCAGAACTGAAGTGGAACTTAGGCCAGAAAAGCATTTCTGGTGGGATTGCGTGTCCCAGATTCCAGAAGCTGAGGTCTGAAGAACTCTGTTCCAAACCCTGAGCTGACAGTACTGCTTCTTCTGTGGGCCCTGGTGTTTGAATTACTGCCAGCATGTGAAAACTATCCCATTTAAGGAAAGGAAAATAGCTTTCCTGACCTCCCTTACTGACCAGAAAGGTTAAGAGGTTTGTCTCGGAAAGAAAGACAGGAGCAGGTTATGAAACAGTGAAATCACACTTTGACAGAAAAGAGGAACCAGACAAAAATAGAAACACTTTAGCTTAACTGATATCAATAGGATGTGTGCCATCTCTGACTTGTCTCATTTATTTCAACAAGATGAAGGCAAGACTTGTTTTGAATCCAATGTGGACAAGGTTGCTATCACACCATTGGAGATTTGATCTGGGATGGTGGAATTTGCTTCTTCCATAAGTACTGTAGGAGCCCTTTCTCCCCAGTATTCCACTTGAACTCAGTGGGACTATTTTCTGAGTAGACACGTATAGCATTGTGCTGTTGTTACTTCTCAGTGATTTCTCCCTCTAGAGAAAACTAGATCCACCTAAGGTGGAAATATGGCAAGTATGAAGAATTCCCTTTTAAACATTTTCTGGTAGCCATTTTAAATAGATATAAGGTCTGTTTACACATTCTGCACGTTTGTTTTTTGTTAGATACCAACTTTTGCTGAGCCTCCATCAACTGGATGCTCAGCCTAAGGGCTTGAGAAACATTCCATCCCTATGTTGAGTGATATAATACATAACTCTGCCCTCAGAAACTTCTATTTCTCCCATGTGATATACATGTAGGGCCTTATATGCTAGCTGAGACAGGTTGGAAGACTGGGATAGTCAGCAAGCACTTTCTTCACAGGTGAGAAGTTACTAGTCACATTCACAGGAAAGGATTTAATAATATCAACCAATTAGCCTGTTCTGCTACATTTAGATAAGTCTCCATTCTGGCCAAGGTATTGTTTCCTTTGTTTGCTTTGTTTGAACAGACTATTAAAAACCTGCAGCTTCAGTGCCCTTGATCTTGTAGGTCCCAGCATTTCAGATAGTCCTGTCAAAATCATCTCATTGAAATTCCCTGCCATGGAAGCCATTGAACAGTCTTGGCAACCCTTACAGGCCAGCGCCCCCCAAACGTTGGTAGCCTAACAGCAACCTCTACAAAAATGAAGGATTCTATGCCTTGTCTTGCTGCATCAGGTACAGCAGTTTTCCTCAGAGCTCAGCATGATCTTCAGGATCCATGGAAAAGTGTCTCTCTGATACTAGTCAATCTTCTGGAATTCTTCTCTGTGGAAATGGTAGCCTTTGTTTCTTCTCCAGTCTTGTACATCTGTCTAAAGTCTATGAAGAAATGGTTTTGCGTTTCCACATCCAGACAGAAAGCTCAACGAACCATTCAGCCTCTGTCTGGTGGGCCAATGAGAACATTTCAGCCAGGCTCCATTTGGAGGTTCCCTCCATATCCCTACCAAAACAGTGTTGGCCTTCCCATCATACCAGATGACTATAGATAATTTTGAGAGAATGAGGTGGCTCACAATAAAGATTTGATACAGAGAAGATCAGGAAAAGGCATATCTGAAAGTGTTTTCCGTGTGTTTTCTATGTGTGAAGAATGTAGTCACTCTACTAACCCCTTTTTGCATCTCAGGGAAGGATGTCACTGAACGCTCCCCTAAACAGCTCAGTCGACAGCAACCATTTGAATGTATTCAAAGAAGGGGCCTAACAAACCTTCAGGGAAACCTGTTCCATAATGAGGGGGGCCACAACTAGGAAGGCTTGATTTCTAGTTCTCACCTTTCACAGTTTGCTAGGAGTAGCCACTCGCAGTAACAAGGCTTGAGAAGATATTGGGAGGGGGGGATGAGCAGAAGTTCTTAGCTGAGGGCATTTTGACATGTCACAAGGTTCCAAACCAGTAAAGGTTTTACTGTATATGTAAGTACCAATACTTTGAACCTGGCTTGGAGAGGGACCAGGAGCCAATGCAGATGGATAAGAACTGGTAAATACTGTATGTCCAAATGTCTTTGCACCAGTCATCAGCCTGGCCACCACAGTTTGCACCTGCTGCAGTCTCTGAATCAGGTTCAATGACAGCTCCACATACAGTGTAATAGTAATTGATCCTTGAGATCACCAGCACATGAACCAATGTCTTTAGTAACCCCTCATGCAAGCGGGGACTTAAATGGCAATCAGTCTAAGGTGGCAGCAGGCTGACATGGACACAGCTGAAATCTGCTGTCCCAATGAAAGGGTGAAGTCAAGAATCACCCCCAATTTTTGGACACAATCCTGAAGATGGAGAGTAACCCCATTCGCCCCCGCAGATGGCCACCCAGCCAGTTGTATGGGTGTGTGGAGAGGGAAGGCAAGCACAAGATCTCCCTCTTGTTCACATTTGGCTTCACCCTATTTGCTCTGGTCCCCTCCAGGACAGAGGCCAGACAATACTCAATGACCCAGACACCATCCACTATAGAGCATGTAAAGGAGAGAGAGAGCAGCATAAAGACATGCCTAAAGAATGATGCTCATGTAAATGTCTGCAAGTGTGTATTATCAGGTCACTTCTATGAAGATATGCTCTCGTAAATGATTCCTTATATACGTGTATCTCAGAGTATGAGTAAATATGGACATGTATCTGGGAAGGATAGTCATTAACACCTTACCTAGAAATTTTGTATGACATTTATTCTTTGGCTAGTGTTAAACTGAAAAGAGTTCATTTTGGCTTACCGTAATCTATATGTAAATCAACTGTTCTCTGACTTGGTTCTCCAGATGCTTATTTATTTATTTTATTTATTTATTGTATTTATACCGCACCTATCTAGTCATTTCAACCACTCTAGGCGGCTGTTGTTGTTGTTGTTTAATCATTCAGTCATGTCTGACTCTTCGTGACCCCATGGACCAGAGCAGGTCAGGTTCTCCTGTCTTCCACTGCCTCCCAGAGTTTGGTCAAATTCATGTTGGTTGCTTTGATGACACTGTTCAACCATCTCATCCTCTGTCGTCCCCTTCTCCACTTGCCTTCACACTTTCCCAACATCAGGGTCTTTTCCAGGGAGTTTCCTCTTCTCATCAGATGGCCAAAGTATTGGAGCCTCATCCTCCAATGAGCCTCAGCTTCAGATGTTGCTGGACTGCTACAATTCCAAAAAGTCCAGTCCATTAGTTATGTGAGCTAGGTGTTTTGGGAAATGGAGTCCAACAACTTCTGGGAACCCAAAATTTTGGAACCACTGATCTAGCTGTGGAAGAAAGGAGGTCACATCTTAGGATTTGCTATTACAAAAAAGAAAAGGATGAATCACATTTTCTCCACATTTCAAAACAAATCATCTTCAGTCACAGAAACTTCTTACATCTTCAGTACAGTTTATCTTTCACCATGCCTTGATTCTGACTGGCTCTTGAAACAAATCCATTAAAGTACAATTTCCTGAAATCATGGGGAAATCTGGATTCTTGTGCATTATTCCCCGGATAAGGCCCATTTTATAAAAAGCTCTCTGTGACATAACCATATTCTAAAACTGAGAACATTTGTCTCACCAGCTTTAATTCTCAAAACATTTTGTGGGACCAGGATGTTCCCATTGCTACTTGGAAACAAATTATAATTATGCTAATAGACATCTTCCTTTCTTGCTTGATAGAACATTGGCATTTAGAGTATCTATCCTTCCATCCACTTCTTCTGTATAGGAAAAAGCTATTTACATATGGTTAGATTTAAAGCAGTTAGCAAGTCTCTTGAGTTGTTGACAGTTTCCATTCTTTACAGTTTAGATTATAAGAAAACAAATTGACAAGGTTGAATGATAAGAACAGAGTGTGTCACACCCAATGCTTTTTACACATAATAACTACCATGAAGGGAAGACATAACCTTTATCTACCACTCACTGGATAGTCAAATGAAATATACTTGTTGTTCTTCCATTACACATTCCTTATACATTTAAATTTAATTCCAGATAAGACTGAGCACCATCCAAATGAACCTCTCCCACCTCATAATAGGAATTATTTCAGAAGAGATGCTCATCTGTGCTTTGTCATATCCTGGATATTTGTCCAGCTCTACTCCATTAAGTTTGACCTTTACCATCACCATCATTGTCTCACAAAGGCTGGCAAACACAAATGCATCCAAATACAAATATACACACCCTAATTCTCTGAGTGGCGAGTGTTTCCCAAGGTTCTAATGGTTCCTGGGTCTGGTTTCTTTTCTAATGAAGTAATTTGTTTTGAATGGGAGCTTGTTGGCAATCTGTAATGTTTGTGTTTATTTTAAAAAACGTATAAGCTGATCTTAGCAGGACATCTGTAACATAAACCATTCCAATTGGTGCCCTAAAATTTAATACCTCCCAGCTAGATTTCAGAAAGGAGCAGCCAAGCATCCTGGTGTCCTAAACTGCCCACCTCTCACATTTCCTCACGCTGACAGTGGGTCTGATTACACGAGTATTTCCTCCTCTTACAAAAGTATCTCTTTGAAGCAAGCCCACTTCAGTGCTACATGCCCGAGACACAAGACATGGTAACAAAAGCCATACTGTCTGGCAGCTGACCGATTATAAAATCACACTAGACAGCCCTAAACAGACAGCCTTTTATTTAAGAAAATTCTACTTATAACAATATGATAACTTTGTTGTCTAGTTTGGCTCTCTGCCCTATTTGGATTATCAAACACAAACTTGGATCATCACATTTGCCTGAGGAGAAGATGGATGGCAATATGAAATCTGGAGGATGGTCTGGCCAAAATCCAGACCAACGGCCACCCTCAAAGTCTAAATACATGGAGGAAAGAGATCAAGAAGTGCATGAGTGAGTGAGTATTTCCATATGATAAGCTGTGACTGAATAATTTTCTGTAGTTGTTACTATAGCACAGGGCAGGTAACTAGTGAGAGGTGAAGCCTTAAGAGGAGAAGCCTTCCTCAACTAATGGGGGGGGGCAGCAGTAGGCCACAACTGGAACAACTATGAGAAAGCCCAAGGAAACGGGTGGGGGCGAAGCTTGGAGAAGAAGGGGGTTGGAATCTGGAGAGCATGTTCAAGATAATCCTATTCAGGCATCCCCACGTAATTATAATTTTTAAAAGGCATATCATTTTAATTGATTCTAGGACAACAAGAAGTTGCAGATGAGAATTCTCACAGGTAAGGTTTGCATGCAATAATTCTTGCATGTCCCTAGCTTTATATACACACATGTGCATGCATTCTTGTAGGGAGAAAAAAAAGGGCAGCCCTCTGATATTACACCTGCCCCAGGCACCCTGTACCCCCTTGGTGGTCATGCAAAGCTGATCATGGATAAGTACTGAAGGCACTCCTTGTGATGCACCTAAAGGGTCGCTGAGCATTCAGCCAGAGAGTTCGACAGGCACTTATCTACCACCTTTGCTCTGGGGCAAGTCCCAAGACCTCAACAGTGTGTAGCATAAGCCCTTTGAACAAGTCTGACCTAAAAAGAACACTTTACACCCCCTCCCCAAGGTTGCTAAGCTGTTGTCTGTTCTTCACTGTAGAGCATACTCTCTTGGATATGACTCAGCTGCTTCTGGAAAGGAGGGGCTGCTACCCATTCTTCCTCTTTCTCATAGAGATAGAGAGTTAACATCAAAGATTTGGTGGACAAGGCGCTTGATCACTGTTGGGCCTCCACCTCTTCTCTCGACCCTTGCCCAGCCTGGCTAATCAAAGCAGCCAGACCTGTAACAATAGAATGGGCCGCTGCAATAATTAATGGGTCTCTCCAGGAGGGCAAGGTTCCCCTTGCCCTCAAGGAGACACTCATTAGGCCCATTAGGAAGAAACCAAATTTGGTGATGGACGACATCGGAAATTATAGGCCCGTCGCCAATGTTTCTTTCCTCAGCAAGGTGGTTGAGAGGGTGGTGGCAGATCAGCTCCAGGCGCTTTTGGACGAAACCAATGCTCTGGACCCATTCCAATCGGGCTTCAGGCCGCACTGTGGTACTGAAATGGCACTGGTCGCACTGATGGATGACCTGTTGATGGAGGCCGATGGGGGCAATATGTCCTTGTTGGTCCTCCTTTACATCTCAGCGGCCTTTGATACGATTGACCACGGTATCCTCCTGGGGAGGTTCTCTGAGTTAGGAATAGGTGGCCTAGCACTTGCTTGGCTCCATTCCTTCTTGGAGGACCGGCCCCAGAGAGTACAGCTTGGAGAGAGGGTCTCAGCCCCGTGGAGTCTCAATTGTGGGGTCCCACAGGGGTCGATCATCTCTCCAATGCTGTTTAACATCTACATGAGGCCGCTGGGGGGGTCATCAGGGGGTGTGGAGCCTCGTGTCACCAGTATGCTGATGACACACAGCTCTACATCTCCTTTTCATCTACCTCAGTGGATGCTGTTCTGTCCCTCCAGCGCTGCCTGGAGACTGTACTGGAATGGATTCAGTTGAATGGGTTGAGGCTGAACCCGGACAATACGGAGGTCTTGAGGGTGGGTGGTCCTTCCACCAGTGGTATAGGCAACTCCCTTTCTTTTGGGGGGACGACCCTTGCCGCAAAGAATGAGGTCCGCAGCTTGGAGGTACATCTGGACCCGGCGCTTACCATGGAAACCCAGGTGGTATCCGTGGTCTGCTCTGCCTATTTCCATCTATGGCGGATTGCCCAGCTGCGACCCTATCTTGATGGGGGGGCCCTCACTACTCTAGTCTACACGCTCGTAATCTCAAGATTAGACCATTGTAACGCACTCTATGTGGGGCTGCCTTCGAGACTAACGTGGAAACTTCAGATGGTCCAGAATGCGGCAGCCAGGCTCCTTAGTGGGTGAGAAAACACCAACACATCTCCCCCACCCTGGCTGCTCTGCACTGGTTGCCCATCCATTTCCGCGTCGACTTCAAACTGCTAATGATCACTTATAAAGCCCTAAACGATTTGGGACCTCAATATTTGGCAGATCATCTTCTCCCACCCAGATCTACCCGAATCACCCGTCATCACCAGCAGGGACGGCTGAGGGGTCTGACGCCGAGAGAGGCTCGGAAGGAAAAAAACTAGAAACTGGGCCTTCTCGGCAGTGGCCCCTCGGCTGTGGAACGCCCTTCCAACAGAATTTGGTTGGCACCCTCGCTGGGTGTTTTTAAAAGCAGTTAAAAACTTGGCTATTTAAGCAGGTCTTCCCTCCAGTCAGGTAAGTTTATCTCTTCTTTTCTTATTCTATCCCATCTTGGTAATCCTTTCTTAAATTAATTGTCTTAATTAATATTGCAATTGTATTTTTATGATTATATATATTTTTATATTGATTTATTTTATGTTGTAAGCCACCCTGAGTAGACATGGTCTAGAGGGATGGGGTATAAATTAAATAAATAAATAAATAAATAAATAAATAAATAAATAAATAAATAAATAAATAAATAAATAAATAAATAAATAAATAAATAAATAAATAAAGCCTTTCTTTGGCCAATCTTAATTGGCATTATGTAACCATTATCCTATCAGTATACTGTCAACAATCTGTAAGGTTAATAAAAGGGAGTCCTTATGGGGGCGTTGCCCAGAGGTGTATGGACAGGTGTGTGTGGAGGACTCCGCTGGTGAATATCTCTGTGTTTGCTAGACTTCTTTTATCTCTCTCTAAAACCAATTGCTTTCTGTATTTGGTGATCACCTAAACTATCAGCCTTCTCATTTCGTGACCACTACATACACTTGCTTAGCACTTTGCAGGTACAGGCACATGGACTTTGTGATTCCTTAGAACTCACCAAAGCTCAGTTAGGTAGGACACTTAAATGATAGCTAGTTTGTAGTCTTCTCCCTTCCTGGATTTAGCCAGATCCTGCTGTTCAAGAGACCAGTCCTTTGGCAGAATTTTTAGAATCAAATTTTATTACAAAAATACAATTTCATTAGAAATCATTTTATATTGCATAAGCATTAGCATCAAGAAACATATTCAAAAATTGCAGTTAAAAAGATAACTATTTCCATTTAAAATAATAAACACTAAAAAGCTGAAACTAAGGTGGGCTATAGCGGGCTAGCCCCACCTCCTTCTTTCTCCTTACTTACATCCTCTCCCATTCATGGAATCAAACAACACACAAAAATATCACATTCCATTATCCTCCATCAGTTTCCATCCATCCATCACTTTCACATAATCCATCGTCCATTTTCTACTTTCCCAAACTCCTCCTTTCTCCGTTACTTTCCTAGCCGTTAATAAATTAACCTTTGCAGGTTGTACCACCTCTCTCCTCCCCTTATTCCCATGCAAGCCCAGGTGTTGTTTATTTCTTCTCTAACAAGCTTGGAATGTTGAGTCTTCCACTGGCCTCTCCATTCGGCCTTCAAAACACTATCTCAATCCAGGTTGTAGGTCTTCAGGAAAACACTCTCGTGGCGCTTAGAAAAACACATTCTAAAGTCTCTCAAATCATCTTCATACAGAATCTGTGTGACTCCATTTTACATTTCTCCTACTACATATCCCATCATCATGACACAGCTCTGACTACATATCCCATCATGATGACACTCCTTGCCCACTGGACTATTGTTGTAGCAGGGTGTTCGGTGCAGGTGTAATCTGCTCATGTAGTTGGATCATGTCTGACCAGTTAAAAGACTAAAGACCATGGGATCTTGGAAGCAGCAAATACTGTACATTGTTGAAAGAGGAGGCATTTCTCAACTACTTAAAATGAAGTCGTTATGGAAGAAATCTTCAGCTGGCCCAAATAAGTCATTCTGTCATTCATCACTCACTAAGTTGTCCTTTCAGCTGTCTGGTGGTGATAAGAGCCAACTCCAAGTCTTCCTGGATGACACAAATTCTTTCCAGGCTCATTTAATCTGGCTTCTGGCCTGATTTTTGAGACCAAAATCACATTGGTCACAAATGTTGACTCAGAATTAAGCCCTTTTGAGTTACTGGACTCAGTTACCAAACCTAGTAGAACATAGGTTGGCGTACAGGGGTAGATTACCCCAAATTGGGTAAAAGTGAAAATCCTGCCCCTGCAGCCAAACCTCAAATTGTAAGCCACCTCTCCCTGTTACTTCCTGGTTGCAGCAGGCACTTATAGAGATCGGAGATAAGCCTGCTTAATTGGCTACAGCTGTGGAATAGCCCCAAGCAATCAATCAAACTGGGGCTTTTAATGACTGCTTCCTCCGGAAATGAATGCAAGCAAGCAGGAGGCGGGAAAGGATCAAGGAGCAAGCAAGGGAAGGAGGGAAGAAAGGTGCGAGAAACTGAGGACTTCATCAAGCTTATTTAAATGTACAAAATGGGGGAGGAAATGGAGGGAGGGAGGGTGGGTGGGTGGATGGATGTGTGTCTGTGTGTGTGTGTCTGTGTGTGTGTGGGGGAGAGAGAGAGACTGACTCAAAACTATGAAAAAGAACAGGAAAGAAAAAGAGAAACCTTGAATTAAGGCGGGGGGGAAGGGTGGCTTTTTAAAGTGCTGTCTAGGTTTATCATTGTTTTCCTTCCAAGAAGCAGGCATCTTTGAATTTCGTGGCTGCTGTCACCCTCTGCAGTGATCATGGAGCCCAGGAAAATAAAATCTGTCACTGCCTCCATATCTTCCCCTTCTATTTGCCAGAAGGTGATGGGACCAGTGGCCATGATCTTAGTTTTCTTGATGTTGAGCTTCAGATCATTTTTTGCACTCTCCTCTTTCACCCTCATTAAGAAATTCTTTAGTTCCTCCTCACTTTCTGCCATGTTTTTGCGTAGTCAATGAAGCAGAAGTAGATGTTTTTATGGAACTCTCTGGCTTTCTCCATAATCCAGCGCATGTTAGCAATTTGGTCTCTAGTTCCTCTGCCCCTTCAATATCCAGCTTGTACTTGTGGGAGTTCTTGGTCCACATACTGCTGAAGCCCAACTTGTAGGATTTTGAGCATAACCTTGCTAGCGTGTGAAATGAGTGCAATTGTTCGGTAGTTGGATCATTCTTTGGCACTGCGCTTCTTTGGGATTGGGATGTAGACTGATCTTTTCCAGTCCTCTGGCCGCTGCTGAGTTTTCCATTGATGATGATTAAAAAAGCACACTGGTCCTTTGATATTGGGCTGTGGCACCAGGGTGGGTGACATGGCCTTTAGCCTGGTTTGTTCCTTTTTGCACACCACACATAGAATGATTAAAGTGGTAAGGAAGGCCCCCTCCCCAATTCTGCGTTGGCTGTCTCTAGCAAGCATGTCATTGCTAGCATCACTCTGGCATCCACTGATGATGATTAAATCCTCTGCGAACTAGCAAAAATTTAATGTAACTTGCTAGGCACGTTGGACACCTTACTACTCCCTATTCCACACCATGGCTGGAGTTGAATGTGTTCCAGCAAAAATAGTGCACATCTTTATCAAATTTGGTGCATCCAGCCTGTGTAGATTCAATATTTTTAATTCAAATAATGTATGATTTCCTTCCTTTCGAATCAAGGGGGTAATGTCGGCGTATATAAATTTTGGGGGGAGTAAAAGGTAAAAAAGTTCCCTGACCCCTGTAGTAGAACTTACTTCTAAGCACTTATAATTAGATACTTTGTACATTACGTAGTTAAATGAGAAAGAGAGACAGAAGAAAAAGTTACACATGAGAAGAAAATGCAGGCGGCATTCAGAGAAATTCAATGAAATTGCAATGGAGAGACTTTCACAATCCTAGTCATGGGGTGCTTACGGTCTGAGTCAGGGATAACTCTTCCCAATTTCAGGGTAACAGGTGGACTAAGCACTACTCCCAGCCTTATCTGGAAAGGTCATAGATTGCACCTAAGTCTTTCTGCATATGAGACAAGTTCTCTACTTCCCAGCCATTGACTGCTACTGTTCCATTGCTAGTTTGTGTTGCATTTCACTTGTAAAAGTGTATTCAGAAATATTTTTTAAAGTTGCTTGAATATGTGACTTGGAAAAGAAAGATGAAGATGGAGTTGGCTCCAGAACAGTATCATTATACATTTTAAGCTGCTCTTAATGTGTGTTTTTATAGCTTAAAAGGTAAACTTCCATGGAGGCTGATTTTGGTGGAAATGGCATGCTTAAGAAATACAATTTGCATAATGCTGCCTTGCTTCTATTCAAAACAATCAACGCAAGTTGGAATCCCCATAAAGAATTGTCAGTGGTTTGAATCTGTTTTTTATTCACATCATTTCTGTATTCTTTCATTTGTTGAAGAAAACTGTAATGGCCGAGTGGGGATTCAAACTCAATTCTCTCTAATCCAAGTCCAACCATCTAACCAGTACAACACATGTGAGGAGAATCCAAGCACTGTAGCTAATGGGAGGTCCCTGCCCCCACTTCAACTCTGATTTCAATACAGGAGATTATCTAAAGGCATGTGAAGTTGTGTCCTAACCTTTCTCTCCCCAAATGTGACCCTACCTGGTCCCTCAAATCCCTCCCCATTATGTGTGTAAATGAAAGCTGCAACAAGACAAACCTAACTGCTGGCACTACAAGGGCAAAAACGCCGAACAGAGCCTCCACATTCATCTCTTGCAGGAAGAGCAAAAGGAGTCCTGAAATACAAATCCTATTTGTATTCGCATAGGGTTTGCATAACGTGCCATGGCTTATTGTAGCCATGACAGATTGCCAGACTGCCGAGGTGCACCTTCATTGAGCAGTCAGACACATGACTGAGACACATCCTGGCACCTCATCAATTATCTGCAATTAGCCACAGCAAGGAATGCAAACCTTGTACAAATACAAACAGGATTCTCTTCCTTTACTGTGGCCTCTCCTTTCATTGGTGACTGCTAGAGATGGGCACAAACTACTGTACCAGTTCAGCAGTTCTTGCTGGTTCTTTCTTTGGACGAACAGGTGGTCACCAATTCCACCCCAGCTTCTCCACCTCATCTCCTCTGGGCACTGAATTTGAGTGGGCACCTGACAGAGTAGGTGGGGCTCAGAAGCTACGAACACCTTTTCGTCCAAAGGTGTTCATTCAAACCAGCAAGAACTGCCAAACTGCCAGTTCATGCCTATCTCCAGTGACCGCCCAATAATAAATGAAAAATACCAATTTTCTGTGTAACTTTTATTGGTTTAGAGCAGAGTCCTGTAACTACTGAATATGTGCTTTTGTATCTTGCTATAAAATAAAGCACCTTATTCCATCAAGTTCCAGTTCCCCTTTATTTAGCACTGATTGGGCTTCCTCTTCAGTACTGCTGTCAAGTTCTGGACACTGCATTAAAAGAAGGATGAAGACAAATGGGAACCAGTTCAGAGGAGGGCAACAAGGGGCCTGGAAACCAAGGTGTATGAGGAAAGATAGAATGATCTAGGGATGATGATTAGCCTTGAAGAAAAAAGACTGAGGGGTGATATACTTGAAAGACCGTCAGACAGAGGAGGGACAGGATCTGTTCTTGATCATCCCAGAGTACAGGACATGTAATAATGGCCTCAAGTTACAGGAAGCCAGATGTCATTTCAACATCAGGACAAACTTCCTAACTGTTAAAGCATTACAACAATGGAATTACCTCCAGAGGTTGTGAGCACTCTAATCCTGGATGCATTCAAGAGAAAATTAGACAGCCATCTGTCAGCCCTGCTTTGATTTTGACTCCTACATTGAGCAGAGTTTGGACTCAAGGGCCTTATAGGCCCCATCCAACTCCATGGTTCTCTTATTCTAATAAACCTAACATTTCCTCGGGGTTGGGGAGGAGGGAGAAATGTACTGTTTCGCAAATGCCGTTTGAGCTATATGGGTCTCATTCTGCCTCTTCTGTTGCTGTATACAAAGCACTACCGTTGATGACTCCCTCATTATATACAGCTTGCTTGCTGCTTACTTCTGAATTCTCATTAGCCATCTCCCAGTTCTCCATTAGATTCTTTGTATTGATTTCTCCTGTTGTTTTTGCAGGGCCCTCTGGCTTTTACCAAGTTGAAAACAATATTAATGAAATCCAGTTTTGTACCCAGCTTTAAAAAGAGCCTTTCTTGTCTATAAAAAAGTATTCACACCTATTCTTTCCCAAAAGCTTTATAGAGACAGTACTGATATAAGATCACTGTGTTCCATTGAAATGGATAAACATAAAGATATTTGGCAAATTGGACCTCTTTTCACATGGTTATGAGCAAGATTTGAATAATGTATATGCCACGCAACACAAGTATCATTAATAGATACTTGAGAAAATAAAGAAAAGCAGATAATTATTTGATAGTGAATCATATTCTACAAAGAATATTAAGGTGATCCACATTCATTGCCAATGGTGTAGATGGCTCTTAAATAAATTAATGGTCTTTCAATGACTATTAGCTGTAACACATGGAAGTGTAATGTATTGATATACTCACATTAAAACATGCTATTCTGCCCTTGTAAATCCTGTATGCACTACTTCTGATGCCTTTTCAGTCAGATTATGTCTCTGATTACCAGATGCTTTGGTGAGTTAAAAAGAAATCACTATCTCCATCATGTCATCTTGCTCCAAGACTGTTTGTACACTCCCTGTAAAGAACGAAGGACGGCACTAGATCAAGGTTTGACTTGTTCTGAAAAGGCAATTCAACCTAGTGAAGAAAGGAATATGAGTGATAATGCTAAATAAGTCAAAAGACATAAATGCTCCAGAATTCAAAATGAGGGACATCATTTTTAGTGAGTGTTATTCCTTCTCCAGTCTATGAATGCTTATTTGGAAGTTTGGAAATTGAGTATAAAGTACAGAGATTGTAGCCTAGGAGTTGGTAATAATTAGAACTGACTGCCAAAGAAAGTGGAGTTTTCAATTTAATTAATTTTAATGTTATTTATGCGATTTTTCAGTTACCGTATTTTTCCATTTATAACACGCCCCCATTTATAAGACACCACACACACACTTTTCTAACCCCAAAATTAAGAAAATTTAGCTTTGAGGATTCAGTCTCTGGGCTCAGAACGGTTGGACATTTTGAGTCCTGTTGAATCTGAGCCTATAGGCTCCACATCCAATGAAGTGTGTTCCATTTAATTTGTTCAGCATCAGCTGATGTCAGTTCCATAAGGCTTGTGATTGGAGGAAGCTGAGCCTCATGACTGAAGGAAGCCTGTTTGCAGAAGCAAGGTACAGTGGTGTCTCACTTGACGACGTTAATTCGTTCCAGCAAAATCGCTGTAGAGCAAAAATGTCATCAAGCGAAATTTAAAAAACCATTGAAACACACTGAAAACCATTCAATGTATTCCAATGGGCGAAGATCCTCCATACGGCGGCCATTTTCTGGTGCCTGTAATGTGAGGAATCCGTCCCTAACACAGCGGGGAGCCATTTTCTACAGCCGGTGGCCATTTTGAAACCCGACTTCGTAAAGCAAAAAATCGGGTCCCGAAACAGTTAAGCGAAATTCCCCCATCTAAACATCGTTTTGTGATTCATCAACAAGTGGGATAATCGTCCAGCAGGGCACCACTGTATGTGCCATTTTGTTCTCACCTCAGCTATCTCAGCTTACTTCTGTGTAAAAATCTGTTGTTTAGAATTAATTATATAATGGTATTTTATGTATTTTAATTTATGTAAGCCGCCCTGAGTAGACATTGTCTAGAGGGGCGGGGTAAAAATCAAATAAATAAATAAAATTAAAATAAAAGATGCCCCTCAATTTTTAGTGTAATGATTTTAGGAAAAAGTAGCATCTTCTACATGGTAAAATACAGTATATTTTGTCCTACATTTGTTTATTGTGCTTTGGTGTGGTCTATATGAGCAGTTTGTCTGGATTTAACCTTCACAGAAGCCCTTTGTGGTGTGTGTGACAAACCCAGACCTACTGGGATATGCCCCACTTTCACTAAGCTGCCACCAACCATTCCCTATAAGAAGTCACACAGACCAGGAATGGATTTTCAACAAATAAAAGAATAAGGTTTATTTAAAGAACACACAGGGAAAATAAAATGATCAAGTGAATAAGATACAGTAACGTGGCTTAGTCTCAATCATACATACACCAGTTTGGTTCACACAGAACACCTTTAAATAAAGCACAGACCCTGAACCTATCAGTTCTGGCTAACCATACAGACACCTGAACCTATCAGGTTGGTACTGACTGACACACAGTAGTACCCTGTCTGACACACAGACTCCCACTCAAGCTTCTTCTCTCAGCTCTCCTCCAGCTTCTAAACTTCTCCACACAGGATCCCCATATATATACAGTACAGCCCCTCCTCCTGATGTCCCGCCTTCCACTCCCCATAGGATGGAACTTTCCCTCCAAACCCATGACAGACAGGTAACATCAGTGCTGTATGTAACACCTCCCCTCTTTATAAGTTGTTTTGTAGGGGAAAAGCTAAGGTGCTTTTCACCAAAAAAACAACCTGGTTAAAACACACAAAAACAGTTATACATACAATATCATACTTACTTATACTTACACTCTAAGTGAAACATTTACCATTTACAATACATCCAGTTACCTTTATTCATACAAACCAATCATGTTTAATAAACAAGTACATTTAACCTTTGGTCACCAAAATATATACATAGTCCATGTTTCTTTCGCCGTCTTCATTCTTCAGGTCTTCTTGACAAGGCGTCAGCAACACAGTTCACTGACCCTCTGACCACCTTCACTTCAAAGTCATAGTCTTGCAGGTTTAAAGCCCACCTCATAAGTTTACTATTGTGGGTTTTCATTGTCTTTAACCATTGCAGTGGTGAATGGTCAGTGCACAGAATAAAATGTCTTCCCCAGATGTAAGGCTTGGCCTTCTGGATCACGTAGACTATGGCCAGGCACTCCTTTTCCACGGTTGCCAAATGTCTCTCACCTTTCTGGAGTTTCCTACTCAGGTAGGACACTGGATGCTGGTCACCATTTTCATCCTCCTGGCAAAGAACTGCTCCTACCCCGCTGTTAGACGCATCGGTGTAGATGATGAACTCCCGGTCAAAGTCTGGAGCACGCAGCACTGGATAGTTGATGAGGGCCTCCTTCAACCTCTGGAACGCCTCCTCACAGTCGCTGGTCCACGGGATGCGGTCATCAGTCTTCTTCCGCGTCAGATCGGTCAGCGGAGCTGCAATCTCGCTAAACCTCGGGATGAACTTTCTGTAGTAGCCCACCAACCCAAGAAATGATTTGACTTTTTTCTTGGTGTTGGGTCTGGGCCAATCACAAACTGCTTCTATCTTGGCCTCTAGGGGTTTGATCACTCCTCCCCCTACTATGTGACCCAAGTATTTTATTTCTGGGCTACCCAGCTGACACTTGCTCTCTTTGCAGGGCCTAGGCCAAAGCACTTCCTCCCCTGGGTTAAAGTGCCCCTCCCTGCCTTCCTGGTCATCCCAAGCTTTCTTTCTGACCTTTTGAGCTTGCAGGGTCTCTGCTGCTAGCTCTAGGTTTCTCTTTAGGTCATTCATCAAGGTGTCTATATATGTCACAACATCTTGTGGGTCATCCTGGGTGATCTGCTCCCAATTTTGTTTGATCAAATCAAGGGGCCCTTTCACCCTTCTCCCAAATAAAAGTTCAAACGGACTGAACCCGGTACTGGCTTGTGGCACTGATCGATAAGCAAACAAAAGGGATTGCAGCTTCTGGTCCCAATTGTTTGGATTCTCTGCCAAGTAAGCCCTAATCATGCGCATTAGAGTCCCATTGAACTTCTCAGTTAACCCATTACTTTCAGGGTGATAGGCAGTGGTTTCCTTGTGCTTAATTCCACAGATTTGCCATAAGCGTTTCATGAGCTTCGATGTGAACGATGCGCCCAAATCTGTGATTATTTCTGAGGCAAATCCCATCCTGGACATATACCCCACCAAGTCATCTGCCACTGTGTTAGTTTCAATGTTAGTCAAGGGTATAGCTTCAGGGTACCTCGTGGCATGGTCCACAATGGTGAGAATGAACCTGTTCCCCCTCTTTGTGGCCTTGGGCAAAGGTCCCACAATATCCACCCCTATGCATTTGAACGGAGTGTCAATCACAGGCAAAGGGCACAACTTTGCTTTGGTCCTGTCGCGGCTATTCCCCTGCCTTTGACACACATCACATTGTTTACAGAACTCTTTGATCTGCTTCCCTATTTCAGGCCAGTAAAAATTCTGTGTGATTCTCTGCTGTGTTTTGTTCACCCCTAAGTGCGCAGCAAACATGTCAGAGTGCCCCCTTTGTAAGATCATGGGGCGATACTTTTCAGGTACCACTAGCTGACTTCTGATCCCATCTCCCCCTTTTGAGATATTCCTCAGGGTCTCTCTATATAAATTTCCCTTTCTCTCACAAAATCTCACTGGGGTCTCAGGTGTTAGCTGGGCGTCTGTCACTTGTTCAAAACATTTTTGGAGAGTGGCGTCTGCCTTTTGCTCTTGGCCAAATTTGCTGTCTGTGGTTAAGGTTTCCACCACAGCTTCGGAACTCCCCCCACCTGCTTCCGTCTCGGGCTCATCAGTACCCCCCTGAACTGTCCCCGTGGTAGCTTGTGAGCGTGTAATCACTAGCACCCGTTTCACATGTTCAGCCAGGTCATTTCCCACGAGCACGGCTGCTGGCAGAGTCAATGAAATCGCTAGCCGCCAAACTCCCCTCCAGCCTTGAAAGTTCATAGGCACCTCAGCTACTGGCAGCGAGATCACCTGTCCCTCAATCCCTGCCACCTTTATGCTCTCATTCGGGATTATATACTCCCTAGGAATAATATCTGGATGGCACAGGGTCACCTGGGAACAAGTATCCCTTAACCCCCGATACTGATGGTCAAGTATTCCTACGTCCACCCCTGCTGTTTCAAACAACTGAGAATCTGTTCTCACAAGTAAGCAGCACCTGACCTCCACAAGAGGACCATTTTCCTCAGCCTGATCAGCAGATGTAACTGTTCCAGATTGAGTAGCCATGGCAACAGGCTCCCTCAGTGACAAGGAGCTTTGCTCTTTCTGGACACAGAACACAGCTTTTGGCTTGGTTCCACTCGACTCCTGAGGCACAATTCCTTTTAGCTGCTTTAATTTCTCACACTCTGAGATTAGATGGCCCTTTCCCTGACAGAAATAACATTTTCTGCTATATTTTGAGTCTTTCTCATCTTGTTTTGGTTTTCCCTCCAACATCTGAGGTCTTGGTTTCATGTCTGAGGGCTTCCCTTCACCATGGGCCCCTCCCCCTTGCTGGTTTTTCCCTGGTCCCTGAGAGTACTTGCTGTAGGTTTCTTTGGGTTTACCTATCGATTTCCCCTCAGCACCTAAGGGCTTTCTTGTTTGGGAAATAAAATCGGCGATTTCGGCCGCTTCCGCCACAGATTTCGGTTTCCTTTCCCTCACCTGGAACTTCAGTTCTCCCTGCAGGACTGAATAGAACTGTTCCAGCGCTATCAAGTCTTTGAGCTGCTGAAAGGTCTCTGTCCCCTCCTGAGATAGCCATTTCTCTAGCAGCCTCACCAATTGGGCCCCCACTTGGGTAAAAGTCTGCTCTGGTTTCTTTGTGAGGGACCTGAATCTCTGCCTCAGCTGTTCCGCATTTATCCCATGTCTGGCAAACACCAGTTTTTTAAACTCTGCAAAATCTTTCATCAGTTCCTCTGGCATCTCTGCATAGACTTCTGCCAGGCTGCCACTGATTAAAGATCGCATGATGGTCATCTTCTCAGTTTCCCTTACTGAGAAGTCCACAAACACTCTTTCCACTAGGGAAAAGAACACCTCAGGGCAATCTCCCTTGTGGTATACAGGGAATTTCTTCAGGTCAGCTTTAGACAATTGGCCTCCCTCAGAATCCCTATTGTTATTATTGTTCTGATTCATCAGTTCCAATTTTCTTAACTCAAACGCCATTTTCTCTCTCTCTCCAATCTTTCTGCTCTTTCCATTCTCTCTCTCTCTAATTCAAATTGCCTTTGTTTCTCTCTTTCCCTTTCCTCCATTTTTTCTCTCTCTAATCTTTCCTCCATTTCCCTCACCCTCAGTTCATGCTGTTGGGCTATGAGCATTTTCCTGAGTTCTGGGTTCTGTTCTCCCGTGCTGTCACCCTGCACTGAGCCAAATTCATCCTCAGAACCTTGGTCTACCTGGGGGTCTTTCACTTCACCCATTTCTGCCATTTGGCTTCGAGTCAAGGGCATAATCCCCCCCCAGAACAGGCTGCTTTCAACAGTCAAGCCTCAAAATAAAGCGACCACTTTTTTTCTCTTTTGCCTCAGAACCAGCCTTCTATAGAGTGCTGCTGTTCTTCAGCACTAACTTGCAACTGTTGCAAGCCAGAGTCTACCCCCCTCTGCTAGGCCTCTCAGCAGGCAGGCTAGATCACTGCTACTTCACACAGTTTTGCCTCAGCTTTTTTCCCGCCAAAACAGGTTGCCTCAGAGCTCCCTGATCTAGTCCCCAGTTGGCACGTTCTTCCACTAGCGCACCTCCCCATGAGGTACGCCTAGAAGATTACCTACGCGCTCTCAGATTGTCCCTGACTAGACCCCCCTTGCTCTGGGCACTCTTGCCAAGGCTTTGCTTGACCACTGGACAACTGGACCAGTCGTATCCCACACGCTGGACACCAATCAATGTGACAAACCCAGACCTACTGGGATATGCCCCACTTTCACTAAGCTGCCACCAACCATTCCCTATAAGAAGTCACACAGACCAGGAATGGATTTTCAACAAATAAAAGAATAAGGTTTATTTAAAGAACACACAGGGAAAATAAAATGATCAAGTGAATAAGATACAGTAACGTGGCTTAGTCTCAATCATACATACACCAGTTTGGTTCACACAGAACACCTTTAAATAAAGCACAGACCCTGAACCTATCAGTTCTGGCTAACCATACAGACACCTGAACCTATCAGGTTGGTACTGACTGACACACAGTAGTACCCTGTCTGACACACAGACTCCCACTCAAGCTTCTTCTCTCAGCTCTCCTCCAGCTTCTAAACTTCTCCACACAGGATCCCCATATATATACAGTACAGCCCCTCCTCCTGATGTCCCGCCTTCCACTCCCCATAGGATGGAACTTTCCCTCCAAACCCATGACAGACAGGTAACATCAGTGCTGTATGTAACAGTGTGTTCCACTGGGAGATGGTGATTAGCTGAAAAACATCAAACAGGCTTCATGACTGGCATGAAGTTTGAACTGAGGCCTATTCAGACTGTGTCCAGTAGAATATTCACATGAGTCTCTCTTTAAAATGCCAGTTTAAGAGGTTTCCTCCAAAGACAAGTTGTTAGGCATCTGATAGCAATAATATGTCAAGGAAATTCAGTGACCTGATTTGCACCTTGAGGAGCACATTTTGAATGTCCCTTAATAGATTTTAGAAGATAATAATGATATGGCCACCTCATCTTGATCTAACTTTGTGCTACCATGGCCACTTCATCCACGGGCCAGAAAACTTTGGATCTGGCATAACTCAGTTTTTCCACTGCTGTGCCCTTTTCTCACCCTTTCTTCCTCTTCTTCTGGTTGATCTTAACCAACATAACAGCTGTGCCAGCAGATCCTAGCCAGCACAAGGGGCAGTTGCTCTGACACAAGAAGGCTTTTCTCCGTTCCAAACTCACTACTGGTCCTACTTCCAGGGCTTAAGGCTACACTGGGGAAACAACCTTTGGGCATATAGATTGTACAGGAATGCAAATATAGGGGCAATAGCATTGATGACAGACCTATAGAACAGAGGAGAAGAGCTCTTTGCTTTGTTTCATAAATAGCATAATTGACTGTTTTCTTTTGGGAAAGAGGGCAGAAGGTTTTATTTGGCCTGGACTTCTGCCTTACGGGGGGGGGGGGAATTATTGTGCAAATACTGTATACAGATACGTGATTGCTGTGGCATCAAGATTTTGGCCAAGATGAAAGACAATGACACAATGTGGACCAAAGTGAATATTCCAAAGGCTCCATGTCCATACCCTGATAAGATGCCATTTCCCTTCAGACAAAGGAATGCTTTACTTTGTGGGCAGTAAAGAAGTAGTTGCACTTCACTTTTTCTTCTGACTTATTACTTGCCAATGCAGAACTGAATTTTCAAAGATAAGGGCACAAAAGCCAAGAAGAAAATAGGAAAAGTTGGGCTGTCTGTGGCATGAGTTATTGACACTGTAAGTATCTACTCTAAGGAGGTTGAATCTAATTCTGCTTTGTAAGTCCCTGCACTTCTGAATTTTCCGGAATTTAACTAGAAAATTCAAAACTTTGACACTATCAGGATTTACAATGTGAATTTTTAAAATTTATATTGGCTACAACATTGATTTATTTTATTTTATTTTATTTATTAGATTTATACACAGCCTATCTAGACTGAAGTCTACACTGGGTGGCTAACAATTTAAAAATGGAATAAAAACAATATAATAAAGTAAAAAACAACAATAGTAATGTGGCACAAGATGGGGAAAAGAAAAAAAAATCAATTGATGACAGGAGAGATGCCTAAAGAGCCAGATCTTAAGTTTGCTCTTAAAAAAAAACCCAGTGAGGGAGCCAGGCAAATTTCTGGAGGCAGATTTTTCCAGAGATGAGGGGCAACTGCTGAGAAGGCCTGGTTTCTGGTTCTTTCTCTCCGGGCCTCCCTCGACGTTAGGCCCCTCAGCCGCCCTTCCTGGCAAGAACGAGTGGTTTGGGTAGATCTAGGTGGGAAGAGGCATTTATTTCCTTTAAAAGCACTTCTCTTCTGCTTCCTTCGTTCCATAAACAACAGTCAGGCCAGGCAGCACAACGATAAGACCAAACACCAAAGAAGATAGATACCTCAAAGGCAATTAGGTCTCATATGTGGAAAAGTATCCAAGTTTGCTACCTGCTAGGATTTCCTGCCATAGCATTTGCTGTGCTGTGGGAGTTTTATCAAGTTTACTGGAATTAGCATAACAAAATCACCCAGAGAACAGAATTTTCCATGGACAGCCCCAGACCCACCCACTGCAGTACTGCATTTGACCCATGCCAGAACTGTGTTTTTAAAGTCATCCTTCTTTTCTCACCCAATGAAGACAGAGGCGAGAACTCAAAATTAGAATATTGGCCTTTGGGTTCCTTTGCACAGCGCTTATTTTTATATTGCATTTGGTCCCACAGATTCCTCCAGAATTCATCTGTTACATTACCTGACACAAAGAATGATGTTGTTTGCTATTTAGAGAATAAATAAACAGAGAATATGTTTCATAATCAGTGTAGAACAGATCTCTAAATTATGAAGCGCAATAGTGAGGGGCTCTAGTCAGACTATTTATAGAGTGGTCCTGAGCTGACTAGATAGGCGGGATATAAATAAAAGAAATAAATAAAATAAATAAATAAATAAATAAATATTTGTTTCTGTTCCTGTTCCTGTTTTCTACTTTTGTTTTTGCCACTAATCTGTTATTATTGAGTCACATCTTTTGTGTTTCATCTTCTGTTGCGAAGTTTTAATGTTTTGCATTAAACAAACAAGGACAACTCTTGCTTTATCATTTGAATATTCAGTATTAATCCTTAAAAAACTGGTTTGGCTGAGAGATGAGATTTTGTCCAAGGCCATCTGATAAAAGCTACTGCATGTACTTGCCATCACCGACATTGAATACTAATGTGTAGCACATGCCCTATAAGTTAAAATATGCTTTGCTTATTGATATATGCCACAGAGACCTCTCTACTGGCTGCCATTCGTTACTATACACATGAGTCTGCAGAGATGTGTGCTTGTGGACCCCATCACATGTTTAAGGGCCAAGCAGGGGTTTCAAGCTCAAATACTCTGTGTGCAAACCCAAAACCTACCCCATTACTCCGTACGTACTGGTATCCACTGCACAAACAAAGTGGCATATAGTGCTATAGCAAACCGTTTGCAGCTGATTACATTTGCTTGTACCTGTTCCCATCCATGAAATAAATTTCTTTTTTTAAACAAAATACATGCTGGTCAAACCGGCTGGTAATTGAAGAGCCACCGGTCTCCATGATCAGGTGGAGACTGCTTGGAATTAAGAATTCATGTTGCAGCCTTTTAATCCCGAAGTTCAGCTTGTATAAGAAAAATTAATCGTATTGAAAGTAAGTTTAGGGTCTTAAGGTAAAGATAAAAGTTCCCCTTGACATTTAGTCTAGTCGTGTCCGACTCTAGGGCGCGGTTCTCATCCTCTAACAGTTCCACAAATAGAGGACTGTCCTGTGTAAAATAGACCATCTAGCTACTAAAGTCTCCCTTTAGTTTCATCCATTTAGCATCCCTGTCCTCTTTCCTTCTTGGCTTTCATGCCTATTGCTTTCTTTTTAAAACAGGCATATTTATTCCAATATAGCACATATTATATGGGAGAATGATAATATCTGTAATTAACGGTAAGATCATACTTGATCATACCAACACTTAATCTTTAATTGAGGCCTTTAGTGTCAGTCCAGAGTAGCTTATTTTTCTCACTGATAAATGACTGAAAGTTTTTCAACACTGCAGCTGAGAAAGTAACACTATGAGTACAGTTGGACAAGTTGATAAAAACAATGTGCCAGATGGAGCAAAGGTGTCTCGTCAGGACAGCTGTGTCGAGAACACTGATGCATTTTGCTAAACCACTTGAAACAAATATGCTGCTCACTAAGGACTACAGAAAGCAAACATATATGAGGGTGGAATCCTGGGTTGCAAAAACCAAACCAAACCCAACCAAAAAAATCCACCACCCTTAATCAGATATCAAAAACAATCTGTGTTCAGGGCCAAAGGAAGATCCTTTCAGTTTTGACCTATGCATCTCACATGCATATCTTGCCACCTGTACAGCTCATGTAAGTTTTTCTGTATATAACAACTTCACTCAGATCAGATATTTGCTGCACTTCTCTTTGGTCTTATGCTTCTCTGTCATGTCTCTTTAGTGTTGGATATATATTCTCTAGCTTGCTCTTGAACATCATAATATTAAAAAAATTAAAATTATCTTTTTGCCTCTTCTTCAGTTCCCCAATTTTTATAACTTCTCTGCTTCTTCAAAAGAGAAAGAGATTGGATATAAGTATTATGTGTAACTTTCCAGTGATCCAATCCAACCTAGACTTCTGTTTTCTGGATCACATGACTATTTTAAGTTTTTTAAAGCTCATAATTTTACACACAAATAATATTCATAATTTGTACAGTTTTGCTAAATGGAAAAAAGTTACAGTTATTTTTAATTACCCACTGCGAATTCAAATGTTATACATGCTTTAATCTTAAGTTCATCATGAAGAGCAGAAGAACCATCCTATCTGATTCTGCAAAAAACATTAACCAATCTTTAAATGACTGCCAATAGGAAGATGGACGAGCAAGCTCACTGTTGTTGCCTCATGCCATTAAATCACCTCCAACTTGTGGTGAGCCTAATAGGATTTTTAAGGTATGTGATAAATATGTGTCCAAACAAATAAAAAAAGGAGAGATACATCAGACCAGGCTGTTGGTTTGGGAGAAGAGCAGAAAAGTATGTGATCTATTCTAATAATGGTTTCCCACTGCTAGTCATGGCTGACCAAGAATTTGAGTCAAGGCTTCCCAAATCCTTATTTAATGTTTTGTCTACTGCTTTCATACAAGTCCATCTGTATGGGGGCAGGGAGAGGAATCAAAGATTTTCCTTTCTCTTTCGACAGAAATGTACTTTGTAATAAAATAACGGAACCCAAAACCAAACATACGTTTTTGTTTGATTCATGAGTTTTTCCAGAGCTTTCATTAAGACTAAAAGCCTACATAAAAAAGATGACTCAATACAAGGAGTGTTTTTCATGACAAATTTCCTTGAGTTCACCTTTTAAAATCCATTTTGTTTCAGGAAAATTCTTCATCCCTTTATTGCATTTAGCACAACTGGTAGTCCACTCTACTGGGAAAGTGATTCTCTAACAATGAGCCATGCTCCATTTAATCCTATCAAAGACTTACTAAAACAATTAAGTTTTCTTCTGGGTCAAAATTACTGACTATGGCTGGCGAATATGGTAACATAGTTTTTTCACACAGTGTTTTCACACTAACCATATGTACAGAGATGCTTCAAAATACAAATGTTGTCATATCTGCCAGCCGAGGAGCTGAATTTACATGTACTGTACACAGAAGAACACAGAGGGAGCTACAGATATGTATATTTTTAAAACTACATTCTACAGAATGTTAAAACAGAAAACATTGCTGTAAAATAGGTTTCCAATAATTTACTCAATATGCTGGTATATCACTTTAGTCTGCTACACTGAAAAGTAAAAAATAACACAAAATTAGTTCCTGAAAAGTATGGAAGCTTTTCCTGCCTAGATTCTAGAGTAATAGAAAACACTGAACACTGCGTCTAACACCCTAACAGTTTTATTAATATGGCCAGGTTGCAACATCACTGAAATGTTATATCTACCTTTTAAGGATACATGACAAATACAGACGCAGTTGCCAGACGCAAGTTATTTCCTCAACTTACCAACAGTTTCTGCCTTCATAAACAGGATGCTGCCATTTCAGGAAACTTATTTCTTACATGGAACATCATTTCCTTCTTAACATGTGGACAGGCCTTTCCAGTTAATAAAAGAGCAATGCTAAAATTCCAAGGAAGAAATATTTAAGCAAACCAAACCAACAATGTTACCTCATACATTATAAAAATATATATTTGATTAACAGCACTCCCAAATGAAGAGAAAACATAATATAATGTGTTGCTATTTGTTTGTTTGTTTGTTTGTTTGTTTGTTTGTTTGTTTGATTGATTGATTGATTGATTGATTGATTGATTGATTGATTGATTGATTGATTGATTGATTGATTGATTGATTGATTGATTTCTATCCCACCCTTTTTGACAAAGTCTGGGCAGATTCCATTAAACATTGTAAACTAAAACAGTTAAAAACAATTCAAAACAATAGTGATTAGTAATGCTCAAGATGGGAAAACAGAAAATTATAATAAAAATAAAGCCAAGTATTGACAGGAGGGAAGGCCTGCCTAAAGAGCCAAGTTTCTAATTGGCTCTTAAGACCACCCAGCGAGGGAGCCAGGCGGATCACTAATGGGAGGTTATTCCAAAGCCGAGGGGCCACTGCCGAGAAGGCCCGGTTTCTTGCTAGTGAAAAGGACAAATAACCATCCTAGCTAGTGAAAGCTAACATCCTGTATGCATTTAACTGGGAAGAGTAGCTGATGTCATTGTTGTTTAGTCGTTAAGTCGTGTCCAACTCTTCGTGACCCCATGGACCAGAGCATGCCAGGCCCTCCTGTCTTCCACTGCCTCCCAGAGTTGGGTCAAATTCATGTTGGTCGCTTCGATGGCACTGTCCAACCATCTCATCCTCTGTCATCCCCTTCTCCTCTTGCCTTCACACTTTCCCAACACTGGGGTCTTTTCCAGGGAGGTTTCTCTTCTCATGAGATAGTCAGAGTATTGAAACCTCAGCTTCAGGATCTGTCCTTCCAGTGAGCACTCGGGGTTGATTTCCTTCAACATGGATAGGTTTGTTCTTTTTGCAGTCCAGGGGACTCTCAAGAGTCTCCTCCAGCACCACAGTTCTAAAGCATCAATTCTTCAGCAGCCAGCCTTCTTTATGGTCCAGCTCTCACTTCCATATATCGCTATTGGAAAAACCATAGATTTGACTATGCAGACCTTTGTCAGCAAGGTGATGTCTCTGCTTTTTAAGATGCTGTCTAGGTTTGTCTAGTTGGAGCATTCTATGGCACTGCCCTTCTTTGGGATTGGGATGTAGACTGATCTTTTCCAGTCCTCTGGCCACTGCTGAGTTTTCCAAACTTGCTGGCATATAGAGTGTAGCACCTTAACAGCGTAATCTTTTAAGATTTTAAATAGTTCAACTGGAATGTCATTACCTCCACTGACCTTGTTGTTAGCCATGCTTTCTAAGTCCCACTTGACTTCACTCTCCAGGATGTCTGGCTCAAGGTCAGCAACCACACTATCTGGATTGTATATTCTTGACAACTCTTCTTGATATCTTCTGCTTCTTTTAGGTCCCTACCATTTTTGTCCTTTATCATGTCCAGCTTTGCACAAAATGTTCCTTTGGTATCTCCAGTTTTCTTGAACAGATCTCTGTTTTTTCCCTTTCTATTGTTTTCCTCTATTTCTTTGCACTGTTCATTTAAGAAAGCCCTCTTGTCTCTCTTTGCTCTTCTTTAGGTCTGCATTCAATTTTCTGTAACCTTCCGCACCCCTCTTGCATTTTATTTCCCTTCGCTTCTCTGGTATTTGTAAGGCCTCATTGGACAGCCACTTTGCTCTCTTTTCTTTGGGATGGTTTTTGTTGCTGCCTCCTGTACAATGTTACGAGCCTCCATCCATAGTTCTTCAGGTACTCTGTCCACCAAATCGAGTTCCTTAAATCTGTTCTTCACTTCCACTGTGTACTCATAAGGTGTTTGGTTTAGATTATACCTGACTAGCCCAGTGGTTTTTCCTACTTTTTTTCAGTTTAAGCTTGAAGAGTAGCTTATGCTTATGACCAAATTTGCAGGATTGCACCATAGATGGTGGGTCTCAAAACCTAGAAATACATAAAATAACTTCCTATCCCACTTCTTCTCAACCCTTAGTTTTCCACTACACAACATCCAAATCATCTAACTCCAAGCTACCATTCTTTTAACTTCCTTCATGCTGCCTTCTTTTGATTCTAGAGGCTATTAACAGTACACGAAAGAATTAGCTTCACTCCATTTTTTTAACCTTTCACGTGTTCTTCTGCCACATAACAATAGTAGAAATCTGGTTTTGCTCCACAGTTCATGCACTTCAGCTTTTGGCTCCTTCTACATGATATAATGCATCATGATACGGTGTACCACTAATTAGGCTGAGGCGGGGGCAGAGAGCTGGCGGTAACTCTAGTAAAATTAAGGTATCAAAGTTCTGCAACAAGGACATGTGCAAAGGCATTCCAAGAAAGAAGCCTAAAATTCCCTTTGTCTGGAAATTCACCAAAACAAAAAGTTGTCTTTATTATTCACGGCCATGCTAGTTTATGGATTATGTAAAATGTCTCCACCCCGTCTTTCTACCAAGAATGCCCAAAACAATATTAATTGCTGGTGAAGAACAACTGTGTGAGGTAGCTTCTGCCCTCAGGTCTTGCTTATGGGTTCCCTAGAAACATCTGGCTAAGTGAAATGATGGGCTGGATAGGACTTTCATCTGATCCAGCCTGACTCTTATTACCTCATATTTCATAGTAGATTCTAATTTTATACAGGGCAACCTTTTTTCCCCCTTCCTTCAGCAATATGGCTGACCATGATGCCACAACATTAAACAGGCTTGATCTCAAAGGGCATTTAGTAAATAGAAACAAGTGCAGCTAGGCTGTTCAGGCAGCTCTACTGCCACTTCAAACATTAGCGAAGGGGAGTCAGTTACAGTCACCTTTTTTTTAATGGTATGCCACCTGTACTCTAAGCCCAAATTGCAAGGGTTCCCCCCCCCCCATATCTCAGCATTCTTAAGACCACCACCTTCTTCCTCTTGCTTCTTCCACTAGCAACCTTTCTCCCTCCCTCCTGCATTTTCTACTATCTGCTGTTTGGAGATGGAGCTGCATACTGTATCTTTAAAAAATATACATCTACACACAAAGCCATATAAAATGAGTTTGTTTTTTCTTTTAATGAGGAAGCATCCAGAATGCAAAACAATAGCCATCCAATCAGATAAAAACAAGACTGATGCACACTCATGTTAGAATCAACAGTTCTTCTCATAAGAATGTACAGCTTCTGGATGTTAAATCTGCATCCACAATATAGTTCAAGTGATGTTCCTGGACCTTCTGTAATGTCATTATTGATTTTTTTTTTATGTAGCTACAGCAATTCAAAACCACTGAATACTTCCATACATGCAAGATGAACCCCTATTGGATGCCACGATGAGCTATATGCAGCGATGGAAGGAAGCTCGGCCTGCTATCTGCTGGTGATGGGGATTCAAGCTCAATCCAAGTGAAATCTGCTGTGGAAGTTTTTGGTGGCTATTCTATTCAGGTTTATATGAGAGTAAGCCTCACTGAACATTGCAGGGTTCTCTTGACATTCCAGAGTAACTATAAAGTTTTGCTCATCTAATTATAAAACCTACAGCAGCATTCTGAAACGTCCTACATACAGAAACATAATTTGGTGGTTGCTGTGGCTCTGTAATTTACTAGTTTTCTCTGAAAATATATTTCAGAAAGCCTCCTGATTATTCTGTCATTCTGTATCTGGATGTGAACTACTCATATTGGTTCTATTGCCAGATAGTTAAGTGATTCAGAAAATGAAATCAATACATGTGTGATTATGAATGAACAATCATTTTGTCATCATCTTTCCAGGCATTTCCAGACATAACCCTTTGGCTTTAATTTGTTGATATGCATGTAATTCTCCTGCGTTCTCACTATTTGTTCTGGGAACCCCACTGGCTTTAGAAATAGATTCCAAGCTGAAAAATACATGGAGAAACTCATGAAAACAGCTTCATTTTGGAAGGAAACAGATTTTCCATTTTTGCTCAGTACAGACAAATCCCCTGAGACATATCTGTTCATATCAAACTCTCTTCCACTGACTTTTTTCCCCTCCCAGGTAAAGGAGATGAGAACCTTTTATCTTCTGTTTGGGAGAAAAATATTTGGAAAAAAGTATGTGACATTTTCAAAAAATTTTCTCCTATAGAAATAAGAAATGGACTATTTCTGGGGAGCAATGCATATTCTTTATTCTTATCCTACTTTCATTATGGTAGAGCTGGAGCCCAAACATGACATTTGTGCAACAACATTCAGTAAGCCATTATTCAAAGGGAGGCAGTCCCAACAAAAATTGTAACCTTCAAATTGGGCTTTGGATCCACACTAGAGACGGGCACAAACCAAAAAAACCAGAGGTTTGTGATGGTTCGTGGCTACCATTAACCACAAACCATCACAAACCCCTCACAAAATGAAATGGTTTGGGGTTTGTGTCAGGGGGACTGTCCCCTGCCCTCCCTTCCCACTGCCGCCGTCGCTTCCCTATTTGGTCCTGCCACTGCTACCATTATCCGAGACGCTGGACTGGCTTCCTTTCTAGGAGCTGGGCCTGCTGCCTCTGTGCATACGCCCACTGTCCAGCCAATAGGTGATCAGATGTACAGAAGCATCGGGCTCAGCTCCTGGAAGGGAAGCCAGCCAGCTGTCTCTGACAATGGTGGCAGTAGTGGCAGCAGGACCAGGTAGAGAGACAGCAGGGACAGTAGGAAGGGGGTCGGCAGGCATCCATTTTGACAAAGCACAATGAAGCGCCGGGGGGAGAAAGTTTGGCACTTCATTTTGCTTCGACAAAACTGGATCTCCAAATTGGTTCACAAACCAAACCACAAACCAGCCTCATTTGTCAGTTTTTCTGGTTCATGGTGCGGTTCATGCCCAGCTCTAATCAGCACCAAGTTTGCCACAGTAGTAACAAGCTTGCTCTGTGTCAAATTTGGAGGAATTTGGACAAAGAGTTTTAAAGCTGTGATTTTTAAAAAGGGATGAATCCCACCACCACCACTGACACAGTCAGTTGCTATTAGCATCTAGTGAATTCCTAAAGTGAATTGAAAATACCAACCTTGATTGATTTAAAATATCATTGTTTTCCCTACACTCTTCATGCTTTGAAGACAATCCGTGTTGTACTTGTTTAAATAGCTACCAGTTGAAATAGTATTTTTAACCAAGAAGAGCAAAGCATTCAAAGCTCTGGGCATGCTCAGTAAAGGCTTCCAATTCCTTTGCCCTCACCAGAAAAAAATGATGGACTCTTAAGTGTTCTTTTGCTCTTACCTCTGCCAATACACAATTTATTGAATGACAGTGCAGATCTCAGGTTTGGGGCCTTTTTGTCCATAAAAGTCCATGCACAATTTGAAAAAGTCTTCTGAAAAGCAGCTGGACAGCCAGTAAGACAGTTGTTTTTTTATATATAATTTTTATTTTTTAACATAAGGGGTGACAAAAAGGAAAAGGGGACTTAGGAATTTATGGGGAAGAGGAGAGACCATAACATGCTAACAATCATTCTAAACTTAATGCCATATCATAGTTTTAAATTATTCTGTTTTCTCTTTTCTGCCTTTTAGATTAAGCTCTCATTTCAGTATATGCTATTTACACGTTGCCTGTTAATTTGGTCCATTTGTTGAATAGGTCCCATCTTTCTGTTGCCTTTTGTAGGCGGTAATCCTTCATGACTTCTGATAAAATGTCCATTTCTGCTATTTCCCGTATTTTTTCAATAAGATCTTCTTGCTTCGGTATCGTCGGACTTTTCCAATTTTTTGCATATAAAATTCTAGCTGCCGTAACAATATACATGACTATATGTTTCTTTGACTTATCTATGTTATCAGGTACAGTAAGACAGTTGTGATGGAGAGGGTGATTAAGAGTGGCAGTGGGAGGGGGATATCCAGCTCTCCCTCCAGAACAGGGTATGTGGGGAGAACAGGAGAAAGAAGAAGAAAACGGGGAAGTTTTCAATGCAGACAGAATGAGGACTGGCATATATTGAATTATTTTGGAATAGGGAAGACATATTTCAGATAATAAATAATATATTTTGATATGGGTTTTGTGGAAACAGCAATGGAAATGGCATTGTGAGTTCAGTAAGTGTGTTCTAAGTTGCTGGAAAATCTAAACAAAGATAATCCACTAAACAAGGAGTACATAAAGCATGTTATTTGTGAATATTCTCAGTCTCCTGGGTGTGGTTATCTAGAAGCTGAATCATGGAAGTGGACTTCTTTCCTTTTGGGTTGAAACGTTTTGCTACTCGTCCAAGTAGTAACTGAAGAAGCAAGTAGTCACAAACCTTACCTTTTTTTCTTGGGATACAATGCAGAAAAGATAATATGGGTGCCCTGTTGTTTGTGGCTTCTCTTGTGCTACTTGCTACCTTCTTAACGTAGACCTCAACAATGTCTATATGACAAACAAGAAAACACAGACACTGTAACAAAGGACAGAGTCAGACACGGGAGCTAATGATATGATGATCACTCCCAATGAAAGATGGGAGGAAAGATATATATTTGAAGAGAATGAAATATATCACTGTGGCTGTGGGAGAATAACTGGGCACATGATCTTCCAGTTTTATGATCAGATTTTGGCTCCACTGGTCATCCTCAATGGCTTTCAGGGACGTCCTCAGAAACAGCAGAAGCGTCTGTTACAACATCATGATAAGAAACCAATCGCAGGTTTCTGTATAATCATTGGCAACTGGACAGTCCAACACAGCAGCTTTAAAGGATTGTGTCTCTGACAGAGACTACAATTAAATCAGAATGAATCCACATTTGTAGGGTGAAAGCCACAGGGGAATTAGAATAGTAGCCCCTGTTGACTGTGGTCATAAGAGTACTATGTATTTGTTGCCAGGAAAACATTCACTAAACTTCTGCATATCAAACTAAAGGTAACGCAAGTCCACAATTTGCATAAATGAATTGTTCTTGGCAGATAGGAAATCCCTGAAACCTGACAAATACTAGTCTCATGTTGGAAATGGAAGTAAAAATCACATGTTGGAAATTGAAGTAAAAAAGCACAACTGCCAATGAGTAAGATAACAGGAAAGGTATCAGACCACTCTTTTCTACACTGCCCATTAATAACACAAACCAAAGAAATTAGTGACAATTCCCTTAGGAGCCAGGAGTCCTACTATGCCTTGTAGAAGAGTTAGGCTATTTAGCCTTAGGCAAGCTACTCTCTCATGATGCTTTACAGGTTCAGATGGAACTTAAAAAGTTCCAATGGTGGGGGTTACCTAACTATTAATGTCTATTGCTGCAGACCTTGTCAGCTTATTTAGGAACAGATGTACTAAATTCCGTTTAGATTTTTTGACTAAAGCTTCCAGAATTCCAGCTGGCCTAGTTCCCAACATAGTGCTCTACAGAAGTTTGCATTAAGACTCCCATAGTTCCCCCAAACTGTCTCAGGCCTGTTCTAACTGTAGCCTCAAACATGAAAGAGGCATCAGGTTTCTTATCTGTGCCATAGAGCCTTATGCAGTATTACCAGCACTAGGCAATATATGGAATATCAGATGCCCAGTTACGCCGATGGGTCCCTCCAAAAGGTTTGTTCCCCAGTTTCTCATTAAAGCTGCATCCCTATTGCCTCCCATGAACGGGACTGATGTTTACGCAGGTACTCTACAACACCCATGTGGCTTAGCAACCTTGGGAATGGAACCCCCACATCGGGTCACAATACCTTGACCGCACTTTGTGATGTCACTTTTTGTCAACTTTATAAAGTCTCCAGCAGAGACTTTAGGTAGAGTCATCATGTCCTCAACAGAGGAAAGCAGCTTGGCAACAACTCCTGAAAACCAAAAAGTGGAAAAGACAGAAGACCTTTCCTCCAACAAAACAAGTGGGGTGAGGAAGTCAAATCTATTTCACTGGACTGAGCAGGATTCTTCTGACATAGAGGTGGGTGAGGAAAGTTTTCTTCCAGGTACTCCTTTTAAAAATCTGCCTGTAGGTTTCCCGAAACATCCTATTGGGCATCCTAAAATATACCTTTATGTTTTGGATCCTAAAGGGCTGCTTTAAGAGACTGATTTCATTGCAGAAATACCAAAAACTTCTGCAATGAAGTGGTAACTTCTGAAAATCAAAAAGTGCTTTCCTCCAACAAAACATCAGATGAAGTATTCTAACAGTTTGGGGACTGAAACAGGCAGCGGGGAAGGATCACTAGTGACCACAAGTTACAACGACTCTGAAGAAGATATGAAATTGGAGGCATGACACCATCATCAGAAATGGAAGATGAAAGGCATCCAACACTTTGTCAGCAGCTCATGCTTAGGAAAGGAAAACTCTGACTTCAAACCCCCACTGAGGCGCTGCCATCGCTCTCCATGCCGTGAGGGAACGGGCCGGGTAGGTGGGACTCATTCAGCCCTGGAAGGGAGCCCATCTAGGAGAAGGAAAACTGACTTCCAACCCCTACTGAGGCACTGCCATCGGCCTCCATGGCATGAGCGAGCAGGCTGGATAGGTGGGACTCATTAGCCTGGGAAGGCAGCCCATCTAGGAGAAGGAAAACTCTGACTTCAAACCTCCACTGCCTTGCGGCTATATCCAGCAATGGAAAAGGCTTCAGGAGTTAACCTGGCATCTAAATTAGTTTAGATGCCAGCATCTAAACTAATTTAAATTATTTCTCTCTTCCTTTTCTATTTATTATTTATGATTTTATTATGCTCTGTTAATTGATATTTTGGATTTATGTTATTATAATTGTATACTTTTCTATGTTAGCCGCTCAGAGTGGTACCGACTTACCAAATGGGCGGGATATAAATCAAATAAATAAATAAATAAATAAATAAATAAAATCTGGAGCCGGAGTCCCGGAGGCAGTTCGTGTCATTCTGACAACTCCTGCGACATCACTGAAACAAGTTGTATTGGCTCTTGCCTTTCCATTGGACTATTTCAGTGATGTGGAGAGGGGGAATTTGCTGGTTGGGTAACAGCCTAACTTCCACATTATTTTACCCAGGCTTCATGCCCTGGAGAGGACACTCCAGCTTTGTGTACAGCGTCAAAACACTAGACGCTGTTCCAAGTCCTCCATACAGAGCACATTACCATAGTCTCTTGAGACTGAAGGATGCCTATGAATGAATACCTGGATAAGCAGCAAAACGTTTCAACCTAATCAGTCCAGTTTCCATGACTCAGCTTCCAGAAAAGCATGTTATTTTTCAATCTTGACAAATTTGCATAGAAATATGACTGTTAACACTGTAGTATTTTCTATTCTAAATAAAACTCTTATTAGCTAGAATTTTACATGTTGATCTATGGATCTCACTATTTTGACATAAGTTTTCTGTTGTTATTTTCAGTTGTATGATATTTTTGTTGTTGAATATTTGATTTCACAGTTGTTCTACTGTGTATTTCATTTTGGCATGAGTGATTTTGTTCAAGCCCTTAGTATACCACTCCAGTATTCATAAGGTTAATGGATAATTAAAAAGATAAATACATGGTTTTCTATAGACAGGAAAATAAAAATAGGAAAGCACTTCTCCATGACAAGCTTGGAGGATCATACATTTCTACCCTCGCATCAGGTTGCTATTTGGTACTGTCCCCAAAATGTTTAAGAAAATCTAGAACACATCTAACAATTTATTATGTTATTACATAATAAGAACAGCATTATCCGAGACACCATTTCCATTTCCAGCCAACTAATATTATACTGTATTTAGACAGTATAATCTAAATACTTTGCATATGAGTACCTTTATATGGTTGTTGTGGGTTTTTCGGGCTCTTTATATTTGCACTATTTCTGTGCTCTTATAGATCTATTGTCAGTAGTGTTATAGCCTGTCCTTACTAACTGGAATGGAGAAGATACTTCTGTCCTTCATGAGATATAGTCTTCCAGCATTAGGGGTGACTTTGTCCTACTCATTTTCTCTTTCTCCTCTTCTTCTTCTTTTGAAAGAGACAGAATGTACCAGAGAAAGGACAGACAGCCTATAAACAACTTTAAAAAACTCGAAGTGATGAGTTATTCTCCATTTGCATCAGCCCAAGAAACATCTGGATTTCATCTTTGTTCTATTAAATACCATAATACTTCATTCTTTCATTGTTCGCACTTTACCTTTTTTAATATGTTGTGTGCGGTCCAGAATGTTCTGGTTACTGGGTGCTTTAAATGTGAAATAAAGAAATAACAGCAGCAATAACTGTACAATCATTTGTCTAGATACTGTTATCACAAAATCTTGGCCCTTGGTTTCAGGAGTTGTTCAGCTTTTACTGCAAGGCATATTTTCTCATTAGTGCAACTGACAGAGGAAGCTCTCTTCTTCAAAATGTCACTCTCAATGTGTAGAAAGTGACAACTGGGTTAGTGTGTTCCCCTCGTCACACATTTATACTGGGTAACAGAACACTTAAGTAGAGGTAGTGTATTTGAACAATGTACTGTCAAACACATTACACAAAATGATTTCACCATATTTCCCCCACCTTGGCCACGTTACACTGGCTACCTATCCACTTCCGCATTGATTTCAAGGTGCTAACCATTACATACAAAGCCCTTAATGGTTTAGGCCCTTGATACCTGGCACAACGCCTTCATCTGCACAGTTCTACCCATATCACCCACTCCAGTCAGGCCGGGCAGCGGAGGGGCCTAATGCCAATAGAGGCCCAGTGGGAAAAAACTAGAAATCGGGCCTTCTCTGTAGTGGCCCCTCGTCTATGCAACACCTTACTTGTAGAAATCCACCTGGCTCCCTCGCTGAGGGCCTTCAAGACTAGCTTGAAGACATGTCTATACAGGAAGGCCTTCTCAACAGCCATTACCTAGCCTATCTTCCTTTTCCTTCCCCTCCCTCTCCTTTTTCTTCATTTTTCCTTTCCCCATCTTGGACTTTGTGATTAATTTGGATTTTACATCAGTTTATTTTTATGTTATATGTAAACCGCCCAGAGTAGACATGTTCTAGATGGGCGGTATATAAATTTAATAAATAAATACATAAATATAATTACCTATACTTAGTACAGGAACGGGGTGGCGCTGCGGGCTAAACCGCAGAAGCCTGTGCTGCAGGGTCAGAAGACCAGCAGTCGTAAGATCGAATCCACGCAACGGAGTGAGCGCCCGTCACTTAGTCCCAGCTCCCGCCAACCTAGCAGTTCGAAAGCATGCAAATGCAAGTAGATAAATAGGGACCACCTCGGTGGGAAGGTAACAGCGTTCCGTGTCTAAGTCGCACTGGCCATGTGACCACGGAAGATTGTCTTCGGACAAAATGCTGGCTCTATGGCTTGGAAGTGGGGATGAGCACCGCCCTCTAGAGTCGAACACGACTGGACAAAAATTGTCAAGGGGAACCTTTACCTTTACCTATACTTAGTATAGTGATTACTGCAGTGCTCTGGGGTGTTGCCAAACCATCCAGAGGCACCACAGATTCCTCTCATGCTTCACCACCACCTCCTTCTCCCTCTCCTTGGCTGTCTGGGTCTCCCTGAATACCAGCCAAGATTGTGCATAATGCCTTGCCCGTGCCCAAGCCCTAGAGTGAGCTGTACTCCTGTCCTCATATGCCCCTCTGCACAGGAGGAGAAGAGGCAGCAAAGGAGGCAGTGGTGTAGACTTTTTCTATCAAGAAGATTCCAGGATGGTTTAAGGAAGCCATGAGTGCAAAAAGCAATCAAGCTTGCTTTCGTTCTCCCAGTGCTGCCTGAAAACACCTCCAGAGGATTTCTCACCTCTCCCAATCTACTTTGAGGTAGCCATTAATCCCTCCTGATCCCACAAATCTAAACAGCTTTGTCAACAGAATGACAGGTTTGGAACTTGGCCAGAGACTCAGCATGTTATACAACATGGCAAGTGTGATTTACTCACGATTCCCATTCTCATGGTGACTTTATTCACAATGACATAGGCTGTGTTTCAATCACACCTACACATTCTCATTTTGGGGCCTTTTAATTCTAGGGAAATTAGGATGCTCACCTGCAGGTCTGGTAAGAGGGGGTGAAGAACTGGATGGACAAGCTACTTCAGATTTGTCTTCATTTTTATTATATAATGGCCAAAACAGCTCACGCTATCTGGTTTCCAAATATAATGCTTGTTGGTCAAACGAATGCACAAATGTTTCTGCAAAAACAAAGTCTTCTGTATGGTTCTATAATACATTTAACCTCAGTGGTCAGTGCTAATTCTTAAAATGAGAAGTCATGTTAGTTTTCTTGAGTTCTTAGACTTGTGTGTGACATAGACAAGACAGACTACAGTACATTTGTATAGCTGGTGGTGACTAAAATAATCCTCACACCATCCTTCCACAGCAGACTTTGAAGTCACAGCTCATAAAGGATAACAGCAGTATCATGTAGTCCCATAAAACACTTCAAAGGTTATTGATTTTTCTTCTGTGAACAATATTTTCAAAAGGAAGGGATGTATTCCCACTTGAGTTGGGCCTACAGTCAGCTGATTTTGCAAGCAGATGAACAACCTGTAAGTAAGGCATTGGGCTTTATTGGTACTCACAGCCAATATTCCAAAGGGGTTCAGTAACCTTGTCCCTAGACAAGTGGATATAGGCTAGAAAATTAGGCTAGAAAGCATGCATATATCCATAATGGAAAATGAGCTGCCAAAAATACAGAAACAAAGACGTTTCTGAAAGGACTTCATTTTGTGGCAAGCTTACATGAGAAATGTAAGCTAATTTGCATGTGTGATCTTAATTCACCTTGTTATTAGGAAGGTACTGGTGGTTTACATTGAAATAAAAATTAGGTAGGTACAGAATGTTTGTTCAATTAAGTCAGTATGTTTTTCCAAGAAAGTTTAAGAGGAGGATGGATTTGCACAATGATTGACTTTCTGGTGACAACAGCTGATCCCATATTGTCTCTGTGTGTACATGCATGAAAACTCATTTCCAAGATTATGATGTATTGTGATCCTCACAATGAAATTATTTCATGAAACTGCCTTTGCAGTATAAGAGATATCTATAATAAGCAGTGTTGAAAACAGAGGAATGTGTTGATGAAACAGCACAGAGAGAATTAAGCTACATGTGAAACTATATTCAGAGGAGAAATAAACATTTATCAATATTTCAGAATATAGACATTAAATTTAAGTTGTGTACAGTAACGAGACAGGAAAAGCTGACATCAAAATTCAAATTTTGGTTATATTATCTTTTGCAAGAGTGGTTCATTGTTGAAGAAATGATTAAATGCTTAGTAGAAAAATCAGCACCAGTAAATATATTCTAGCAGCTTTTAAGCTGCTAAATAATGTATTGTTGCAAATGCGTATTGTTGAGAATTCAGCGCTATTATATTTTTGTCCTGTCCAGTCAAAGCTGCCAACAAGCAAAGCCAGCCCCTCCCATTCCTGATGACACTACCATGATGGAGATTATCTCTGGATCAGTCCAGAAGTGCTCTAGTACAGAGGTCATCAACCCCCGGTCCCCGGCCCATTGGTAGTCCCTGGCTTGAGCCCAACCGGGCCGCAGAGACAGACCTCTCCCCCCCTCCCCTCCCCACAGCTGCTTTGCACACCCGTGCTTGTGCCAGCGCCGGGGTGAGCACTCCCTCACCCCTTCACGCATGCCCCGTGTGACAAACCCAGACCTACTGGGATCTGCCACACGTTAACTAAGCTGCCACCAACCATTCCCTATAAGAAGTCACACAGACCAGGGATGGATTTTTAAACAAATAAAAGAATAAGGTTTATTTAAATACAACACACAGGGAAAATAAAATAATCAGGTGAATAAGATATAGTAACGTGGCTTAGTCTCATTCATACATGCATACAGTTTGGTTCACACAGAACCCTTAACTTGAAGCACAGACCCTGAACCTATCAGTTCTGGCTAACCAACAGACACCTGAACCTATCAGGTTGGTACTCTGACACACAGTAGTACCCTGTCTGACACACAGACTCCCACACCAGCTTCTTCTTCCCAGCTGCTGCTTCGTCACATCCCAGCGTCTCCCACTAAACTCTCCACACACGCTCCACATATATATACAGTACAGCCCCTCCTCCTGATGTCCCGCCTTCCACTCCCCATAGGATGGAACTTTCCCTCCAAACCCATGACAGACAGGTAACATCAGTGCTGTATGTAACACCTCCCCTCTTTATAAGTTGTTTTGTAGGGGGAAAGCTAAGGTGCTTTTCACCAAAAAAACAACCTGGATAAAACACACAATAACAGTTATACATACAATATCATACTTACTTATACTTACATTCTAAGTTAACCATATCAATTAGGCATTTAAACATTTACCATATACATTACATCAATTTACCTTTATTCATACAAACCAAGTTCAAAAAAACAGGTACATTTAACTTTTTGTTCACCAAAATATATACATAGTCCATGTTTCTTTCGCCGTCTTCATTCTTCAGGTCTTCTTGACAAGGCGTCAGCAACACAGTTCACTGACCCTCTGACCACTTTCACTTCAAAGTCATAGTCCTGTAGGTTTAAAGCCCACCTCATAAGTTTGCTATTGTGGGTTTTCATTGTCTTTAACCATTGCAATGGTGAATGGTCAGTGCACAGAATAAAATGTCTTCCCCAGATGTAAGGCTTGGCCTTCTGGATCGCGTAGACTATGGCCAAACACTCCTTCTCCACGGTTGCCAAATGTCTCTCACCTTTTTGGAGTTTCCTACTCAGGTAGGACACTGGATGCTGGTCACCATTCTCATCCTCCTGGCACAGAACTGCTCCTACCCCGCTGTTAGACGCATCGGTGTAGATGATGAACTCCCGGTCGAAGTCTGGAGCCCGCAGGACTGGATAGTTGATGAGCGCCTGCTTCAACCTCTGGAACGCCTCCTCACAGTCGCTGGTCCACGGGATGCGGTCATCAGCCTTCTTCCTCGTCAGATCGGTCAGCGGAGCCGCAATCTCGCTAAACCTCGGGATGAACTTTCTGTAGTAGCCCACCAACCCAAGAAATGATTTGACTTTTTTCTTGGTGTTGGGTCTAGGCCAATCACGAACAGCTTCTATTTTGGCCTCCAGGGGTTTTATCACTCCTCCCCCTACCATGTGACCCAAGTATTTTATTTCTGAGCTACCCAGCTGACACTTGCTTTCTTTGCAGAGCCTAGGCCAAAGCACTCCCTCCCCTGGGTTAAAGTGCCTCTCACTGGCTCTCTGGTCATCCCAAGCTTTCTTTCTGACCTTTTGAGCTTGCAGGGTCTCTGCTGCTAGCTCTAGGTTTCTCTTTAGGTCCTTCCTCAAGGAGTCTATGTATGTCACAACATCTTGTGGGTCATCCTGGGTGATCTGCTCCCAATTTTGTTTGATTAAATCGAGTGGCCCTTTCACCCTTCTCCCAAACAAAAGTTCAAACGGACTGAACCCGGTACTGGCTTGTGGCACTGATCGATAAGCAAACAAAAGGGATTGCAGCTTCTGGTCCCAATTGTTTGGATTCTCTGCCAAGTAAGCCCTAATCATGCGCATTAGAGTCCCATTGAACTTCTCAGTTAACCCATTACTTTCAGGATGATAGGCAGTGGTTTCCTTGTGCTTTATTCCACAGATTTGCCATAAGCGTTTCATGAGCTTTGATGTGAACGATGCGCCCAAATCTGTGATTATTTCTGAGGCAAATCCCATCCTGGACATATACCCCACCAAGGCATCTGCCACTGTGTTAGTTTCAATGTTAGTCAAGGGTATGGCTTCAGGGTATCTCGTGGCATGGTCCACAATGGTGAGAATGAACCTATTCCCCCTCTTTGTGGCCTTGGGCAAAGGTCCCACAATATCCACCCCTATGCATTTGAACGGAGTGTCAATCACAGGCAAAGGGCACAACTTTGCTTTGGTCCTGTCGCGGTTATTCCCCTGCCTTTGACACACATCACATTGTTTACAGAACTCCCTGATCTGCTTCCCTATGTCAGGCCAGTAGAAATTCTGTGTGATTCTCTGCTGTGTTTTGTTCACCCCTAAGTGCGCAGCAAACATGTCAGAGTGCCCCCTTTGTAAGATCATGGGGCGATACTTTTCAGGTACCACTAGCTGACTTCTGATCCCATCTCCCCCTTTTGAGATATTCCTCAGGGTCTCTCTATATAAAACCCCCTTTTTCTCCAGAAATCTCACTGGGGTTTCAGGTGTTAGCTGGGCGTCAGTCACCTGTTCAAAACACTTCTGGAGAGTGGCGTATGCCTTTTGCTCTTGTCCAAATCGGCTGTCTGTGGTCAAGGTTTCCACCACAGCTTCTGAACTCCCCCCACCTGCTTCCGTCTCTGGCTCATCATTACCCCCCTGAACTGTCCCCGTGGTGGCTTGTGAGCGTGTAATCACTAGCACCCGTTTCACATGTTCAGCCAGGTCATTTCCCACGAGCACGGCTGCTGGCAGAGTCGATGAAATCGCTAGCCGCCAAACTCCCCTCCAGCCTTGAAAGTTGACAGGTACCTCCGCGACTGGTAGTGAGATTATCTGCCCCTCAATCCCTGCCACCTTTATGCTCTCATTTGGGATTACATATTCCCTCGGAATAATATCTGGATGGCACAGGGTCACCTGGGAACAAGTGTCCCGCAGCCCCCGATACTGACGGTCAAGTATTCCTACGTCCACCCCTGCTGTCTCAAACAACTGAGAATCTGTTCTCACCAACAGGCAGCGCCTGACTTCTACAAGAGGACCATTTTCCTCAGCCTGATCAGCAGATGTAGCTGTTCCAGACTGAGTAGCCATGGCAACAGGCTCCCTCAGTGACAATGAGCCTTGCTCTTTCTGGACACAGAACACAGCTTTTGGCTTGGTTCCACTAGAATCCTGAGGCACCATTCCTTTTAGCTGCTTTAATTTCTCACACTCTGAGATTAGATGGCCCTTTCCCTGACAGAAATAACATTTTCTGGTGTATTTTGATTCTCTCTCATCTTGTTTTGGTTTTCCCTCCAAAATCTGAGGTCTTAGTTTCATGTCTGAGGGCTTCCCTTCACCATGGGCCCCTCCCCCTTGCTGGCTTTTCCCTGGTCCCTGAGAGTACTTGCTGTAGGTTTCTTTGGGTTTACCTACAGATTTCCCCTCACCCAAGGGCTTTCTTATTTGCGAAATAAAATCTGCGATCTCGGCTGCTTCTGCCACAGATTTTGGTTTCCTTTCCCTCACCTGGAATTTCAATTCCCCATGCAGGACTGAATAGAACTGTTCCAGTGCTATCAAGTCCTTAAGCTGCTCGTAGGTCTCTGTCCCCTCCTGAGATAGCCATTTCTCAAGCAGCCTCACCAATTGGGCCCCCACTTGGGTAAAAGTCTGCTCTGGTTTTTTTGTGAGGGACCTGAATCTTTGTCTCAGCTGCTCCGCATTTATCCCATGTCTGGCAAACACCAGTTTTTTAAACTCTGCAAAATCTTTCATCAGTTCCTCAGGCATCTCGGCATAAACCTCAGCCAGGCTACCACTGATTAAAGATCGCATGATGGTCATCTTCTCAGTTTCCCTCACTGAGAAGTCCACAAACGCTCTTTCCACTAAGGAAAAGAACACCTCAGGACAATCTCCCTTGTGGTACACAGGGAATTTCTTCAGGTCAGCTTTAGACAGTTGGCCTCCCTCAGAATCCCTATTGTTATTATTGTTCTGATTCATCAGTTCCAATTTTTTTAATTCAAACGCCATTTTCTCTCTCTGCAATTCCCTCTCCATTTCCATTCTCTCTCTCTCTAATCTTTCTTCTTTTTCCAATTGCCTCATCCTCAGTTCATGCTGTTGGGCTATGAGCAATTTTCTGAGCTCTGGGTTCTGTTCTCCCGTGCTGTCACCTTGCACTGAGCCAAATTCATCCTCAGAACCTTGGTCTACCTGGGGGTCTTTCACTTCACCCATTTCTGCCATCTGGCTTCGAGTCAAGGGCATAATCCCCCCTCAGAACAGGCTGCTTTAAAAAGTCAAGCCTCAAAATAAAACGACCACTTTTTTTTTTCTTCAGAACCAGCTTGCTATAGATTACTGCTGTTCTTCAGCACTAATCTTGCAACAGTTGCGAGCCAGAGTCTACCCCCCTCTGCTAGGCCTCTCAGCAGGCAGGCTAAATCACTGCTACTTTACACAGTTTTGCCTCAGCTTTTTTCCCGCCAAAACAAGTTGCCTCAGAGCACCCTAATCTAGTCTTCCCACTTGGCACGTTCTTCCACTAGCGCACCTCCCCGTGAGGTACACCTAGAAGATTACCTACGCGCCTCAGATTGTCCCTGACTAGACCCCCCTTGCTCTGGGCACACTTGCCAAGGCTTTGCTGGACCGCTGGACAACTGGACCAGTCGTATCCCACACGCTGGACACCAATCAATGTGACAAACCCAGACCTACTGGGATCTGCCACACGTTAACTAAGCTGCCACCAACCATTCCCTATAAGAAGTCACACAGACCAGGGATGGATTTTTAAACAAATAAAAGAATAAGGTTTATTTAAATACAACACACAGGGAAAATAAAATAATCAGGTGAATAAGATATAGTAACGTGGCTTAGTCTCATTCATACATGCATACAGTTTGGTTCACACAGAACCCTTAACTTGAAGCACAGACCCTGAACCTATCAGTTCTGGCTAACCAACAGACACCTGAACCTATCAGGTTGGTACTCTGACACACAGTAGTACCCTGTCTGACACACAGACTCCCACACCAGCTTCTTCTTCCCAGCTGCTGCTTCGTCACATCCCAGCGTCTCCCACTAAACTCTCCACACACGCTCCACATATATATACAGTACAGCCCCTCCTCCTGATGTCCCGCCTTCCACTCCCCATAGGATGGAACTTTCCCTCCAAACCCATGACAGACAGGTAACATCAGTGCTGTATGTAACAGCAGTGCTTGCAAAGCAGCTGTGGGAGGGGGGTGCGTGGGGGCGGGAGGTCTGGAGGAAAGAGGAAGGAGACAACAGGGCTGGAGAGAAGCAGGAGCGGTACACATGCAGAAGGAAGGGCTGAGGAAAAGGTTGTGACGGCAGGAGGGGGAGGACTGGGAAGAGCCTGTGTGAACAATGCCCTAGGTTTCCCACCTCACTTGGGAATTCAGTTTCCTCCCACTTCCTGGCAAGTTACTGCTTCTGCATTGATTTTTTTTATCTCCATCTAGCCGGGAGTCTTGGGCACTGCTTGGCTCGAGCAGGCTGACGCTGGGGGGGGGGGAGCTGCTATCCTCATGACTGGTCCGCCTGCCCACTCCAAGCCACCCTCAGAGAGTGCTCTTCGGTGAGGGTGGAAATAGCTGGCATGGGGGACTCTTCCCCAGCCCAGCTTGCAGATACATCTCCCAAGCTCCTTCATCACCAGCATGGCTGGAGACGGGCTCAATGCTCAGGATCTAGGTGGCTGCTCCAGACAGCTGCGCTTGCAGAACTGCCTGCTCCCCGGGCAAGGCGCTGCTCTAGCTCGCCCAAGCCTGCCTGCTCTTTTGGGCAGCTGCTCTCCGTTAAAAATTGAAGATTCATAGAACCAACTTGTGTTCTGATACTAACTTTAGGGGAGAAGATACAGTTTGTGGCTAATTAGAAGGCTTGCCAGGAGCATCCCAAGACATTGGGCTGCCTGATGTGAAAGCTAAAGTGACATATCCAGGGGTCGATGTGTTGTGGTGTATTGAAAAATATGGTGTACTGAAAAATGAAGTATTGTGGTGCCTTTAGGACGAACACAGCTCCCAGTGGGCTCCAACGAGACTCTCTTGAGAGACTATGGTAACGTGTTCTGTATGGAGGATTTGGAACAGCGTCTAGTGTTTTGACGCTGTACGCAAAGCTGGAGTGTCCTCTCCAGGCCACGAAGCCTGGGTAAAATAATATGGAGGATAGGCTGTTACCCAAGCAGCAAATCCCCCTCTCCATGTCACTGAAATAGTCCAATGGATAGGCAAGAGCCAATACAACTGGTTTCAGCGACATCACAGGAGTTGACTGAATGAAATGAACTGCCTCCGGGACTCCGGCTCCGCACTCTGGCTCTGGATTTTGCCTCCAGGTTTATTCCTGAAGCCTTTTCCATCTGTGGATATAGCCACAAGGCAGTGGGGGTTTGAAGTCAGAGTTTTCCTTCTCCTACATGGGCTCCCTTCCAGGGCTGAGCGAGTCCCACCTACCCAGCCTGTTCCCTCACAGCATGGAGGGCGATGGCAGTGCCTCAGTGGGGGTGTGAAGTCGGAGTTTTCCTTTCCTAAGCACGAGCTGCAGACAAAGTGCTGGATGATGCTTCCTTTCATCTTCCATTTCTGATGATGGTGTCATGCCTCCAATTTCATATCTTCTTCAGAGTCGTTGTAACTTGTGGTCACTGGTGATCCTTCCCCGCTGCCTATTTCAGTCGCCAAACTGTTAGAATACTTCATCTGATGTTTTGTTGGAGGAAAGCTCTTTTGCTTTTTGCACTTTTTGGTTTTCAGAAATGAAATCAGGCTGTTAAAGCAACCCTTTAGGATCCAAAAACAAAGGTGTATTTTAAGATGCCCAATAGGATGTTTCGGGAAACCTACAGGCAGATTTTTAAAAGGAGTACCTGGAAGAAAACTTTCCTCACCCACCTCTATGTCAGAAGAATCCTGCTCAGTCCAGTGAAATAGATTTGACTTCCTCACCCCACTTGTTTTCTTGGAGGAAAGGTCTTCTGTCTTTTCCACTTTTTGGTTTTCAGGAGTTGTTGCCAAGCTGCTTTCCTCTGTTGAGGACATGATGACTCTACCTAAAGTCTCTGCTGGAGACTTTATAAAGTTGACAAAAAGTGACATCACAAAGTGTGGTCAAGGTATTGTGACCCGATGTGGGGGTGCCATTCCCAAGGTTGCTAAGCCACATGGGTGATGTAGAGTACCTGCATGAACATCAGTCCCATTCATGGGAGGCAATAGGGATGCAGCTTTAATGAGAAACTGGGGAACAAACCTTTTCGAGGGACCCATCGGCGTAACTGGGCATCTGATCTTCCATATGTTGCCTAGTGCTGGTAATACTGCACAAGACTCTATAGCACAGATAAGAAACCCGATGCCTCTTTCATGGTTTGAGGCTACAGTTAGAACGGGCCTGAGACAGTTTGAGGAAACTATGGGAGTCTTAATGCAAACTTCTGTAGAGGACTATGTTGGGAACTAGGCCAGCTGGAATTCTGGAAGCTTTAGTCAAAAAATCTAAATGGAGTTTAGTACATCTGCTCCTGAATAAGCTGACAAGGTCTGCAGCAATAGACATTAATAGTTAGGTAACCCCCACGATTGGAACTTTTTAAGTTCCATCTGAACCTGTAAAGCATCATGAGAGAGTAGCTTGCCTAAGGCTAAACAGCCTAACTCTTCTACAAGGCATAGTAGGACTCCTGGCTCCTCAGGGAATTGTCACTAATTTCTTTGGTTCCTGCTATTAAAGGGCAGTGTTCTCTTTATAGAAAATTTGTAGCTGAATTATAATAGAAATAGAAAAGAGTGATATATTCTGATACTTTTCCTGTTATCTTACTGGTTGACAGTTGCCATGTGCTTTGTACCTCCATTTCCAACATGAGACTAGCATTTGTCAAGTTTCAGGGATCTCCTATCTGCCAAGAACAGTTCACTTATGTAAATTGTGGACTTGTGTTACCTTTAGTTTGATGTGCAGAAGTTTAATGAATGTTTTCCTGGCAACAAAATACATTAGTTCTCTTATGACCACAGTCAATAGGGGCCACTATTCTAATTCCCCTGTGGCTGAAAAGGTTCTTAAACTTTTCACCCTACAAATGTTGTGGATTCATTCTGATTTAATTGTAATCTCCGTCAGAGACACAATCCTTTAAAGCTGCTGTGTTGGACTGTCCAGTTGCCAATGATTATACAGAAACCTGCCATCTGGTTTCTTATCCTGATGCTGTAACAGAAGCTTCTGCTGTTTCTGAGGACATCCCTGAAAACCATTGAGGATAACCAGTGGAGCCAAAATCTGATCATAGAACTGGAAGATCATGTGCCCAGTTACTCTTCCACAGCAACATTGATATATTTCATTCTCTTCAAATATATATCCTTCCTCCCATCTTTCATTGGGAGCCATCATCAAATCATTAGCTCCTGTGTCTGACTCTGTCCTTTGTTACAGTGTCTGTGTTTTCTCGTTTGTCATATGGATGTAGTTGAGGTCTACGTTAAGAAGTTAGCAAGTAGCACAACAGAAACCACAAACAGGGCACCCATATTATCTTTTCTACCTTGCATCACAAGAAAAAAGGGTAAGGTCTGTGACAACTTTTTCATATGTAAATTAGTATTTCAATATTTTTACATTAGATGGTTCTTTGGGAATACTTTTATACATCTTGTCCTAAAAAATGTTTACCCCCACCCTTACTTTCACTAATGTTGATGGTTAGAGCCACTTACAGCATTGTGGACAAGGCTTTTTTTCTCAACAAAGGTTTTCCTTTTGTAATCTGAGAGGAAATATGGGTCACTTCAGATGCACCTTCACAGGCTTGGTGGAGGGGCCAACCACCTGGATCACACAGGGCAGAAGACGTGGTCCCCGTCACAGGCCTTAGACAGCATTCTTAGGTTGGAGCTTTGGGCAATTCCTCTTACCTTACAGCACTTCGCCCTCCTGGCTCATGGGTGAGCATTTCATAGTAAGAACAGACAACACAACAGCCAGGTCCCGCTGACAGAGCAGGGCATACCTACACCCCTTTCTCTTTGCGCAGCAATAACATTGCTGTCCAATGGGACCGAACACAATTTGAGTCTATTTCCTGTGTCCCCGTAATATGCACCTGTGAAGGTGGTGGGACTGAGAGAAAGGCTTCTCTTGATGATCTTAACATCCAAGCAGGCTCATAATGGGAGATGTGGTCTTTGAAATAGCTTGGACCCAGGGCTTTATAGGTTAAAACCAGCACTTTAAATTGTGGCCAGAAACTGATTGACAGCCAGTGGAACTGCTGTCACAGAGGGTCATGTGATACCTGTAACCAACCCCAGTCAGCAATCTGGCTGCTGCATTTCGGACCTGATGAAGTTTCCTGATACTTTCCATTGGTAGCCCCACATAAAGCATGTTACAGTAATCCAGCTTGGAGGTAACTAGGGCATGTATGACAATGGCCAGATTAACCTTCAGAAACAGACATAGATGGTGCACTAGGTTAAATTGTACAAATGCACTTCTGGCCACTGCCGAAACTGGGCATCTAGGCTCAGAGATGAATTCAGGAGCACCCCCAAGCTATGCACCTCTGTTTTCAAAGGGAGTGTAACCGTATTCAGCATCCCTTTTCCTTGATCTGTCTTTCGATTGACCAGAAGCACCTCTGTCTTGTCTGGATTAAGTTTCAGTTTATTCACCCTCATCCAGTCTGTTACCGATTTAGAGCCAAAACAGCTTCCTTGGATTTAGGCGGCAAAGAGAAGTAGAGTTGGGTGTCATCTGCATACTGGTGACAACAAATTCCAAAACATTGGACAATCTCTCTGAGTGGTTTCATGCAGATGTTAAATAGCATAGAAAACTATGCTAGATACTAACACCAAACATGGATTACAAGGTCATTCTTACAAGATAATTTACAACAAATGATGGAAAGAAGCAGAAAAAGAAAACAGGTGTCAGTTCAGGAAAAACTATTTCAGCAATTGAGAAAGGAGGAGAGATGGTTAGAATTTTGCTAGCCAAAGAGTTTAAGTCACTGAAAGTTGATTCATGGCAATTGGATTTTTTTCTTATTAGGTTGAGACGTTTCGCTACTCATCCAAGTAGCTTCTTCAGTTTGAGGGGAGTTGGTAGGAGATCCCTGATATATCCTCCATGTTGATTTCCAACTCTGCTCAGACTGAAGAAGCTATTTGGATGAATAGCAAAACATTTCAACCTAATAAGAAAAAAGTCCAGTTGCCATGACTCACCTTCCAGATAACTTCACCTGGATGACAGAAAATCTTCACAGAGAGTTCAAGTGACTCTTCAGATCCTAAAATTCTTTTTCCTTCCCTTTAGATTGCACTAGTGCTGATCAGATTCCACAATGAAATACACTAGTGTTTTCCCTATTTTCATTATGTGATAGAATTGTATTTCTTTGCCAAGTTTTGACAGTGTTTTTAATAAGCTAATTTATAAAGCAGTTCACATCAAAACATTCCTTCCATATGAGCCTACCTGGCAGTTAAGATCTAGCCAGGGGGCCCTTTTGAAAGAGCCACCCCTCAAAGAGGTAAGAGGGATGGCTTGCAGACAAAGGGCCTTTTCGGCAGCTGCCCCCAGACTATGGAATGCCCTCCCAACTGAAATTCGTCTGGCGCCGACGTTGATGACATTTCAGCGCCAGGTCAAAACCTTCCTGTTCCAGAAGGCTTTTAATTGAAATAACATCAACTGTGGGTCCTGATGATGACAATTTATATTGTATTTTAATTGTATTTTAATTATTTTATTTTTATTGTATTGAATTTTAATTATTGTAAGCTGCCCAGAGACCTCTGGGTAGAGTGGGCGGCATATAAATTAAATAAATTAAATAAATAAATAAATAAATAAATAAATAAATAAATAAATAAATAAATAAATAAATAAATAAATAAATAAATAAATAAATAAGTAAATAAGTAAATAAGTAAATAAATAAATAAATAAATAAATAAATAAATAAATAAATAAATAAATAAATAAATAAATAAATAAAAACCATTAAAGGCAATAAAACAAAGGAAAGTCAAAACAGCTCAACAATCTGTAGTAGCAAAGTCAGTCCACAATGCTTATCAGTAAAAAAGAGTTATGCCTTCAAAAACATGGAAAAACAAAAGTGTTTTTTATTGATCTTGAAAAGTAAGTGAGCATCAGGGTCAGATCAGCCTTTTGGGCGGAGGCTTTCCACAATAGGGGAACAACTGCTGGAAAGGCTCCTAGTAAATAAATGGCAATGCACAAGAGATCACACTCAGTCTTCCAACTATATCATAAAGCACGAGAGAGAAATATTCTAAATCATTTAAACTGGAACATTTAATATTATAGTAACTAATAACAGATTGTTACATTTAAGACTGACTAGTTGTAAAGCTTCCACTGTTAAAACAGGACATTATAGCACTTTATAAGCAATGTTTTTCGTTTGAGAAAGGATGCCACTTCTTAGAAATCAGAATTATTCTTAGGACTCAGATAGTGGCTATAAATATTTATAACATTTCAAACATGTTGAAAACCATCTTGCAGAAAAACTGTTATAACAATGTTCATGCTCTGTTGTTGCCAATTCACGTATTTCATATGAATCTTGAAATTAACACAGTGAACTAGCTTGTATAAAATATGTATAATGGTTTTTAAAAACCCAATTAAATCTATAGAATTATTTAACTATATCTGGGGCACACCAAGGAAGACCTGTAGCAAGGGACAGTCCAGGTATTTCAGGTACATTTTGCATAAATACAACTTCCTCACACTTGCCTCCTTTCAATATCTACATCTATTTTATATTCACTATGAAGCCATTTTATTCTATAACATGGTCTGAATTTTCCTCTTATTTGCATTTACCCCAGTAGTAAATCCCTAGGCTCTGTGACTCATGTCCCTTCAACTGCACTCTATTTTATTTTTTATTAACTTTCCCTCTGTGGCTCTTTATAGCTCTCAGTTCAGCATTTTGAAATTATCTTGATCACTTTGGCTCTTCTACAAGCCAATTGTTTCACATTTTCATGATTAATTAATTAGAGAGCTTCCTGAAATCTTCTGCCCAGTTTAAACTGTTCCATGATGAGTGGCATCATAGGCTTAAAATCTGGAAAGGTTAAGAATGTTTCACTGAAGTATTAACATATTTTAAATGTATTATGTGACTTTAAGATACCTCTGTATGAGAAATATTAAACAGAAAAATGTTGTGCAGGTCTTGGCATTGGATCAGACTCTTAGAGAATGACTATACAGCTGACCAAAGACCACTACTAGTTTCATCCATGCTTAAACATCTTAACAAGATCCTCTTGAATTTCCCCTTTCAAGATTCTGGAATTGCACCAGTATATACGGATACATATGTACATGTGCATGTATGCACACACTTAGTACTTGGCATCATTACCCTATTTCCCCCGAAAATAAGACAGGGTCTTATATTAATTTTTGCTCCAAAAACTGCATTAGGGCTTATTTTCAGGGGATATTTTATTATTTTCATATACAACAACCTACATTTATTGAAATACAGTCATTTCATCTTCTGTTTGCTGCACAATGGTGGAGGGCGGGGTTTCATGTAACTAGGGCTTATTTTTGGGGTAGGGCTCATATTATGAGCATCCTGAAAAATCATACTAGGATTTATTTTCAGGTTAGGTCTTATTTTCGGGGAAACAGGTTATTATAGGAAGGTGGACCAAGAGGGACTGTAAGGGAATGGAATATGTAGTATTTGTTTTTCAGGACTTCCACAGGTGCTTGGGAAAGAGAATTTCTTTTCCTGTGTTCCTGTCTGCTGCAGACTAACTTCAAAGTCATGCCAGAAGACAAACACTAAATTCCATCTTATTTGCTTGTCAGCAGAGACTCATGAGAACTAAGGGGCTGGACTTTGGAAAGGTTACATTCTGGGCGTGGAGTTCTGAACAAAGAACTTTAAACTGATTGGATAACATTGTGCTGAAGAGACCTTGATTTAAAATATAGAAAGCAGAGTTTAGGGAGTGTGGAGAAGAAGGCGGGAGACCATTTTACCTTTCTGTCAGTTAGGGTTGATGATTGACAGAGACAAATAGCCATGATTACCTGGAGGCAATAAAGCTGTTAGAATAGCTGCAATTTAAAAAAATTAGATTTTATTATTTTATTGGGGTTTACTAACACAGTAGACTCTACTTGAGCATGCTTTGCATTGTAACAATTTGTACTTCCTTTTGAATACTTTATACTTGTTATAACTTTTTTAATAATTTTTTTTATATTTTACCCAAGCATGAGTCTTGACAAGGGTCTGATGCCTAAAGAAAGTGTCTTAGCCACAGAGCTGTGCTACCTACTTTTGTCATTTGGGTGTACTACCTGGGGTGGAAGTCTTAAAACAGTGGTCCCCAACCTTGGGCCTCCAGATGTTCTTGGACTTCAGCTCCCAGAAATCCTGGCCAGCAGAGTTGGTGTTGAAGGCTTCTGGGAGTTGTGGTCCAAGAATATCTGGAGGCCCAAGGTTGGGGACCACTGTCTTAAAGTACACGGCCAAAGGAATTAGTTGAGAAAGCTTGTCTATAGTTGCCAAGACACACAGTCTAGGTTCAAAGGATGGTGGGCTTTGGAACTACAGAGGCTCCTTCACCTAGTGGAAAGCTCCTTTAAGGAGGAGTCTTCCTGAGAGGGACTACTAGAGGACACTGAGACCACTAAGAATGGAATAAAAACTATTTGCATCTCCTAATAAGGTAGCAAACCAATGAACAGATTTACTCACATACATATTCCTGTTTTCATGTGATGCTGGGAGACAGAGGAAAGACATAAATAGAGGGACATTTGCTTTTCACAGTAAATACATCAGAGTCCTATCTAGTCGAGAACTCTGTTCCCACAGTGACCATCCAGATGCCCCGGGAAGCCAAAAAGAATGACATGAGAGGACAGTAACCTCTTGCTCCCCAGCAGGAAGGATTCATGATCAGAAATCTGGAGGTAATACTGTATATAGCTATCAAGACTAGTGGCCACTGATAGCCTCACCCTCCACAAATGTACCCATTCCTTTTTAAAACTACCCCTTCTAGTGGCCATCACTTCATCTTGTGATAGCAACATGCACAATTAAAGCATGCTCTGTACGAAGGAGTCTTGATTTTTATTTGTTCTGAATTTGCCATCATTCATCTTCAGTGATGTCTGATTCCACATAGACGTCGCTGTTTTAGTAATGTATACATGCTAAACATTCCAGCTTGTTCTAGGACTGCTCTATTTGGAACTTTGTCCTGCCAGGTGATACCAAAAATGCATTGGAGACAACATGTATGGAATGTGTTCAGCTTCCTCTCGTGCCGTGCACAAAGGGTCCAGGACGCACTGCAGTACAGGAGTGTGCTCAGGACACAGGCTCCATAGACCTGGATTTTGGTATATGCCGTCAGCTTATTAAGCCATACTCTCTTTGTGAGTCTAGAGAACATGGTACACCTGCTTTGCCAATGCGTTTATCCAGCTTGACATCTAGGGAGAGAGTCATTGAGCCAAGGTACACAAAGTCATGAACAACCTCCAATTCTTGTGTGTAGGTGGTAATAGAGGGAGGTGACTTCACGACCTGGCCCATGACTTGTGTTTTCTTCAGGCTGATTGTTAATCCAAAGTCTTAGCCTTACTAAGATGATTCATAAGTTGTTGGAGGTCTTCAGCAGAATGGGCAACAACAGCTGCATCATTGGTGAAGAGGAAGTCCTGCATGCGTTTCAGATGGATTTGGTCTTTGCTCTCAATCTAGAGAGATTAAAGAGCTTTCCATCTGATCTGGTCTGGAGATAGACACCTTCTGTTGCAGTTCCAAAAGCATGCTTCAGCATGACAGCAAGAAAGATCCCAAAAAGGGATGGTGCGAGGACACAGCCCTGTTTCACTCCACTTTGGATGTCAAAGGGATCTGATGTTGAGCCATCAAAAACTACACCGCCCTTCATTTCCTCATGAAAGGACCTGATGATATTAAGGAGTCAAGGTGGACATCCAGTTTCGGGAAGTAATTTAAAAAGACCGTCCCTGTTAACCAAATCAAAAGCCTTTGTGAGATCTATGAAGGCCACAAAGAGTGGCTGTCATTGTTCCCTACATTTCCCCTGCAACTGTCTGAGGGAGAATACCATGTCAGTGGTGGGTCTATTAGCTCAAAATCCACACTGTGATTCTGGATAGACTCTGTCTGCAAGCACCTGGAGCCACTTCAGCACAACATGGGCAAGCAGCTTCCCTACAACGCTGAAAACAGAAATGCCATGGTAGTTATTGCAGTCGCCCCTGTCGCCTTTGTTCTTGTACAATGTGACAATGTTTGCATCCTTCATCTCTTGTAGTACTCTGCCTTCCCTTTGGCAAAGACAGAAGATTTCATACAGTTCAGTGGTGATGATCTCTTTACAGCATTTCAGCACTTCAACAGGGACGTTCTGTTCTAAGATTATTGTTAATAATAATACTCATTCCCAACTCCCAGTCATTTCTGACAATGCTAGAAAGCACTGGCCTCAGTATACTTATCTTGGATAGGCCTGCTTTTTAAGACTTTTCACTGTAAAACTATTATTCTATTCCCCATTTCCTCTTCTGTAAACAGTTAACTATCCACAAGAGGATAGTACCGGTATGTCTTGTGACTTTTCTAATGACTTTATTTAATGACTTTTAAATCTGTCCATGAGTCTCTGGCAAGGAACTTTTGCAAAATATGTTTTGAAACTCCAAGTACACTGTAGTTACTACACTGATGAAGATGGTTGTCATACTCTCAAAGAACTCTGGAAGATTAATGAAACAGGACTTGCCTTTGTAGAAACCATGTTGATTCTTCTGAATTAAGTATTGTCTTTCCATATATATAGATACAGATACCCAAATAGATGGAAATATATAATTACTACAATTTTACAGGAACAGTATTCCTAGTATATAGGATGGGGTGGGAAGACTGGGATCATATGGTCTCTGCATTTCTGCAGTCAGTTGTCAAGATGCTAATTGGCAATAGGCAACCTCAGAGTCTCTATGCCTGTTCTGTCTCTTTAAATTGGACTTGAAGTGGGCAGCCAAAATAAAGGATGCCTCCAATTACAGGACTAATTAGACTTCCACCCCCAAGAGGACTCTTCTCTTCAAAGTACAATCAGATGATGATGATTGAAAAACTCCAGGGCCAGTCAAAATTATAAAAGCATTGACTAGTATTGTATAACAGATACAAGTTTTAACCAAAAATCTAAGCATCTGTTAAATATCAGCACAGTGTGTATGATGTTCCTAATATTGCCGGGTTTTGTAGCTCTGATGGTCTGATTTCTGAGCTCTGCAACTGCTTATAGTACTGTGTGAAATTTCTTGATATTGTTCTCAAAGCTCCAATGACTATGGGGACCACTGAGGTGTGTTTTTTCCAGATGTAAGATGTTTCAGTTGCCAGGTCTTTGTACTTAGTTAGTTTTTCCAATTCTTTATTTTCATCTCTGGCATCTTTGCCACCTTTTCTAGTTCTTGCAATTCCAGTTCTGAAAACACTTTACTCTGGATGAAAACCTTCTCTGGTCCATTAATCGTTGTTCAATTCTGTCACTACTTGTGTGTTTCCTTTTCCAAATTTCCATCATTTTTTTTTTTGAAAACCACAGGCTGTTGGGTTTGCCTCATAATAATATTTCATAATTTCTCAATTTTTGGTGAGAGTCCATGTTTGCATTTGTGTTGTTCCAGTAGCTTTGCAGCAGCCTGTCCTGGTCCCTCAACAGGGTCTGCTGAGCCCATTTGTCACCAATTGCCCAGGGGCTATAGCATCTGACACGGCTATAGCATCAGACCTTGTTGACCCGGACAACAAACAATCTGGTATGGACTTCTGTTTATTTCCTCTCATCATAATTGATGGTTGGTGGACACAGTTGGTCTGGTTTCTCACCTATCTGGCTTGGGAGACCCTTCAGCATAGCTCTCAATCTCACTGAAGCGCTCATGCCCCTCCGCCTCAACAAGGCCTGTGCCCATGGAGGAGATTATTATTATTCAAAAACTCCAGGCACAGTCAAAATTATAAAAGCATTGACTAGTATTGTATAACAGATACAAGTTTTAACCAAAAATCTAAGCATCTGTTAAATATCAGCACAGTATGTATGATGTTCCTAATATTGCCGGGTTTTGTAGCTCTGATGGTCTGATTTCTGAGCTCTGCAACTGCGTGAAATTTCTTGATATTGTTCTCAAAGCTCCAATGACTATGGGGACCACTGAGGTGTGTTTCTTCCAGAGGCGAGATGTTTTGATTGCCTGGTCTCTCTACTTAGTTTTTCCAATTCTTTATTTTCAACTCTGGCATCCCCTGGAATTACAATGTAAATGACCCAGACATTTCTTCATTCTATTACTACTATGTCTGGTGTGTTAAGTTCAAGGTATATATCCATTTGGATCCAGAAATCCCACAAGATCTTGACTTCCGCATTTTCTGACACCTTCTCTACCTGATGTTCCCACAGCTTTTTGGGGCCTGGCAAGTTATAGCTTTTGCCTAATGACCAGTGCACTAACTTTGCCATTCTATCATGTCCAACTTTGTAAAGATGAGGTGTGACAGTTTCATCTTTTTCTTAGCAGAGTCGACATTTGCTGTTAACACTAACTCCTTGGATCTTACCTTTCATCATGATGATGATGCTGATAAACCGCAACATAGTGAGAGTTGTAATTCCATGAAGTAACTGATCTTGGAAGGATGGAAGATTCAGTTAACCCTGAGCCAACTGCAGAATCCACTGAGATTTAGCACTGACCGTGAGCAGAGTTTTGTAATTATAATTTAACCACTACGCCATGAAGCACCTAAGAAATAAGCTGGACTTAGTCCTTGATTCAAGTAACAGAATTTCCACATCTGCGTGGAGGAGGAGCAATGAAAAGACGAATCCCTGAGTTTGTAGGATTTGTTCCTGTCCTTGTATTTCATGTTGGAGCCTTAAAGATTTTGTCTCCAGAAAGACTTTGAAAGGTGTTAAAAGATAGTTTTATCCTGAAATTTGACTCCTCACACATTTGGATTAGAAAGACTTCTGGGAACTTTGTTTTCTGTGGGTGACACGTGCTTTGGTATCTTGTCTGTGCAGGGAACCACAGAATTTTCTTTTTCAGCATTCACTTTGGACTGGGTTTGCACTATCATCATTTTTCTTATCTGATTTAAATGGCAAATCTTGGCAAAGTTGATTGTGTTTGCAGTGCTTGTTTAGAAATCAGCCTCACAGAACCAAGTGAACAGTACCCCTACAGCTGGTTCCAAAATATTCCATTTTGCATGGGGTGCCTACATGGATAAAGAAGTCTCTCTCTCTCTCTCTCTCTCTCTCTCTCTCCAGACCATCTCTTTCTGTGATGAAAGCAATGATGGAGGGGCAGAGTTAGTGCATTCGGTTTCCACACATTTCAGTAACAACTGATTGGGGATTCTGCCTTTCACTTTGTAGGGTGGGCAAGCCTAAGGAATGGCTTCATTTCGTGCTCCCACTCACTCTTCCATTTTCCCATTAGCAGTAGTACAGGTAGCAGCAAGTAGGGCCAGCATACCCAGGTCAGTAATGTTTTATACTCATGCCTAAGGTAACTTGAACAGAAGTCAGAGGTGGTGGTTATGATAGTAGTGGTGGAAGCAGGAAAGAAAGCTCTCTGTTTTCTTATGTGGTGATCTGTGAAGAAATCTCTTCTGTGATTAGCTGTGAGATAGTTTCAGAGCCAAGGCACCGCAGAAGAGATTACGAAGCAGGTTCCCAGAGTGCTAAAAATTCTGCTACTTAGCACCAGTCCTGTCATGAAGTGCCTGCCTTCCAGGAGCCCCTTGGAATTCATGTGCCCATTGGGCTGGATTTTGGCCAGATGTCCCTCTTTTTAAAATCTAGTCCCCTTCTTGGTCCAGAGGCACCAGGGGTCTGGACCAGACCTAAGAGGTTCCTGGGCGAGAACCTTGGAATCCAAGCATGTTCTGAAGTTGGCAAACTCAGAGACTGCCCTTCCCACCATGCTTTGGTACCATGATGCATGGAAAAGAGCCAGGCCTGCAGAGAGGCAGATACTGTACTTAGTGTGTCTCCCTTCGCTCATTTATCTCGTGGCAGCACACACTGCGGGGCCAGGACGTTTGGGTTTTTACAAAACCATGCAATGTATGGAAACAGTGCAGTGGAGCAACAGGTTGGCAATGAGAGAAATCTGAAGAAGTGGACTTGTCCATGAAAGCTCACAAAATATAGTAGTTCGTCTTCAAGATGCCAGATTTTTTATCTTCTTTATTTTTTATTTTTGTTTTGCTTTTGCCTGAGGTGCTAGCCTAGACTAACATGGCTACCCCTTCTAAAACTTTAAACATGATGTTGATTAATTCAGTAGATAATTTGAATGACTGAATAAAATTTGTCTAATTTATTACATTTCATTTAATTTGTTTCATAATGCATTTAATTTGGGGTATAAATACTGTTAAATGAAATAAAATATTCTTTGTAAATCAAGTGAGTGGTTAGTGGTGGATATTTATGGCTTAACTGACATAATTTTATTGTCAATGAAATTAAAACATTAAAGATAACAGAGGTAATTTTTTCCCAAGTACATTATTTTCTTTAAGTTGGTGTTTAATATCAGTCAGTTGCATCCCTAAATCTTTGATTTGTTAAAATATATGAGCCATTTCTCCTTGTATCTGCTGTAATCATGTGGATAACATAGTTTATTTATTTATTTATTTTATTTTATTTATACCCTGCCTATCCGGGCATTGCGACCACTCTAGGCGGCTTCCAGGCAATATAAAAAACAGGTACATATACCAAAATAAGAAAAGTAAAACAATATAAAACAATATACAATAAAAATAAACAGTAGACAAATTCTTCAAGATGGGAAAGTAACAAAGAATAAGTGAAGATAAAAGAAATTAAGTATTGACTGGAGGAAAGGCCTGCTTAACCATCCAGGTTTTTAGTTGGGTCTGTTTCCAATCCTTAAGTGTCTCTTGCTACAACAATTTATACAGACTTTGTTCTTGCTCAGGTGAGCCTCTTGGGGTTTTTTCTTTTCCTCCCTTTGCTGCCATACTTCCAAAAACATTTTTTAAGATGCTGTTTGGGTTTTTTTCAAGCAGGTGTCACTGCTGCCTTACATTTCTTTCATACAACACTGTTTAGGTAGCCCATCCAAAACATAGATTAGCACTTGTCTCTCATTAAAATGTTCCCAGTCCACAAGTCAAAACGACGAGTGTTTAAAGGAACAGACAGTGCCCTGAGGCAAATATCAGCAGTTCAATCCTTCTCCCCAGCCTCAGTAGTTAGGGGTAGATAACCAGGGAGTGGGGCTTTGTCTTCTTTAGTTTCTTTCATTTAATGTCCTTCTCCTTTCCTCTCCCCCTCCAATCAAAGCTGCTCCAGGCTACAGGAGGGAGGGAGGGTTGCCTCCACCTTGGTTCCAAAGGAAACAGAGGTGCCTCCAGATCCGATGATGTTACACAATTGTCAGGATCTCACCCACACTGCCTTGGCAGCTGCAGGAATGGTGCCAGCCTGTTCCAGGAATGGCCTGTTGTTTGCAGACTCAGGCCCTGGTCTGTGTAGCAGCTGCTGAGCCACTCATGAGGCTCACCTGAAAATCTGGAGGGAAGGCCTATTGAAGGAGTAGTTCTCCCTCCCAGAACTTGCCTCAGCAACAAAGATCTTTGACTGTGCTGACTGCCTTGCTGCTCCTGAGCGCCAGAGTCATTAAGGTCCAGTATTCCTGCATCCATTCCTGCTCCTGCCTTGGTCCCTGCTCTTGCCTCTGCTTGGCACCTACATCTCTGTCTCTTGACCCCGCTGTTCCTACACCTGCTTCTGTTCCTGCCTTGGCCTCTGTTCTGACCTCTGCTTACTTCCTGCATCTCGGCACCTTGTTCTTGTTCCATGTTCTCAGCCTTGTGCTCCTGCCTCAGCTTGGTCACGACCAACTGTGCAGGGAGTGCTTTTGGACTTGATACTCTGTGTGGCGGACTGGGTCCTGGTGTCCTTGCCCCTGGTGAGAGGATGCCTGGGATATCTTGGATTGTGACAACAATCTAAAACTCTTCCTATGTTCAGAAGTTCCAGAGTTCTCTTCTCTGATTCTAGTTTCATCCATCAGCATTATACTTGTGAGTCTTTACCTTTGAATTAAAACACCCTTGACTATTTTTGTCCAGTCGTGTTCGACTCTAGGGGGCGGTGCTCATCCCCGTTTCCAAGCCATAGAGCCAGCGTTTGTCCGAAGACAATCTTCCGTGGTCACATGGCCAGTGTGACTTAGACACGGAACGCTGTTACCTTCCCACCGAGGTGGTCCCTATTAATCTACTCGCATTTGCATAGTTTCGAACTGCTAGGTTGGCGGGAGCTGGGACAAGCGACGGGAGCTCACTCCATCGCGTGGATTCGATCTTACGACTGCTTGGTCTTCTGACCCTGCAGCACAGGCTTCTGCGGTTTAGCCCACAGTGCCACCACGTCCTTTTAAAACAACTCATTCACAAAAAACTTTCTCCCCTTCTCCCTCTTCCTCCTCCTCTTTCTTTTTTTTCTGATTGAGGCTGAAGGATGGGGGGGAGGCTCACTTCTACCACACCTTGAAGAATTATAGGATCTAATCCACTTTCACGGACTCATTAAGCCCAACTTTCTTCTATATCATTGTTTTAGGTCCAGAAAAGTTTCTTTATATAAAACACATATCTTGACTTAAAGAGTCCTGGTCAGAATATTTTCCAAAATCTTTCTGTACTCCTCTGCTCTCTGCAAGGGGTGTTCCCAGCTCTTTGCCCAATATGGCTTTCTCTTCAACCCATGCACTCAGATAAGACTTGGGGGGGGGGGGAAGCAGTTTCCGCGAACTTCTCTCCCCTTTCTGTCGACTCTGCTGCTTCAGCTTTTCCTCACGGACTGTCCTTTTCCTCCCTACATTGGGAGACTTGAAACCGAGGAGTCCTGATCAGTTTCAGGAGCTCTCCCAAAACCTCGCTGTGATGAAACCCTGCTTCTGGATAGAAGCAAAATATTAATATAAGTCAAATCAAGATTGAACAAGTTGCATAACAAACCTTATAAGGTAGTGTGAGAAGAATTCTTCCCAGTCTGTGCCCCCATTTCAAATGTGCCAGGGGCCCCCAGGGCGCCAAACAGCCCACCCTTGAAAATGGTCGTTCTAAAGGTCTAGGTTTTTTTTATGAATTGATCTTCGATAATAACACATAGCAAACTTCTTTTTCAGGAAGCTGTTCTGCAGTTTCTAATGTTGCCTCAACCATCCTGAGAGAGACCTGGAAACACTTTCCAACAAGTCCAATGAATCCGGCCCCAAAGTCCTTTGTGCTTTCTCACCAGCATCTCTTTTTCCAGCCTGCTCTCCCTACCTCCCTGATCCGTTTTGCTCTAAACTAAACCGTTTTAAAACCAACCTCCCGCCCCTTTCTTCTCTACTGGGAAGACGTGACCCTCTTTGTTGCATCCATCCGATTATTTAAAACAAATCCCTGTCAAATTGACGCGCCATGGTTACTTGGCCTTTTCGGAAGAAGTCTTTGGAGTGAGCATGAACATGCATAAATGTGGGGGGGGGGGGGTTTACGAACATAGATTTGGTTCCCTAAGGCCAAGGGAAGCTCAGCCTCCTGGGGCTCTTCGTGCACCGGTTGCTAACAAACGGAGGGCGAGGACGTGGAGAGGGGCGAGGACGAGCTCCTGCAGAAAAGTGCGCAAGGAAAGCGCGCGCGGGCGGGGGGAGAATGAGATGGAAGTACGGTCCCCGCGAGGAGGGGCTGTTGGGCAAGGAGAGGGCCGGTCGAAACGAGCCCACGAGCGAGCGTGGGCGAGGAGGGAAAGTGATAGCCACGGCGGCTGGTAAAGAAAGGCGCCGCGTCCTCATTCCGAGACGGTCGCTGCCGGCAGTCGGCTGAGAGGAGTCCGCTGCACTCTCTCTCCTCAAGCGAAGTGAAGTGAAGGCGACGCGGTCTGAGCGAGAACCGTCGGAAGAGCTAAGGACCGGCACACCCCCGCGACCGAAAGCCGGGCTCTCCTGCACTCCTCCCCCCCACACACACACACACGCACGCACGAGGCGCTCAGCCGGGTGTCCCTCTCTGAGGTGCTCCCTTTGCCGACTGCCGAGAAGAAACCTCCAGGCGTCACGACCAAGGGAGCTGGGAGGACCGGCCGGGCCGTGTGTGCGTCTCTCTGGGAGGATTCCCGCCTCTTTCCCTCCGCCGCTGGTGGGTGTGAACACCAGCGGCAACCAGTGGCTCCCTCTCCGGCTTGGCGGGCGCGAGGGAGCGGGCTTCGTCGGCTCGCGCTCCTCCTGCTCGGGGATCCGCTCGCAGCCTCTGGCGGGCTTCGCGGCGGGGCAAAGTTTCTTCGGTCTGAACCCGAGGTCGGTGAGTGACTGCGAGGCGGGGGGGGGGGGAGGCGGCCGGGCGAACCTGCCCTTCCGATCGAGAGGAGGTCTCTAGTACTATGCCGGGTGGCGGTGCCGGAGGGGGGGGCGCAATTATTTATTTATTTATTTATTTATTTCCTCTCCAATGAGGGAACAGATTGGAAAAAAACATCAGGTGGGTAATAGGGGTTAAGAAACGGACTAGAAGTCGTGCCTTTAGGTCGTCGGAAGCACAGAAGAGTTGCCGGAAAGAGCCCCCGGGGTGGCGTGTGGCCGAGTGGAAAAAAGAGGGGAATTCGCCCGTTTCAACGACGGCGGCGCTTTCTAGTTCGTGTACTCCAAAAAAGGAGCTAATCTGTGAGGAAATTCTCGAAATATTTATAAGCGAAGCAAGCCTCAATCCCGGAGTGCTAAGGCTGGCGCCTGCAGACAGCGGATGATAATCGACTCCCAATACCTCGCTGGAGACGGGAACGAGAAAATATGGGACAGGCGTGATCTCTGTTCACCTGCCAGTGCAGGAGCCCTTCGACCCCGGGGCACCTGGAGAGTGAGGTTGGGCTCCTTCCTTCCTACCCTATACTAGGGTCCCAAAGAAAATTACTTGGCCTAGCCTATCAGCTGCTTACCCTTCATGGGAAAACTGCCACTGGTGCTGGTACTGATTGAAAAATCGTCCTTCAGATTGCCCATATCTATAAAAAGTCACAGTGCTTTCAATATCTCCAAAATTGGTTGCACTTCAGAAAATTAGAGATTGCTTGATGAAAAGACATGATAAACAACATCCTGCCTTAGATTCTCAGGAAATCCAGTGCCACAGTAATTCAGCCAGTCTCTTACAGTGACTCAGTTTTGTCAACAACCCCAATCTTCTAGTAAAACCTTGGGTTCTCGTAACTGACTTGAATTTAAGCATGGATACAGCAAGACAGTTCTACTGCAAATGCTTTGTCATAGGTAAAACAAATTGCATTTTAATATATCTTTGGTCAATCCAGTTTTGTACTATGAAATATCGGTTTGAAGCAACCACTCATATGGCTGAGTCTTCTGTGAAATCTGCTCTTGAAAGGTGATAGTAGAAGTTATGGGGGGGAGAGAGAGAAATACCTCTCTCCTGTCAATTTTCTAAACAAATGTTTTAAAATGTATCAGTTTTTGACATTTTATAGGTAAAAGATAGGCAAAGAAATGCCAAACTTCTAATCAGAGAGCAAAAGTGGAGAAACAAATAAGAATTGTATGGTTTGTTGTTGTTAAGTTGTGTCCAACTCTTTGTGAGCCCATGGACCAGAGCACGCCAGGCCCTCCTGTCTTCCACTGCCTCCTGGAGTTGGGTCAAATTCATTTTGGTAGCTTCGATGGCATTGTCCAACCATCTCATTCTCTGTCGTCCACTTCTCCTTTTGCCTTCACTCTTTCCCAACATCAAGGTCTTTTCCAGAGAGTCTTCTATTCTCATCAGATGGCCAAAGTATTGGAGCCTCAGCTTCAGGATCTGTCCTTCCAGTAAGTACTCAGGGTATGGTTAGCTTTTGGTAAATGAAGTAAAATCCTTTAAAACACAAAAAATCTAAAATCAAGAAAATTCATTTACAATCAATGTGTTTTGTCAGTACTGCTGCATAGATCTGGACTCTAACAAAGAGCAATGGAAAGACTGATTCCAAATGTCAGATTAATGGATAAAGAAACCAGGATATTTGACATGAGACAAAATAATAGATCTAAAAGAACAAATACCCTGTTTCCCCAAAAATAAGACCTAACCTGAAAATAAGCCCTAGTAGGATTTTTCAGGATGCCCGTAATATAAGCCTTACCCCCAAAATAAGCCCTAATTAAGGGAAACACCATCCTCCACCATTGTGCAGCACCCAGAATATGCCATGACTGCATTTGAATAAATGTAGTTTGTTGTACATGAAAATAATAAAACATCCCCTGAAAATAAGGCCTAATGTGGGTTTTGGAGCAAAAAGACCCTGTCTTATTTTTGGGGTAACACGGTAGCATAATTAAAATAGAGGTGGGCAGACCATGCCATGAGGCATGTAGATGGAATAAAGGAATGCATCAGTGGCAACCTTGGATCAGAAGAAAGAGTAGGGGAAGATTGCAAACTAGGTTGATGGATAGTAAAAGTCCAGTTGGCATGGATTAGAACAGAGCAGAACAGAAATATGTGGAAGCAAAAAGTGGAGTCCTGTATCCAACACTGGATGTTAGTGGGGTAATAAAGAAAAAGAAGAGAAATATCCATCCTCTAGAACAGAAGTGCCCAACCCCTGGTCTGTGGCCTGAGCTGGACTAGGCTATGAAGACAGACCTCCCTCCACCCCCGCACGCGCTCCCCCTGCACAGCCCACTTGCGCATGCTTGCCTGTGCCTGCGCAAGCGCTCCCCCACCCCTTCGTGCATGCACATGAGTGCCCCCAAGCGCAGTGCTGCCCTGCACGCATGAGCATGTGTGTGTCCACACGAGCACGCTCCTGCTCCTTCGCGCATGAGCATGCGCGCCTGCATGAACACTCTCCCACTCCTTTGTGCATGCACATGAGAAAGAAAGCGTCTGCTCCTTCGCGCATGTGCACGAGCGCGGGGGTGTCCTGCCTTCCCCAGCTGGTCCGCGAGGTTTAAAAGGTTGGGGACCACTGCCCTAGAATATACAACTCATAAAAACTGTTAATATGTGGTGTGGGTTGTTTCAGATCCAAAGCTATAAAACACAGGTTCCTAACCTATGGGTCACAACTCCCACAGGAGGTCACAAAATATTTTCTGGAGGGTTGCTGCAGTTTTTGGAGGAGGAGAACACATCATACTCAACTCACTCCACCTGCTCCCTTCTGCATGCCTCCTGCCCCTCCCTCATTGGCTCATCCCAGAGCCAAGCTCTCTTTGCTTCTCACAATGGGGTACCTGGGGTTCCCTGGCTGCATGCTGCCCTCTGGCAGTGGCAGCTCCTCCTCCTTGGCTCTGGGTGGGTGGCTGGCTGGCTGGCACAGATGTGGAGCTGGGATGGGGTGTAGTGGGAGATGGGTCCCAGCTGCAACCTCTCTGAGCCAGGCCAGAAATTGTGCAGGAAGAAAAGGTTGCTGTCACAGCTGAAGTGATACTGACCCTTCCTCACTTCAGCCCCATGCTGCTGCTGTCATCTTAGGGAGGACCATTGAGAAGGAAAACGGTGACAATCCCTTTCCGAAAGAAAACTCTCTCTCTCTCTCTCTCTCTCTCTCTCTCAATAAAACCTGCCCAGTTTTAACTCATCCTCATTATATCCAGGGACATGGTGGTGCTGTGGGTTAAACCGCAGAAGCCTCTGTGCTGCAAGGTCAGAAGACCAGCAGTCATAAAATCAAACCCACACAATGGAGCTCCCATCACTTGTCCCAGCTCCTGCCAACGTAGCAGTTCGAAAGCATGCAAATGCAAGTAGACCTCGGTGGGAAGGTAACGGCGTTCCATGTCTAGTCACACTGGCCACATGACCACGGAAACTGTCTTTGGACAAACACTGGCGCTACAGCTTGGAAACGGGGATGAGCACCACCCCCTAGAGTCGAACATGACTGGACTAAATGTCAAGGGGAACCTTTACCTTCACCATTATATCCACATCCTGGAGGCCATTAAGGGACTGGGGTGTGTGTCGCTTTAACAAACACTCAGCTACAAAATTTGACGCTAGTTGCCTAGATGCAAGTACAACCATCATATTAAATATTATGATAGAATTATATTCTGAAAAATCTATTATTAATGGGGGGTTACCCCATTAAAATGCCTTTTGTGCATATTTGGGGGGGGTGATCTCTCAGGTTACTTGGTTGTTGTAAAAGGGAGTCACAACTCAAAGGTAGGGAAACATCATTATAGAAGGATTAAGAATGTAGAAGACAGTGGCTGCAGTCCATTCACTCTCTTCTTGCCTTCCCAAACCCAAGAAGGTGCAGGAGAAGCAAAAACAATTTGGAAGCTACCTAATCGGCTTCTGCTGGGATAGCTTTTCCAGATCGTGTCCAAGTGTCTTCTTTTTTTTTTCTTCCAATCCTCTGACTTCTAACCTGGTGGTCTTTGAATAGCACACAAAACCAGCTTAGCTAGCACCTGGAGCTCTGTGCCTTATTTCTGCACTTAGAAAGGTAGGCAAAGGATCTGAGGACATCTGGGCAGGGCGTTAGTGGGCTTTCCAGACACTTGGACTAACCTAGCTTCTGCTCCACCTAAAACTAATAATAAAATGTGCCATCAAGTTAATTCTGAGGTATGGGGACTCCATGGTTTTCTACGTTTGGATTAGTCAGAAGTGGTTTACCATTCCCTTCTTCTGGAGACATTCTGAAACTGTGCAGCTTGCACAAGGCCACATAGGCTGACTCTTCTCGAATGCACAGTGGGAAACTGAACTCCCTATTTCACTGAGCTACCCAGCCATCTCATCTAAGGTGCATCAAGATAACAGGAAGTAGAGACAATGTTTGGCTGTGTTTGTTACAACTAAATGTAAGCTTGTGATGGTAATTTAGAGCAGAGGAAATCATGATAATGACTCTGTGAACAAGCATAATTACTCAGTGCATTTCTAAAGCACGCAAACTCTAATTGTTTTTGAATAGAAAATAATCTTCAGCACAACTGTGCTCCTCAATACTATTATCTAGAAGTGTTAGGTGTTCATAGAAAGAAGTGCACTGCATTTCACTTGGAAGGGAAAGCTGTGCTGTCTAGTTAACACCTCGGACACAGAGAAAAGATTTGGGATCATAAGTGTGAAAGGAAATGGAGAGGCAGACTGCTGAACTGCCCGGCAGTGTTTCTGTAGGTTTGCAAAAGGATGTCACTAAATGTTTTGCATTTAACCTTATATGCCAATAAAGGCAAATAAACTGGAAACTGCTTATTAGTATGCTTAATTTATTTTTTAAAAATGCATATAAAAAGGGAAATAAGTACTAAAGTACGGGAAAATATTTGAGATAAAAGAATGTAAAATTGTATGCCAGAAATGGTATTTAAAACCATTAAACGTGAATTGTGTGGATGGCAAAATTTCAAATTTATGTTGGAGATTTTTATATGGTGGGAATGTAAAAATGTAATGAAGTTTCGAAAGCTGATTTTTGAAGTAATTAATGAAATCCTGGAGTTATCTGTAGAGTTTACCCCAAGAATAGCACTATTGTCAATATTTCATAAAGAACAATAGAACTGGACAATGAAAGAATTGATAACAAACTTAGCATCAGCTGCAAGATTAATTATAACTAAAACCTGAAAACTAAAGCATGATTTCAATTAAATGATTGGTATAAAGAAGTATAATGGGGACATGGTGGCGTTGCGGGTTAAACCACAGAAGCCTCTGTGCTGCAAGATCAGAGGACTAGCAGTTGTAAGATCGAATCCATGTGACTGAGTGAGCTCCCATCACTTGTCCCAGCTCCTGCCAACCTAGCAGTTCGAAAGCATGCAAATGCAAGTAGATAAGTAGGTACCACCATGGTGGGAAGGTAACAGCATTTGGTGTCTAGTCGTGTGGCCATGTGACCATGGAAACTGTCTATGGACAAACACTGGCTCTACGGCTTGGAAATGGGGATGAGCACCGCCCTCTAGAGTCGGACACGACTCGACTAAATGTCAAGGGGAACCTTTACCTTTACCTTATAAAGAAGTATGGAATATAGATATTAATTACTTAGGAATCCTTCAGTCTCAAGAGACTATGGTAATGTGCTCGGAATAGCTATTAATTGATTGATTTGTTTTATTATTATTATTAATTTTATTTGTCAATTTTGAATTTTTGTGTATTTTATATTGTGTATATTATATATTTATACAGTGGTGCCCCATATAGCGACGTTAATCCATTCCAGGAAAAACGTCGCTATCTGGAAACGTCGCTATGCGGGGGGGGGGACCCATAGGAAAGCATTAAGCTCCATTTAATGAGTTCCTGTGGGGGCAAAACTCACCGGTAAGCGAAGATTCCCCATCCGGCCGCCATTTTCGCCGCCTCGGTAAGCGAGGGCAGGGCGCGAAAACGGAGCGGGTGGCCATTTTCTTCTTCCGGCGGCCATTTTGGAACCGCCGATCAGCTGTTCTGCAAACATCACAATGCAATATTTTGCCACCTAAAACATCGCAATGCGATCGCATTAGCGATCGCAAAAAACGCGTCGCTATGCGGATTCGTCATTAAACGGTGCGCTCATTAAGCGAGGCACCACTGTATATTTATAATGCACTTGAAGTCTATATGACAACACAGAACTATTGAAATAATGTTTGCTCATTCACAGTTCTAAGTTTCTTGCCTTTTAAAGCAATAGCCATGTCTTTGAAATCCTGTGAACATCTTGGACACAATTATTTTACTCAGACAAGTTGCCAATGGGGCTGCAATGGGGATGCAGCTACATTCATCAGTGTTCTATCCCTGCAACTACTGTAGTTCAGTCTTTTTGGATGAAGTCATGAATCTGAGACAGTGTGCCTCTAAATAGAAATTGCTCTTGAACATAAGCGCAATTCATGCCTTGGGCTTTCCATAGGTATCTCTCTGGCAGCTAAAGTGTCGGGCTAGACAGACTTTTCATTCAAAGCCAAAACAGACATTACAGAATATAGATACTGTAGTCTGTGATTAGAATTGAAAGCAGGTTTGTACTGTAGCGACTTGAGCAAGTAGTTTTTTGTGTCTGAGAAAATAGAGCACTGGTGTTTTTTTCTCTGCAAGTGCATTGTGTCCTGCATTAGGTTTTCTCTCGTTTTGTTTTCCTTTCTGTTTAGTCCAAAATAACATTATTATTAACTTTATTATAGAATAATATAGAATTTTAAAGTTATTAACTTTAAAATAGAAGAAAATGAGAGGGTGATAACTGGTTAAGTTACAAGAAGGCTGTATCAGTGTATCTATTTCAGTATGCAAGTACTTTTATCTGTTGTACACATTGTGGGATGTGGTTTCAACAACTCTTGCTGTAAATGGAAGTGTTCCCCCCGCCCACCTGAATCACTTAGTCAAGGGGCATTATCACTGCCATCTTGATTCATTTTACAGTGGTGCCTCGCTTAACGATTACCCCGTTCCATGACGAATCCGCTTTATTTGTTTGTTTGTTTGTTTGTTTGTTTATTTGATTTGTACCCTGCCTATCTGGACTACTCGTCCACTCTAGGCGGCTTCCAATGTAAGATAAAACAATAAAACACAAGAATATACATCATCCTTCAATGACAATTACAGTAAAAAGAAAAACGATATTTAAATGGGGAAAATCCACTTTATGATGATTGGTTCCCTGCTTCGGGAACCAATTCTTCACATTACGATGGTTTTAAAACAGCTGATCAGTGGGTCGCAAAATGGCCGCCCGCTGTGCAAAATGGCTCCCCGCTGTGTTTTAGGACTGATTGCTCACTTTACAGGCACCAGAAAATGGCCGCCCTATAGAGGAGCTTCGCTGGACAGTGAGGTATTTCACCCATTGGAATGCATTGAAGGGTTTTCAATGCATTTCAGTGGGCTTTTTACTTTCGTTTGACGACATTTCATTCTACAGCGATTTTGCTGGAACGGATTATTGTCGTCAAGCGAGGCACCACTGTATTGAAAGGCAAAATGTAAAAACTATAAATGAATGTATAGCAAAAGAGTTTGCTTCTCACCATAAGTGCATTCGTTGTGTAGATTTCCACTCAAATTGTTCTAGTCAATGTGAAGGGAGGAAGGGAATGATTTTTACCTCCTCCTCATTCCCCTGCAGTCTACAGTGTCACAGAGTTATTGAAAACACCCCAACCCTAGGAGGCAAACTCTTCAAGGAGCATGGAGAATGAAGAGGGGGTGGAAATGGCACCTCCATTCTGCTGCCAGAACTTCTTTGCTAGATAAAAAAAGACTTTTCTGCTCTGAGGAGCCTTTAGTGGTAGATAGATCTTTTGTGCAAGTCATATTGTCATTCAAATCATTGTTTTTAGCTCACCTAGAAGTATTTCCTTCACGGATTGCTGCCTTGTCTTGGCAAAGGGGCTTGAGTAATTCAGAGAAGCTATGGGCTAAGCCATGCAGGGACACCCAATATGGACAGGTCATAATGGAGAGTTCTGACTAAACGCAATCCACCTGGAGCAGGAACTGGCAAGCCACTCCAGTATTTTTGCCAAGAAAATTCCATGGACAGAAACAAAAGGCTAAAAGATATGATGCTGGAAGAAGAGCCCCTTAGGTTGGAAGGCATCCAACATGCTACTGAGGAAGAGCGGAGGACAAGTACAAGTAGCTCCAGAGCTAATGAAGTGGTTTTCCTGATGGAAAATGATGCTAAAAGGAAGACATGGGTGAATTTGGAGGCAGAAATTTATGATCAGAGGTCAAATAGATCTGTGTTGCTTGGAAATCAAGATACGGATTATATTGAGAGGAAATTAGTAAATCGTATAAAAAATGCCTTAAAGAAATTTCATAAATGGCATTTTAAAACTGGCAAAAGGGGAGTAAGAAATCAATCCTGGAAGTACGATACCGGAGTTGAGAAGCAAAAATGAAAGGGGGGGGGAAGTAACCTGCGGATTAAATGAAAAAATTACTTTTTTATACTATTTTATGCTGTTAGCCGCCTAGAGTGGTCTTAACCGACCAGATAGGCGGGATATAAATAAAATAAATAAATAATAACTAAAATAAATTGGTTTTGAGAGAGATATAGTCACACAGAAAGCAATATGAGTAATTACACTATGAGCAATTTTGGCTAGATGGGAAGCTAAAGAGTAGATAAAAATATGTAGTTATGAATTCTACAAAGGTTAGTGAATAATAGTAATAATAGATGCTTTGGTTCTTATGGTATATAGAGAGAGCTTAAATATGAATGAATTACTATATTGATTATATAGACAAGATTAGTTTTATAATGTCTTTTTACCTGTAAAAGTGGGGCTCTTTCAGAAATGTATTAAGCGGGCCTAGAGCTTTTGTGTGAGGAGGTGTGTGTGGTTAAGCTACCTTTATGATGAAATTAGAATTGTTTGTGGTAAGTATTGGATAGAGGGGTACGCAGGTGAAAGAATCTTTAGAGACTTTATATCCCTGGTTCATACATGGAGCAAAGAAATATAACAAAAATGGAAAAGTTACTTGCTGAATATCTTAAATGGTTGATAAGTACAGGTAATGCTTAAATTAGATTACATATTCTGATCACAATTGTTTAGAAGGTATTGATGAAAAGCTAGAAACATGAAAATATTAAGTAACTTATGAACTATATTTGGTCTATGCAATTAAGAGTGGCTTGAATATAAGATCAATAGGGGTTTAAGTTTATATACTGACAATTTATGTATGTTAATCTTTGGGGTCTATGTAGTCAGAATTATATATCAAACGGATATGGCCTAAAGATGTTTAGTAGGGCAATATGGTTTATGTAGTCAGTATTACATGTTAGATGGATATATGGAAAATATTCTCCCCGATTATGTGTTCTGTATTTGTTTTGTATGTTTGTTTGTGTTATTAATTAATTAAAAATGCAGAAAAAAACAGGAGATGGCAAGAATAAACATTGACATCCTGGGTGTCAGTGAACTAAAATGGACAGGAATGGGCGAATTCAGTTCACATGATTATCATATCTACTATTGTGGGCAAGAATCCCGTAGAAGAAATGGAGTAGCCCTCATAGTCAACAAAAGAGTGGGGAAAAGCTGTACTGGGATATAATCTCAAAAGTGAGAGAATGATTTCAATATGAATCCAAGGCAGACCTTTCAACATCACAGTAGTCCAAGTTTATGCGCCAACCACCCATGCTGAAGAGGCTGAAATTGACCAATTCTAGAACTGACACCAAAGAAAGATGTTCTTCTCATTCTAGGGGACTGGAATGCTAAAGTCGGGAATCAAGAGATAAAAGGAACAACAGGTAAGTTTGACCTTGGAGTTCAAGATGGAGCAGGGCAAATTCTAATAGAGTTTTGTCAAGAGAACAAGATGGTCATCACAAACACTCTTTTCCAACAACACAAGAGGTGACTCTACACCTGGACATCACCAGATGGGCAATACAGAAATCAGATTGATTATATTCTCTGCAGCCAAAGATGGAGAAGCTCTATAAAGTCAACAAAAAGAAGACCTGGAGCTGATTGTGGATTTGATCCTCAGCTTCTTATACCAAATCTCAAGCTTAAACTGAAGAAAGTAGGAAAAACCGCTGGGCTAGTGAGGCATAATCTAAACCAAATCCCTTATGAATACAGAGTGAAAGTGAAGAACAGATTTAAGGAACTAGATTTGGTGGACAGAGTGCCTGAAGAACTATGGATGGAGCCTCGTAACATTGTACAAGAGGCAGCAAAAAAATATATATATATCCCAAAGAAAAGGAAATGCAAGAAAGCAAAGTGGCTGTCCAATGAGGCCTTACAAATAGCAGAGAAGAGAAGGGAAACAAAATGCAAGGGAGATAGGAAAAGTTACAGAAAACTGAATGCAGGCTTCCAAAGAATAGCAAGGAGAGACAAGAGGACTTTCTTAAATGAACAGTTCAAAGAAATAGAGGAAAATAACAGAAAGGGAAAAATCAGGGATCGGTTCAAGAAAATTGGAGATATTAAAGGAATCTTTTATGCAAAGCTGAACATGATAAAGGACAAAAATGGAAGTGACCTTACAGAAGCAGAGAACATCAAGAAGAGGTTGCAAGAATACACAGAGGAATTAAACCAGAAAGATCTTGATGTCCTGGACAACCCAGATAGCGTGGTTGCTGACCTTGAGCCAGACATCCTGGAGAGTGAAGTCAAGTGGGCCTTAGAAAGCCTGGCTAACAACAAGGCCAGTGGAGGTGATGGCATTCCAGCTGAACTACCGTATTTTTTGCACCATAAGATGCACTTTTCCTCTCAAAACAAGTGGGGGGAGAAGTGTATGCGTCTTATGGAGCAAATACTGTCCCCTCCACGCCACCATCGCTGGCTTCCGAGGCCTCCGGAGGCCTCAGCAGGCCCCGTGGGGGCCTCCCCCCGGCACCATCGCTGGCTTCCGAGGCCTCCGGAGGCCTCAGCAGGCCCCGTGGGGGCCTCCCCTAGGCCCCATCGCTGGCTTCCGAGGCCTCTGGAGGCCTCAGCAGGCCCCATCGCTGGCTTCCGAGGCCTCCGGAGGCCTCAGCAGGCCCCGTGGGGGCCTCCCCCAGGCCCCATCGCTGGCTTCCGAGGCCTCCGGAGGCCCCATCGCTGGCTTCCGAGGCCTCTGGAGGCCTCAGCAGGCCCCATCGCTGGCTTCTGAGGCCTCCGGAGGCCTCAGCAGGCCCCGTGGGGGCCTCCCCCAGGCCCCATCGCTGGCTTCCGAGGCCTCCGGAGGCCTCAGCAGGCCCCATCGCTGGCTTCCGAGGCCTCCGGAGGCCTCAGCAGGCCCCGTGGGGGCCTCCCCCAGGCCCCATCGCTGGCTTCCGAGGCCTCCGGAGGCCTCAGCAGGCCCCATCGCTGGCTTCCGAGGCCTCCGGAGGCCTCAGCAGGCCCCGTGGGGGTCCCCCACCACCACCATCGCTGGCTTCTGAGGACCTCCAGGAGGCTTTCCACTGGTAAGGTGCTGCTTTTTACTTTTTTAAAAAATGTTCTGGGTGGGTTTTGTAGGGTAGATTTGGGCTGGGGGTATGTTTCTATGTTGCTTTGTGTTTTGGTAATTTTTTTGCAGTCTCAGCATGGGACTTGCTCTGTTTATTTATTTTTACTTTATTTTTTGGTATTTAAATATTAGTTGCTGCTTTTTACTTTTAAAAAATGTTCTGGGTGGGTTTTGGAGGGTAGATTTGGGCTGGGGGGTATGTTTCTATGTTGATTTGTGTCTTGGTACTTTTTTTGAAGTCCCAGCATGGGACTTGCTCTGTTTATTTATTTTTACTTTGTGTTTTTGGTATTTAAAAATTAGTTGCTGCTTTTTACTTTTTAAAAATGTTCTGGGTGGGTTTTGGAGGGTAGGTTTGGGCTGGGGGGGGTATGTTTCTATGTTGCTTTGTGGTTTGGTACTTTTTTTGCAGTCCCAGCATGGGACTTGCTCTGTTTATTTATTTTTACTTTATTTTTTGGTATTTAAAAATTAGTTGCTGCTTTTAACTTTTTAAAAATGTTCTGGGTGGGTTTTGGAGGGTAGGTTTGGGCTGGGGGGGTATGTTTCTATGTTGCTTTGTGGTTTGGTACTTTTTTTGCAGTCCCAGCATGGGACTTGCTCTGTTTATTTATTTTTACTTTATTTTTTGGTATTTAAAAATTAGTTGCTGCTTTTAACTTTTTAAAAATGTTCTGGGTGGGTATTGGAGGGTAGGTTTGGGCTGGGGGGGTATGTTTCTATGTTGCTTTGTTTTTTGGTTATTTTTCTTTGGCAGTCCCAGTGTGGGACTTGCTCTGTTTATATATTTTTATTTTATTTTAATTTTCAGTATTTAAAAATTAAGTGCGTCTTAACGTCCAGTGCGTCTTATGGAGCGAAAAATACGGTATTTAAAATCTTAAAAAATGCTGCTGCTAAGGTGCTGCACTTTATATGCCAGCAAGTTTGGAGAACTCAGCGTGGCCAGAGGATTGGAAAAGATCAGTCTACATCCCAATCCCAAAAAAGGGCAGTGCCAAAGAATGCTCCAACTACCGTACAATTGCACTCATTTCCCATGCTAGCAAGGTTATGCTCAAAATCCTACAAGGTAGGCTTCAGCAGTATGTGGACTGAGAACTCCCAGAAGTACAAGCTGGATTTCGAAGGGACAGAGGAACTCGAGACCAAATTGCTAACATGCGCTGGATTATGGAGAAAGCCAGAGAGTTCCAGAAAAACATCTACTTCTGCTTCATTGACTACGCAAAAGCCGTTGACTGTGTGGACCACAGCAAACTATTGCAAGTCCTTAAAGAAATGGGAGTGCCTGACCACCTTATCTATCTGCTGAGAAATCTATATGTGGGACAGGAAGCAACAGTTAGAACTGGATATGGAACAACTGATTGGTTCAAAATTGGGAAAAGAGTATGACAAGGCTGTATATTGTCTCCTTGCTTATTTAACTTATATGCAGAATACATCATGCGAAAATCTGGACTGGATGAATCCCAAGTCATAATTAAGATTGCCGGAAGAAATATCAACAACCTCCGATATGCAGATGATACCACCCTGATGGCAGAAAGTGAGTTGGAATTAAAGAACCTCGTAGTGAGGGTGAAAGAGGAGAGTGCAAAAAATGGTCTGAAGCTCAACATAAAAAAAACCACGAAGATCATAGCCACTGGTCCCATCACCTCCTGGCAAATAGAAGGGAAAGATATGGAAGCAGTGACAGATTTTACCTTCTTGGGCTCCAAGATCACTGCAGATGGTGACAGCAGCTACGAAATTGAAAGACGCCTGTTTCTTGGGAGGAAAGCAATGACAAAAAAACCTAGACAGCATCTTTACAAGCAGAGACATCACCTTGCTGACGAAGGTCCGTATAGTCAAAGCTATGGTTTTTCTAGTTGTGATGTATGGAAGTGAGAGCTGGACTATAAAAAAAGGCTGACCACCGTAGAATTGTTGCTTTTGAATTGTGGTGCTGGATGAGGCTCTTGAGAGTCCCCTGGACTGCAAGGAGGACAAACCTATCAATTCTAAAGGAACTCAACCCTGAGTGGTCACTGGAAGGACAGATCCTAAAACTGAGCCTCCAATACTTCGGCCATCTCATGAGAAGACTCCCTGGAAAAGACCCTGATGTTGGGAAAGTGTGATGGCAAGAGGAGAAGGGAACGACAGAGAACAAGATGGCTGGACAGTGTCATTGAAACTATCAACATGAATTTAACCAAACTCCGGGAGGCTGTGGAAGACAGGAGGGCCTGGCGTGCTCTGGTCCATGGGGTCACAAACAGTCGGACATGACTTAATGACTAAACAGCAACAAGAAGTATTTTCACTGTGGGCATTTTATGGATAATATTAAAAAAGTCATATAAATATCAATTTTAAAAAAGAGAAAAAACCAAGGAAGCAAAATACTGCCTGTTTCATTCATCATTTTTGTTTTACTTGTACTTGATGCAACCAACTTCTTGTTTGGACAGTACATTGGAAATCTGCCTAATTTTATTTGTTTCTGCACTGTATACAGAATAATAGCTGCTTATTGATATTTTCCTTGGGCATACTGTGCTCAATGACTTCCAGTGAAGGGAAGTTTACATATGAGAATTAAGCAGGGTTTGTGTAAATAATTTTACAGCCTGGACTGACAGAAAACTTTTATAATGATGTGAAAATGCAGACTCTTTTCCACTTCAGTCACTGAAATTCATTACTGCAATTCCCAAATAAATTACCTTTTGAGAATCTATAACGAAATGCAGAGTACTATGCAGAGTCTTGAGTATGCATGGGAGAGGCAGAGTTGAAATCTTAATAATATTAGAGAAATGAATTTGGGGGGAATGTTGTATTGCTTTCATTTTGGTTTTTTTCTGGAGGTGTCTCTTTCATTTTACTATTTTTTATTTTACGTGAAAGAGAAACACTCTTTTGTGTTTCATATTTGTGTTTCCCCATTCATGCTTTCTGGCACTCCAGAATCCCTAAGGAATCCTTTAAAAAATCCTCCAAAAAAAAAAAAAACCTGAGGCTAGGCAACAGAAAATCAATATACTCTAAAAGCAGGCAACTGTAGATGAAAAAGGCCACCCATTCAGCTTGGCAGAGTCAACACCCGCTTACCAAAACAATTAGGAACAAGTGAACAACAAGAGAGAAATGTCCCAAGCTGTGCCCAGTCAAAAACAGCAACCACTCACACATCCCAGTGGTACACTGGCATAGTCACAAAATCCCACACATCCTGACAGAAGCAAACAAAACAGCCCCCCCCCCCAAAAAAAAGGCACTTGGAAACAACATTACTGTAACAGAATAAATACACAGTAAATTAACCAAATAGCAATTTTTAAAAAATCAGTTAGGTCGGGAAAGCACATAAACTCAAATGGGGGAAAGGTAGCAAAACCAAGAAAAGTAAGCAAATAAAGACAAAAATACGTACAATCAACTCTCCTATACCAAAACTAGTAGACTGTATGGAGATTTCTGTCCCCCCTTACCTCATAATGCCTTCTTCTGTTTTCTCTGAGTCTAGCAAGTAGCAGGAAGGCAGCAAAAATAAAGACAACTCCACTGAACCCCGATAAATAAATAAATATAGACAAGGAAATTTTCCAAAGAAATTGAAAGGTTAATTTAACTAATGATCTCAAAGAAGCATAATGGTATAGTCAGGCTGTCTAATGTCAACAGCAAAAACAATCAAGTGAAATGGAGGGGGAATTGCCTTTAAAAAACCCTAAAGGATCAGGATGGAGGTACAGCAGGAAAGCAGGTACCAATCCAGTATGGACAGCACCAGAGCCCAGCACACGAGAATCCTGCAAAGAAAAACTAAACTGAGCAAAGATTACTCTTTATTGAGTTTCTGGTTCAAAATTCCTGGTGCCCATAGACATTTTGATTGGCTACTGACAGCTCTCTTGATGCTACTAGAGATGAAAAAAAAAATTCTAAGGTGATTTAACAGACAAAGGGTGAAAGGACACTGTGAGGGGGTTACTGGTGGTACTCCTGGCAGGCTATCAGTGCCCTGGATGCCAAGCAAGGTACTTGGAACCATCTATGGCTGGATCTCAATGAGACACATGCACAGCAGGAATGACTGGCTCAGGAGGGGGAGGAGTCTTGTCATCTGGGGAAAGTCATCTGGGGAAAAAAAGGAGTTGGAGCTGCTTTTCAGCTGGGTACCAGAAAAGAGGTGCTGGAGGAAACTGGAGGGAGAGGAGACATACCTGTGCCCTAGAGACGTTTTGAATACAGAGGAAGAGGGCATGTGGAGGGACACTTAGTAAGAGCTCCCTTGGGTCCTTTTAAGGAGGAAGCTAGGGTAAAAATATTTTTAATAAATAATGTGGGGGCGGATGACATTAGCAACTACAGACCCATTTGCCAATGTGCCTTTTTAAAGCAAGCTAGTGGAGAGGGTAGTGGCCAGCCAGCTACAGGCACTCCTGGAGGAAACTGATGCTCTCAATCCATTCCAATCTGGGTTCAGGCCATGTCATGGGATTGATCATGCTGGAAGACGACCTTTTGAGGGAGACTGATGGGCAAAATGATCTTGCTCGGCCTCTTGGTGGCCTTTGATACTGTCAACCACTTTATCCTCCTGGAGAGGCTCTCTGGGTTGGGGATTAGTGGCCTAGCTTTGGCTTAGAGAACTGTCCTCAGAGAATACAGCTTAGGGAGATGATGTCCACCCCTTGGACTCTCCGTTGTGGAGTCCCACAGGGGTTGATCATCTCCCCAATGCTGTTTAATATCTATATGGATCTGGGAGAGGTCATCAGGAGTTTTGGAGTTTCATGTTATCAATATGCGGATGACACCTAGCTCTATCTCCCCTTCTGCAGAGAATGCCGTTCTGTCCCTTGAGTGTTCCCTGGACACTGTGCTGGGGATAACAGACTGAGGCTGAATCTGGACAAGACGGAAGTGCTGTGGGTGGATCCCCCTAGTGTTTCTGGATTGGGGACCTCCTTCTCTTTTTTTGGTGGGGGGGGCTACTCTCTTTGCTAAGGATGAGGTTCGCAGGCTGGGCTTTCTTCTCAACCCAGTGCTATCAATGGAATCCCAGGTAGCATCTGTGGTCCATTCTGCCTTTTTCCACCTGTGGCAGATTGCCCAGCTGTGTCAGAACACTAACCCTCAAAAGAGGCCTGGAAACAAAAGCCAGGCATTTTGGCAGTTGCTCCTCATATTTGGAACAATCTCCTGTCCAAAAGGCAGAAAGAGTTGCAGCCGTGCCTTCAACAGCCTCAGCGGCCTCCATAGCCACCAGCTCCCCTGCAGCTTGAGCTCTGCCTGGGCTGCAGGAATATAAGCAGTCTCTCCTCTGAGCCCCCATTTTTGATCCCTTGTGGAGACTTCCTTTAAAAGACACAAGAGACTCGTCGGCTCCAATGGGGACTGGAGCAGATTCAGAGTCTAAAGGGACAAGTGCCATTCGTTTTGACCCTTGAGAAAATATGTAGGAGTGGAACGAACTCCGAAACCTTTTGCTTCCCATTTCCTCGTTCCAATAAACACTGTTGTTGCTGACCCACACCATGTAGAGTCAGTGGAAGAGAAGGTTTTGGCCACTGATCCTGCATGGGGCAGGGTGAGGAGGGATGCAATCACTGAAAGATAAAACAAAATAGGGAAGATGAAAGAAACGTGCTTTCATTTAGCTTTTTTCCACAAAAACAAAATCATTCATGTTTAGAGGTTGCCTTTTGACAATCGCCAAAAGAACCCAAATTATACAAAAGCAAGCTTTATTCATTGGGGGGGGGGGGTTAATTTAGACACTAAAGGCCTATCCCTACTGAGTGCTATGAAATCTATTCACAACATAATTATATCAAAAAGGAGAAGGGAGGAAAGCAATGTCAAGTTGCCCTTCAGTAAACTGATTGTTTATATATTAAAGGCACAAAAAGCTTTTAGGAAAAGTTGTATTACTGCTATGGAATGTGCATGAGTTCAAGTGAGGTCTGTACACTTTGACAGGAGTATTAGGTGTTCAGAGAAAATAGTAATGCATTCTTCAAATTCACTGCTGCCTGTTGAACATCTCTGTCACAGGGAGGTGATAATTAAGTGATTTGAAAATGGAGCAAGCTTTCCGCTTGTTGCTGAAGAAGAAGAATATCTGAAAGGTCAACAAGGATATATTAATTACTGTACAGTATTTGGAAAAGTTGTTGGAAAACAATGCAGAGAGGTCTGCACAGATAGAGGTAGAATTGATCTGACAAATATAAGTGAATTACATTTTTATTTGCTCTTTCTGTACATGGTGTACAGTTGTACATGATATGAATAGTTCACTATATGGTAAATAATGATTTATATATGAATGGTGATATATGCAGTATAGATGCCTACAGTATTCAATTCAATTCCAATTCACTACAGTAATAATTCCTTAATTTGACCTTATTTCTGAAATCGCTATATAAATTAACAATTAATAATTTTATGACGTAAAATTATAGTAAACGAAACTACTCAGCCCTCCCCTAGTGTGATACTGTATTTCACCTAATGAAATCTTTATTCCAATTCTGATATTGTATGACTAACCTCAAAGAAATAAAGGAGAAACAGTTCGCCCAGTAAGATTTTTCAGTTTAAAGTAAATATTATGTGCTGTCAAATTGCTTTTGAATAATTTATCACTAATGTAATTTTCAAGGTGTGTACAGTATGATGTTCAACTAATGTTTTTACTACTGCCACCTCATGGCCAAGCAGAAATTTGAAACCAAGTCTCCTGGGTCTTAATCTGACACTTTGTCCATTATTATACACTTGTTCTAAACAGAACATATTACCACATTTTTCCAACACACTGTTGGTTCACAGTTACTAAATTACAGGTCAATATGTAGAGTCATATATATAACAACCACTTAGGGAGCAATTCGATAATCTCCTATGTACTCTTGAGTACTAGATACCCAAGCAATTATTGTTATTGCTTGTAAGTATACATTATTGAACTGAAATAGATTCATTTATGTCATAGACTGCTGGACCTGCAAGCAACCTATATAAAACTGTTTTTACATCTTGCGGTTTGCCTAAGAGCTGTTCTAAAAAAATATACTAGCAATCTTGGAAAACATCTAGAAAATGGACTATACTTATATTTCTCAGGTAAGGAAACTGAAACCTGTACCCCACTCGTGAACCTCTCTCTGAGTGGTCTATGCTTGGTACAAAGAGGTATGTAAGCAATTCTGATTTAACCCAACCAGTATTTTGTTCAAAGCCAGGTGTTTTGAAAATTGTTAACCATATAAATCAAGCTAAACATCCTAGCCCTCTCTTATGGGAGATGGTGGTGGCTAAGACCTAAATGGAATGAGGGTTCTTGATAATAGGTTAAATGAATAAATGCCAGGTCTTCATCAGACCAAATGGCGAAGCTTTAATTACAAATCACTGCCAGATATCGTTGACATTATTTAACATTTATTTTCAAATTATATGGCAGTAATGGTGGGATAAATTCCAGGTATAATTAATAACAATATTTTTTAAAGCTGTCTATTTGTCCTGTTCTAAAGCCAATGGGGAGTAATGAAGTGAAACAGGCAGGTAAGTGCAGCATCTCAGAAACCTCCCAGTAAGCATGTTCTTTGAACCAAAACAGAAACGGGGTGTGACATCACCACAAGGTATATGTGAATTTATTCACTGTGACGTTTCCCCAGTTCATTTGCATTAACTAGCCACATAGGGAGAGAGCAGGAAATTTACCGACAGCATTGTTTGCAGTTTGTTAATGTAGCTGTTATGAAGCAAAGTTACAGGGCAACTGAGATTTTCCCACTATGCCTCCTTATAATATACATAGTAAATATATTATATAATTATAGTATAATTATAGTAAAAAAAGAATATAATTATAGTAAACGAATATTATATAGTATATAATCTGTCCTCTGAGGACAGAATAAGAAAAGGCAAAAAGGTAACTTAAGTAAGGAATAAGACCCACTAAACTAAATAAAGCTTTCTTCTGAGTGAAGGTGTATAGGACGATGATAGCTTTCTCTGAATCAGTTTCAGAAATCTTTAGAATCCTACTTCCACATGGCTGACTGAAAATCTCAGATGGTTTAATGCTATATGTGCCATATGTCAGGTATAATCTAAACCAAATCCCTTATGAATATAAAGTGGAAGTGAAGAACAGATTTTAAGGAACTAGATTTGGTGGACAGAGTGCCTGAACAACTTTGGATAGAGGCTCGTAACATTGTACAGGAGGAAGCAACAAAAAAATCCCAAAGAAAGGGAAATGCAAGAAAGCAAAGTGGCTGTCCAACGAGGCCTTAGAAATAGCAGAGAGGAGAAGGGAAACAAAATGCAAGGGAGATAGGGAAAGTTACAGAAAATTGAATGCAGACTTCCAAAAAATAGCAAGGAGAGACAAGAGGGCCTTCTTAAATGAACAATGTAAAGAAATAGAGGAAAATAATAGAAAAGGAAAAACCAGAGTTCTGTTCAGGAAAATTGGAGATATTAAAGCAACATTTTGTCCAGAGATGGACATGATAAAGGAAAAAATGGAAAGGACCTAACAGAAGCAGAAGACATCAAGAAGAGGTTGCAAGAATACACAAAGGAATTATGCCAGAAAGATTTGGATATCCCGAACAACCCAGATAATGTGATTGCTGACCAAAAGCAGACATCCTGGAGATTGAAGTCAAGTGGGCCTTAGAAAGCATGGCTAACAACAAGGCTAGTGGAGGTGATGGCATTCTAGTTGAATTATTTAAATCTTAAAAGATGCTGCTGCTAAGGTGCTACACTCTATATGCCAGCAAGTTTGGAGAACTCAGCATGGCGAGAGGATTGGAAAAGATCAGTCTACATCCCAGTCCCAAAAAAGGGCAGTGCCAAAGAATGCTCCAACTACCGCACAATTGCACTAATTTCACACGCTAGCAAGGTTATGCTCAAAATCCTACAAGGTAGGTTTCAGCAGTATTTGGACCGAGAACTCCCAGAAGTACAAGCTGGATTCCGAAGGGGCAGAGGAACTAGGGACCAAATTGCTAACATGCGCTGGATTATGGAGAAAGCCAGAGAGTTCCAGAAAAATATCTACTGCTTCATTGACTATGCAAAAGCCTTTGTCAGTGTGGAAAACAGCAAACTATTGCAAGTCCTTAAAGAAATGGGAGTGCTTGAACACCTTATCTATCTCCTGAGACGCTTATACGTGGGACAGGAAGCAACAGTTAGAACTGGATATGGAACAACTGATTGGTTCAAAATTGGGAAAGGAGTACAACAAGGCTGTATATTACCCCCCGGCTTATTTAACTTATATGCAGAATACATCATGCAGAAGGCTGGACTAGAGGAATCCCAAAATGGAATTAAGATTGCCGGAAGAAATATCAACAACCTCTGATATTCAGACGATACCACCCTGATGGCAGAAAATGAGGAGGAATTAAGGAACCTTGTAATGAGGGTGAAAGAGGTGAAACAGTCTGAAGCTCAACATAAAAAAAAACACAAAGATCATGGCCACTGGTCCCATCACCTCTGGCAAATAGAAGGGGAAAGATCTGGAGGCAGTGACAGATTTTGCTTTCTTGGGCTCCATGATCACTGCAGATGGAGACATCAGCCACGAAATTAAAAGATGCCTGCTTCTTGGGAGGAAAGCGATGACAAACCTTGACAGCATCTTAAAAAGCAGAGACATCATCTTGCCAACAAAAGTCCGAATAGTCAAAGCTATGGTTTTCCCTGTAGTGATGTATGGAAGTGAGAGCTGGACCATAAAGAAAGCTGACCGCCGAAGAATTGATGCTTTTGAATTGTGGTGCTGGAGAAGGCTCTTGAGAGACCCCTGGACTGCAAGGAGAACAAACCTATCCATTTTGAAGGAAATCAACCCTGAGTGCTCACTGGAAGGACAGATTCTGAAGCTGAGGCTCCAATACTTTGGCCATCTCATGAGAAGACTCCCTGGAAAAGGCCGTAATGTTGGAAAAGTGTGGAGGCAAGAGGAGAAGGGGACGACAGAGGATGAGATGGTTGGACAGTGTCACTGAAGCTACCAACATGAATTTGACCCAACTCCGGGAGGGAGTGGAAGACAAGAGGGCCTGGCATGCTCTGGTCCATGGGGTCATGAAGAGTCGGACATGACTAAACAACTAAACAACGACCTGTTAATATGTGGTCTTCCTGTAGAAAACATATAAGTGGTGCCCCGCATAGCGACGATAATCCGTGCAGCCAAAATCGTCACTATACGGATTCGTCCCTATGCGGATTTTAAAAGCCCATAGGAATGCATTGAAACCCCTTCAATGCATTCCTATGGGCTTTTTTAAAAGTGAAAATCCTCCATACGGCAGCCATTTTGGGCGCCCGGTAAGCGAGGAATCCGTCCCTGTTTTACCCGGCGGCCATTTTGGAACCGCCGATCAGCTGGGGAAAAACCATTGTTATGCAATAATCGGTAAGCGAAACAGCTTACCGATCATCGCAAAGCGATTCCCCCCATAGAAAACATCGTTAAGCGATCGCAAAAACATCGTCGCTATGCGGATTCGTCATTCAACGGGGCGCCCGTTATGCGAGGCACCACTGTATACAGTATGTCCAGCATTGTCATAAGTACAGATTGGTAGTTATGCAGGACTGCACATGCTCATTTCTCTTCTGGATTCTTCTTTAATGTCTGAAACCATCACCCCCCACTGCTTAATTAATCTGAATGAAAACACATCGGAGCAATAGTCTCACCTGACCATGAGAGACAGCTGCTATATTAGGTGTTAATTTACTAAACAACATTCCCACCTACTGTCCCTACTGTTGAGAACCTAGGAATGATTAATTCCATTTCTACCAGCAGTAGGAGGGGAAAAGCAAAGAAACAAACAAAAAAAAAAGATGCAGTTCTCTTGTTCTCATGTAGAGGCACAGAAACAGAAACATGCCAAGTCAGAGAGATACTTCCATGATGTTTGTCAAATAAAGTGATGATCAAAATGTGAAACGAAGAAGAAGGACTTTACTGTGACTGTTTTTAAAAGCAATCTATCAGGATTGGTTTTCATTGTATAGTATGAACATTCAGAAACATTTAAAGCATTTATTCATTTAAAGAAATTATGTGGTTATTTCACCCTTTTACTGTATATACCCTTCTAATAAATGCACGTTATGTCCCTTGCTTGGAAAAATAACACCAGCAGCTTTACTTCTCTTTTGCTGAAAGGGAAGCTGAAGAAGACAATACAGCGAATCAGTAGCATTTTAAAAATATATTTTTAATTACCTGACCGATTTTCAGAATCACTCACGTAAGGACATTTTACAAAGACCACCAGCTATAGCAGAGGTGGGCAAGTTTGTACAGGCACCAGTTTTATCCTTCTGAGACCCCCTATGGGCTGCACCACATGCAGAAATAAAAATAAAAAAAGGGAGGGAGGAAAACCAAAACAACAGGGGGGGGGAGAAAAAAAATCAGGGAGATCTTTTTAGGGGATCTAGAGGCCTCAAAAAGGCCTTTGGATGCACTGCTTACCGTCCACGAGGCACATTTTCCTTCACACCTGAAGTACAACAAGAACATACTTGGTGCTCATTATGCAAACAGCAACCAGACATAATTAGAGGGAAACAGGAGGTCATATTTTCTTTCTGAATACAAATAACCTGGTTTCTTGACAAAAGAAGAGGTAGACTATTCCACTTTCCCCCCCCAAGTTCTATTCACAATGGAGATAGTTAACATATAATAAATAAGCAATAATAACTTAAAAACACTTTGCCAGTGGGTGTAGAGCTGTGCATAAGATAAACAAGGTGTCTGATTCTATAATGCATTGGGTTTAATTTACAGTTGTATGAGTGAAAGACAATTCATGTGTGCAGTATTCATAGAATCATGAAGTTGGAAGGGGCCTATAATCCCTTGCTCAGTGCAGGAATACAGATCGAAGGATATCTGCCAGGTGGTTATTTCTCTTGAATGCTTCCAGCACTGGAGTGCTCACCACCTCCTGAGGTAATTGGTTCAATTCTCATACTGCTCTAAGAGTTAGGAAGTTTTTCCTGCTATTCAACTGAAATTTGCCTTCCTTTAGCTTGAGCTCATTGTTGCGTGTCCTGCACTCAGGGATGATCAAGAACAGATCTTGCCCTCTCCTCTGTATGACAGCCTTTCAAATATTTCAAAAGTGCTATCATACTACCCCTTAGTCTTCTTTTCTCAAGACTAAACATGCCCAATTCTTTTCTCAAGACTAAACATGCCCATAAGGCTTGGTTTCCAGTCCCTTGATCATCCTTGTCACCCTCCTCTGAACTTGTTCCAATTTGGTAGCATCCTTCTTGAAGTGTGGTGTCTGGAACTGGACACAATATACTAGCAGGACTTAGAAACTATACTTCTGTTAAAGCAGCCTAAAATAGTATTTGCCTTTTTTGTAGCCACATCACACTCTTGGCTTATTTTCAGTTTGTGATCTACAATTCCAAGATCCTTCTCACCTGTAGTATTCCTAAGCCAGGTAACCCCCCCCCCCCCCCATATTGTAACTGTGTGTTTGGGTTCTTTTTCTGAAGTGCAGTACTTCACATTTTTCCCTGCTGAATTTCATCCTGTTGTTTTCAGCCCCGTGTTTAAGCCTAACTGGATAATTTCTGAACAGTGGGAGATGTGTAACATGGCGTTGAAGTAGGAGCAGGGAATTGCCTGAAATTGGCCAGACTTTACAGTGGGCTGCAGTGGAAGAAGATAGATTGGTTTGCTGCTTTCCACATGCCCTGCTGCCAGAGGTTGTGGAACTGCCTTCTGCTCACACAATCATTGGCTACTATCCATTGTTTAAAATCAACATTCAGAGTGTATCTGACAGATTGGGTATAGTGAGTTTTAGGAATAGGATGGTCTGGTAAGTAAGCAGTAGAAACCCTATTGTTTAGTGTTATTTGTCAGTGGTTAGGTTTGTTTATTACCATTAATCAGCATATGCTTTATCAAAATCTGACTCTTTGTTGTACTGTTAGTCACAAATAGAAGCTATATATTGTTATTTGCTTCTGAAATATAACTTGTTTAAACAATAGGCTGTCCCTGCTTTATTTCTCCAGTGATGTGTGCCCTGAAACAAAAGCTGATAAAAGAGCTGAGAGAAAAACGCACAAAAATAGGCAAGTGTACTATGTGTTGTTTGGTTGTCCGTGGGACAATTCTTACAAACGCAAAAGTCTGCAACTAATATAAACCATGATGATGTGCAGATGCAGAAATAAAAATTATAGGCAGGAATGTGTAGGCAGAAAGTAGCAGATGGGTTTAGAAAGAAGGCCGTAGTTTTAAATCTTTGAGGGAGAAGTACATTTGTTTGGGGATGGGAATTTCTGCTATGTTGTCCCTCTGAGAGGTGTATCTATGGAAGCAAAGTGGGGCTCCGTGTTTTCACATTTGTCTTATCTCATATTTTTCCTACTTGCCTGAAGGAATGGTGAGCTATTAAAAGCAATTCATGAATTAAAAGGGAATATTTTCTTAGAACATATTTCATCTGTCTAAAATATGCTTGAATTTCAAGCACTTCAGGATACATACTGCTGATGTTGTCTAAACAAAACACTGTTGTTTCTGCTGCTTTTGGCTAAGTCTCACTGCATTTTTAGGAGAAAAGGCAAACATCTGGATAATCACTCGGAAAACAAGTATTACTGTTGTTTAAAATGTTGCACTGACACTAATTTTATCGCTTTGAAGGCATGTTTCTTCAAGCGTAGCCAAATATGAAGAGAAAATGCTTCTTTCTCATTGATCCCTTGCTTTTAAAAATACTTTTCACTCACACAATAATTTCAATCAACCATTGTTTTAAAGTCAACATTAATTGATCATACAGGATATTGTTCAGAAGCAGCTAAAGAATTAATTGAACTTATAACAATTGTTGAGATGAGCTGTCTAGTTTACAATTGCTACCAGTTTCCTCATGATTTTTTTAAAAAGCGATACTTTTGAAAGATACTCACATAGGCCTTATGGCTTAGAAGCAGCATGTGTAGTGGAGCATATATAATGAGACTATGATAAATGGCCGCACTGTTTTGATAAATGGCCATGTTGTTTTGTGGATTAGTTCTGAAGTATTGTAGGAGGTAAAAAATTTCTAAAGCATCTAACTGTATTCCATTTTCTTTCTAGAGCATCTAACCATATTAAATATTACATATTTAACCATACCAAATGGTTCCAGGTGAACAGGTCCCAAGAAAATACTATTTGGGATGTTTCTCATATCTTAGTCTTCCTTTACGTGGACTATTACCTATAAGATTATGCTGCCTCCATGGCTCCTCCCATGTTGGGCCACATAGGTTCAAATGCTTCTGCCCATTAGGCTTGTCACCACGGTATGCCTCAGCATTGTGGGGAACAATGGACCTCCTGAGGGTCATACTTGGTTTTAAGACAAGCTGCATGGGTAGGAGTATTTTCATGTGCTAGTACCAGTGTGGGAGCTGTGCACGAAAAGCAGTATCCATACCAGGAAATGTACAATTGAAGAAAAATTTACTCTTTGTAAAGTGCTCTCCACTTGAAGTTCTCTTCACTGACCTTGTTTCTCAAATATTTCAGCTGCACTCTGGTTCTTTGGAAAACTTGTGGTTTCTGTTTCTAATGTGTTTTTGCAGTTGTGACCTCCAGTCTAAAGGGCAGCGCAATGGTAGGTCCTGATTCCTACTTTTCTAAGGAAAACGTAGGAGTCAGGTTGATGTGCCAACCAAAACATCTTTCAGGGAGTCACATACCAGCAGTAGATCTGGCCAAAATTAAGATGTGCTTTCTTCACTCCCATATGCCATTCATACAACCACGTTCATTCTATTAATTCATACATGTAAAACTTCATATTCAAACACATGTACAAAGTGTGGTTTTCTGTACGGCTAACCTTTAAATCAATATTGCAAACACAATTTAAATTTTTCAAGTTTATATGTTTAAGTTCCAGGAACCACAAAAATACTGTGGGAGAATCTGCTGGAAGAAGTGTCTCATGAGATCTCCAGACTTCAAAAGTCCGAAATTCAGATTGCTATTATCTCCACAATAGTATTTTTCTAGGTCCAATAAACATGGAACCGAACAGCGGGAACAGTTAAAGCTTTAAAACCCTGGAATGCAAAAACAATGCATAATACCTACATTTTTAGACTAAATATAAAGAGCACGGGCCTTGGGCTAAATTAGTTTGTGCATGAGGTGTCTCTCTCTCTCTCTCTCCAACTCACATACACACACACACACAGAGAGAGAGAGAGAGAGAGAGAGAGAACGCTTCCACACAGAAACATAAAATTATTCTCTGCCTTTCATTGTACTGTAGTATGAAAGATATAACAAAACTTATTAAGGAGGAAAATGGAGCCATTATACATGATCTATGGGAGAAAATATTTTATATAGTATATTAATGTTTTGTGAAGTCTTTCTTGGCATGGGGTGGGAGCAGAATTATATTCAAAGGTATTTGAAACTTCAGCAGCCCTTTATGGAGACTGAAAAAAAATGTGATTTCTCATATGGTAATTGATTAACAGTTAGAACATGGGTTCTGTGATATTGAGATTAATGTAAGATGCTGGTAAAGATGATATCTAAGGCAAAAATTACAGATAGTATCTTTAAATAAAGATAATTCAGTTTGACAGGAAGTAAGAAAGTAGAGAAAGGGTAGATCGGGAGAGAAGGAATAACTAATAGGAATAATAATGATCTGAAAAATTAAAGATAACATTTTAATTTACTTCGAGAAAATGGAATAAAATATTACATTGGGTAATACGTTTTTGCCCAGCTGTTCCTTTGAAAGCATAATTAACAATGACCTCTCTTTTCCATGGTTCAATTAATTGTTCATAGCCAGCTAGGAAATCTAATAGCAGTTGGCTTAATTATATTTAAAACAAAAAGTTGAAACATACTTCAGTCAGTTGCTCAGTGGGTATGATTAGCGCAATGAGAATGCAGAATTTAGGCTTATGTGAAAATGAGAACTAGTTATTTCACCTGATTAACATGTTATTTTGTGAGGCCAACTGTCCTCGCCCCGGTGGAACCAGTGGCCTTGGGGTCTCCCACCAATAACTCCAGTGGCTCAAGCTGCTGGTTAGAGTACTTTTCCCTGCACCCTTGGGGACTGAGTTTCTGGCACTAGTCCCTTGGAAACACCTAGTAAAGAACAAGTCCAGACCCAGATTGGATTTTGAGCCTTTCAATAAGGGTCACTAGATCCAGCTGGCAGTGAGCACTGGTTGCTTCCTTGCTCCTTGAGGAGCTCCTTTCTTCTCTTGCATTAGCACTTGCATGTTGCCATCTTATCTGGGTAGGGGTGGGCGCCACAGGACCCACTGGACATCTCAGATGTCAAAAAGTTGGTGGGGCAAAAGCCATATCTTGGGCAGTAGCCCCTCTTCCTCAGCCATGGCCCCTAGCAAACAGCAGTTGTCCTCTTGCTTCCAGGCCAGCTCCGCTGATATACATAAGATGGTCTCCAGCTCCTCCATTGTTGAATCCTAGGTCCTACTCCTCCGTAGACCCTTCCCTGGGTCTCCCAGGCCTCAAACAAGACCCCAAAGCTTCCTCACTCCCCTCCTTTATCCCTGGCAATAGGCCCTCCTCTCACCCTGCCAGATGCTTCTCATCACCCTGTTCCTTGGAGACACCTGCATCCAGACTCCTCAGATATATTTCACATAACTGTGGAAGCATATTAGGACCAAAATGAATATATTAGTTTTGGAAATCATAAAAAATATAAAAGCAATTCAGTTTTCTGGTGAAACTGGATTTCCGGCTTTGCATAATGGACTTTAATCACTGTTTGTCTAATCTAGAGCTTGCACGTTACTTTTTTAAAAATAATGTGTTTCTATTACACACTACATAACTTCAGAAGTAATTCTTTTTTTGTTATTTATTAGGCAAGAATCATGTCATTACTTTTTCATTATAGTTTTGTGGCAGGGGAATAGAATTAGTAAGAAATTGCAAAAAAAAAAAACTTGAAAAATTCCCCACAAATTACCCTTTAAAACTGTCTTTAAACAAAAATTGGGAAATGTTACTTGTTGGACTTAAAATGTTACATTGTTATCACTCATTGTATTGCTTTTCATATGTAACTTCTTTTCATTATTCCTTCCTCCAAGGTAACTTTTTCCAAATACAGTGGTGCCTCGCACAACGGGTGCCTCACACAACGATGAATTCACACAATGATGCCTTTTTCTGTTAAATTTGCCGTCTCACACAGCGATGTTTCCTATGGGGGATTTTCACACAACTATGTCTCTTTTTCGTTCCTGTAAAAGTGTCTTACAATGTTTGGAAGCCATTTTAAATGCTTGCAATGGTTAGCCCACCTCCTGAAACCTATGCAAACTGATTTTGGTGTTGTTCTGACACTTCGTTAATTTATGTTGATTTTTTGAATTTTCTCCATTGGAAACCATTGAATGGTCTGTCTAATGGTTTCCAATGGAGAAAACAAAAAATCATCATAACTTAACGGTCAGAACAACACCAAAATCAGTTTGCGTAGGGTTCAGGAGGTGGGCTAACCAGTGCAAGCATTTAAAAAAGCTTCCAAACATTGTAAGACACTTTTACAGGAGCGAAAAAGGACTTCGCAAAGCCATTGAAATGTATTGAGTCGGCTTCAATATATTCCAGTGGAGGAAACATTGTTTCACACAGCGATGTTTCCTATGGGGATTTTCACTCAGCGATGGCAATCCGTTCCAATTGGAACGGATTAACCAGTTTTCAATGCATTCCTATGGGAAATGGTGCTTCACAGAACGATGTTTCACACAACGTTGATTTTTTTGGAACCAATTAACATCGTTGTGTGAGGCACCACTGTAACTCATGAATTGTTGGCCAAAATCTTACTGTAGTTTACTGTACAGTGTAAGTAAGGGCACAACAGACACAGCCTACAAAGAAGAGGCTGCTTCTTCGCCCCAACAGTTAGGGAAAGGGAGTGTCAGCCTCCTGGGGTTCCAACATCACCCCAACCGCCACACTGGGTGCCAGTGCTTTGGAAGCCCGGGAAGCTGGCACCCGGAGTGGAGGTCAGGGCTGCTTTCGGCTTATCAGGCTTCCAAAGCCATCCCCGCTGCCCTCTGTGTCCCGTCCCTTCTACCTCTGCCGGTGTTTTGTTTTTTTGCAGCCCCAGGGGCTTGTACTGTTTTATTTTTTTATTTTTGGGGGGTGTTTTTTCTTTGGCTGGAACGGATTAAATTATTCTCAATGCATTCCTATGGGAAATGGTGCTTTGACTTACGAAATTTTTGAGTTACAGCCACCGTTCCAATACAGATTAATTCTGTAAGTTGAGGCACCACTGTATTTAAATCCTGTCTTTTAAAAGTAAAGGACCCACAGCAGCTTATAGTATTAAAAAGAAACAACATTAATAATAAAAATTACAATATTAAAAGAGAATTAAATATAATATTAAAACTGGTAAATAAATACTGTATTGCAAATATTAAAAGCAACAAGAACACCACAGTCCCATGGGGGAGGGAACAAAACCCTTCTTAGACAGCCAGTTACTAAGGGTCGTTCTGCCTGAATAGAAAGGTCTTTACCTGCTTGGATAAGAACAGCAAAGATGGAGCTAGCCTGGCTTTGTATGGGAGTTCATTCATTCATTCTTTATTTGTATGCCACTTTTGCTCTGGGTCTTATGTATTTTGCATGTTTATGTATTTGAGTCACTTTGAAAACTGTTTAACAAGATAATGAACAACCTGAAAATAAGTATGTATTCAGAGCTACTATCCAATGTTCCGCATTATGCTCCTACTGGGAAGATCCATGGAACTTTGGATGATGGCTTTGAAGATTATGGTTTCTTTTGCTACCTAAATGCTGAATTTAAATGCATATTTTTTCAGTAAACATATCTGTTTTATTTAATGACATATTTAGCTACACTATACTTACTGACATGGAAATCAAGACCTTCCAGCTCATGCTACACTAAACTAATCCAGACTTGAATGCTGAAACCAAATTTATTCAGAAGAATTAGATAAGAACACAGATTGAGAAACCAATTTTCTGTAGCCACCGCAGACAGAAAAATACATATTCAGCATGGTAGGAATGACTGCAATTAGTACTGGAGCATTTACTCAGCAGATGTTAATTGGAACAGATGCTTCTTGGAGCCTCAACAGTTTTCATCAATCAGTTTGTAGAAACTTCCCAGTAGTCTGAAAACAGTGACAATCTAGGTTTTATTGGTCCACCTAGTCAGGATGATTGATAAATAGTTGTTTCTATGTATTACTCACAGCTTCAATATAAAAATTGAATTCTAATTCAATTAGCAATGTGTCTGTGTGTGTTAATGTGAATATATTCATAAATAAATAATAATTCTGTTTTACATTCAAAATTGTGTGGGGGTGTACACATGAGCATGTGTGTGCAATGGCTAATCCTTTTAATTTTCCCCTTTCTATCAGGGAATATATTAATTCTCTATTTTCAACGCAGTAATTGGAGTGTGCCTGGGCCAGTCATTATTTTATTTGAACATCAATGTTACCGATGGCAACATCAACATAGGTTCAGCTTTTATTCTGACTACCAGAAGGAAAAGAGGCCCTCTCTCTGTCTTTTTTTTAATTACAGAATTTTGGCACAGTGAAAAGGGCACATTGGTTTTATTGTTATTTGCAATAAAACAAACAGTGGTATAGAATTTTATCACATCCCTGTGGAGAATACACAACCACACATTATTTATACACAAGAGAAAATACTCCAAAAAACACCAGTATCCAAACCCAAACAACCCACTGATAACATCCATCCATTAAATTTCTGGCCATTGAAGATCTGTTGAATTTAGTGATCCTTATTTCTCACTAAACACACAGAGTTTCATGAAAATGTATTCAACCAGCAGTTTTAAACTTTTAAATATAAATTAAGTGACTCTTGCTAGCATTTATAAGAAATGTTAACATTCATGTTAGCATTTAAATTGCTAACATGGAGTAGAAAACTCATCAAAGAACCTCTGATTATTTTTCTTATTATCCAAGTTCCTTTGTGATAATTGGTCACACACAATATAAAACCTGAAAGCCCTGTCACCATATTTATTTATTTGCTAGAGGTAGGAAAGTCATTCAGTTTCCCTGACTTTCCAAAAGAAGGCACCCTCTGTCCTACTAGACACTCTACTACACTGCTGATCACATAAACCTACCCTATACCTGGGTGGTAGTTCTCAGTTTCTTCAAGTTAAAGAGGTGATAAGAACTCTCTTGTAGGCTATTAGGTATCTTGCTATAGAACCTGTCAGTCATTCAGACCATTGTCCAGCAGGACAATTTGGCAAACAATTCAACTTTATCCATTTTAAACCTTGCTAATGCTTCTTTTTTGAATCACTGTCACAATAAAATCAGAGAATGGCATTGTTAGCTGTCATTCAGTGTGATTTCTGTGAAATTAGGACATATGCAGGTGTGTGGAGAATATGATATAAAATTCTAATGTACTTCCATTTTTTATTTTTTGATAATGCATCCTTTTTTTAGGCAGAAAAAAAGCTTAATAGGGATAGATATATAATTTTTGCTCTGTATTTTCCTTACACTTACATTACATTTTCTTTGGTATTCAGGGCTTTATTTGGTCTACATGTTTCATGTGTCTGTATACTAGAGGCGGCTGAAATCTCAGTACAGAAATGCCAGTAGTTAGATAATTTACCAGCTTTTCAAAAGAAAAACAGACAAAAGCCTAACTTTTAGAGGTAATGTTTCTTGATTCTTCATGTACTTTGTTGGTTTGCTCTAATGTATTTGCCTGTCTCTTTTCTTTTCCATAGGGAAGAAGAGGGAAGAGAGAGTCAGGGAGAGGGATAAATTAGACTAGTTACCCTAGGAGCATTACTAATTATGAAAGAGTAGACACAGGGCAGCTGACACTATGTAAATCTGCTTCTAAGTTGGAAAAGCTTCATGAAAGGGCAAGAAGATGAAAGCTATTCCATGGGTAGAGTCAGCCTCTGTACATTTCTGACCTGTGAAGCTACAGCAACTACTTTATGCTTTGTAATTACATGGTTGAAATTATGTGGGAAAATGATCATATTAAGGGTTTTCCATAGATAATAGCCTTTATGTAGTTGTGTTTTTGAATTGCTAACCACAGTGCATCATGCCTTAGTACCCGTTATTTAAAGCTTAAAATAGCTTATGTGTACAACAGTGAAATTACTGTCTGATGCCAGTAATGGTTGGGATGAGAATGAACAAATTAAAATGTAAGCCAGATAAAGAGTGAAGAAGGAGATCAGCAGACAGAGAGCCAACCTGTGCTTCATAGAGTTATATTACACTTTCCATCTACTGCAGGATTCAAACTTGAGCCCAGATTTCCAAGTTTTGAGGGTGGCCAGGAGTACCCTCCAGTCCTGCCCTGATAGCACCACTGCCTATGTAGGCAAAGAATGCATAAAACATTGGCATCTCAGCTAATCTGATTTATCTGGTTTGGCCTACCTCTAGTAAAAATATAAATAATCCTGTAGTAGTAGTTGTTGTGGTGGTGTTTCCTCAAAATCCAGAAGCCTTTTTCCAAAATGAGTTGAAGGATTTGTTCTTGAAGAAAGAGAAGCTATACAGAGGAGCAATACAGAAACTGTATTGTATGTCATACTACTGAGAAGGCATATTTCAGAAGAGAGCCTTACAAATACCATAGACAGAAAGAAATGTGGGTACTAGATTAATTCAAGCCTAAACTCTCTATAGACATGAAAATGATTAAATGGAGGCTATTATACTCTGGGCATATTTATTCAATAATTGGTTTATTGAACATGCAGCCTTTATTCCCAGAGTCAATATAGTAAATGTAATTAAAAACACTGTATAATATAATATTTTTTAAAAATTAATTAAATAATATTAAAAACTATCCTTTAGAAACACTCAAAAATGTACCTTTCTAAATTCCAGAAATACAGCATTCCATAAGGCCCTCACTTCTCCAAGTGAAATAAAATCCTGCCCGTAAAGGAAGATGTTTTCCCATCTGCAGAAGAAAAAGAGGGAGGAGAACAATCTGGCTTCCCAGGGGAACACATTGTACAGCCACTGAAAAGGCCCTCTTGTTTCTTACTCAAACAAGACTACAGGATTAGTGAGACTGAAAGAAGAGCATCCCCAAAAGATCTTAAAAGCTAGGATGGTTCATGCAGATCGATACCATAAAATGAGAACACAAAACTCACTGGAAAAGAGAAAGCTGAGAAAAGTTCAAGGCAGCAGATAAAGAGGAATGCTGAACATGAGATGAATTGACTCCACAAAGGAAGCCATGATCTTTAATTCATAAGATATAACAAGAGCTAATAATCATAATTATCATGAGCTGGAAAGGATCATCAAGTCCAGCCCCTTTCAAGGAGGCACAGTGAGGAATTGAACTCCCAGCCTCTGGCTCCATAGCAGATGCCTAAATCACTAAGCTATCCAGCTTCTGGGAATTTCTAATTTGTAGTGTCACTGTTAAGTTAGAAGTGAGTTGATATTACATAACAAGTAATGTACACCTGAAGAAGTCTTGGGTTCAGTCTGTACCATCTGTCAAAATATAGTCTCCCACAGCACAGTAGGACTAGAAAAGACAAATTCTTGAGGCTGTGAACTGCTTCCAACCACTATTGGGTTCGTGTGAATTTGGCTGATACGCAGGAAGTTTTTGTGTCTACATAGGCTATCCCATCTAAATCCACCACAGAAATTGTGTGTTAGCTCCTAACTTGCAGATAAATTCTCCATTAGAGAAAAATGAGAAAGAATTATTCACATGTACAAATTTATGCACTGAGAGTGGTATCTTAGAACAGAGGCTCACATGTGAGAAAATGTACATCCATTGGTTGTTCAGCAATGCATGATCCTGGTGGTAGGCAGGCTGAGAATCTGCCTAGTATGATGTTACTCAATTACATGGACTACTAGTCTATATATAATTTATTTTCATGTATATGTGTATGGGTGCATGTGAACACATTCCTTTAGGGAATAAACTGAAATCTAATATCAACGCTATGTTATTCAGAAGTGGTGATGAAAGTACATATTTCACCAGCTTCCAAGATGATAAATTATCCTGCTATGGTATGTGATCATCTAGCAACTTTGCTGAAATTAGCTATGAAGCCGTGGCTTTGGTTAATCAGCAGATCAGAGTCTTCTTTTGAACCCATCATATGCTATCTTGGGTTCTCTGAAGGAACAATACAATACAGTATAAAAGAATAGGATATGAAAGTAACAGCAAAAAGGTCGCATTCTGTTTTATAAGAGTGACTTTCCTGAAACTGGCATTCATGTTTTAGTGGAGTAGTTAATTTCAGATTTCACCTTCAGTAGTTGATTTCAGATACTGGGCCAGCACAGGAGCTGAAATTCCCAATTTGAATACAATATTTGTTTACTTTTTCATATCATTGTTGATTGAACCCGGTTTTACTGCATACATGTCCATTAGGAATGGGCACAAATCAGAAAAATGGTGATTCATTTTGATTCATGACTCAAGGCTGACAAATTATGATTTTATACAAATTGATGAATTCCCAAGCTTCTCCTGACTCTCTTCTATAAGCCCTTCAAATTTGGTGAAGTTTAGGTTTCGGATGTGCACGCTATGTGCCTACAAGGTCGCTTCAGAAAAGTTCTCTCCAGACACATAGAGACACCAAAATCACTGGGGAGCTTCTACTGACTCTCCTCTACAATCCTACCAAGTTTGGTGAAGATTGGGTTTCAGACATTCAAGTTATAAATCCACAAAGTGCCCCTCCTCAGGAAAGTGTCCTTTAGCAGCTGGCTTGAGGAAACCAAATCTTCATCACATTTGGAGAGATTGTAGAGGAAAGTCATGGGAACTTTCTCTGTAATTCTTGTGTCTCTAGGTTTCTGGGGGAGCACTTTCCTTGGGGGAGCTTCTTTGTTGGTGTATAACTCAGACATATGAATCTCAATCTTCATCAAACCTGGAGTGTTTGTAGAGGAACGTCAGATGAAACTCCCCTGCAACTTCAGTGTTTCTAGGTGCTTTGGTAGATGTTTTATAGCCAAACAAATAAAAAAACAGTTCTGACTCCTGTCCTTTGAAGATGCTGGCCACAGAGACTGGTGAAACGTTACGAAGAACAACCTTCAGAACATGGCCAAAGAGCCCGAAAAACCCTCAATACCCATCAATATCAAAAATTACTAAAATTCATTGATTCATGATTCATTAGGGGCATTGATTCATATGAATACAAATCAATGATGTAGTGATTTTTCAATGAATGTGGTGATTCATTTTTAGTTCATGCCTGTCTTTAATGTCTATCATATATTTTTTTTCCTACAGTGTTTTGAGATCACTAATATCAACACCAAAGATGGTGTATTGAGCAGTCATAGAATAGAAGTATTGCTGAATTATCAACTCTTCTAATGCTTTTCTTTTTGTCTTCTTACAGGGATTCATGGAATGAATGGTAAACACCTCTCTGTCTCTGATGGCTGCCAAAGACGTAGTTATCCTAGCAACAATAAGAGCATGAAAGCTACAAGGCATGAACCTGCTAATATGGTACCTATTCAAAAGCTTGCTTGACTATTCTGAGTATTGGAAATAACTCTTGACTTTAATAGTATGCTTTAAATAAATAAATTGAATCCCAAATAAAGTACCTTGGTTGAGTCAGCAATCCCAATACAAAATGTAACCAAGAAATCAAAAAAAGACTGAGATCTGGAAAGGCAGCAGTGAAGAAATTAGAAAATATCCTCAAGTGTATGGATATTACTGTAAGTATAGTGAAGTGTCAGTGGAGACCAAGACCAACATGATCCATACTGTGGTTTTCCTGTATTGTACAGTTTATGGGGATACAAGCTGTACAATGAAGAAAACTGATAGAAAAAAATTAACTCAGTAGAAATGTGGTATGGGAGGAGATCATTACAGATACTGTGAACCACCAGAAAGACAAATAAATAGGTTAGAGATCAGATCAAGCCTGAATTCTCACTGGAAACTCAAATGATTAAACTAATGCTATCATACTTCAGACATATCACGGGAAGACTGGAAAAGATCATATTAGAAAAACTTAAAGAAAGTAGATAAAGAAGAAAACCAATGATCTTTGGTTCATAAGATCTGGGTACAGCTGTTAATGACAGGAATTTTTGAAATTCATTAATTCATACAAGTCACCATAAGTTGGAAGCAATTTGATGGCATATACTAAGTTTTAAAATCCTCCTGCCAGTGAGCTTGACTGGTTAATGTGTGTTACTCAGCAACAGCATCACCACTGATTACCTTTCTCCTAATTTCCTCTTGATATTATTCTTTTCCAGTTCTCTTCTGGCATGTTACGAGTCAGTAACCTGAAAAATTGCTTTTTTGTTTTGTTGCCACATTAATGGCACAAATGAATCTGTTGCCATCAAATACCGCATGTACATTCTAGCTAGGACACCTGGAACACCTGAGACCAAAAGGTGTAGACAGGGAATCTGGAACTCTTGCTATGTGGTTACTTTATAATCCTTTCCTTCCTTAGCTAATTCACTTCTTTTATTTGCTTATTTGTAAATCATGTTGGGAATTTTATTCTGTTATTAAAATACACTGATTTTTATTTATAGGTTCTTAAAGGTATCTGAAAACAAGAACCACCACCACCAGCCTGCTTCGCAGACAAAAGTGAAATGTTGGTACTTTGAGTTTTCTTCTTCTTCTAGCATTAGGTGAAAGATGTGTGTGATTGACAGAGACACAGAGAATTCTACACAGATCCAACCTGTTATAGGACTGGTCTTAGGCAGCATCTCATTGATCACAGTTGTCATGAACATTTTGGTCTTGTATGCAGTGAAAACAGAAAAGAAACTGCAGACGGTTGGCAATCTTTATATTGTCAGCCTTTCTTGTGCAGATGTTATAGTTGGTGCAGCCGTGATGCCGTTGAACATTGTGTACCTATTGAAGGATAAGTGGATACTGGCTAGAAAAGCTTGTCTGTTCTGGCTGTCGATGGATTATGTGGCCAGCACAGCCTCCATATTTAGCCTCTTCATACTCTGCATAGACCGTTATCGTTCTGTCCAGCAGCCATTAAAATATCTCAAGTACAGAACCAAAACTAGAGCCTCTATCATGATTTCAGTTGCTTGGTTGCTGTCTTTTATGTGGGTCATCCCAATTCTTGGCTGGCGTAAATTTACAAATTACCACAACACAACCAGCAGAACTGATGATGAAAAGATATGTGAAACGGATTTTTGCAAAACCACATGGTTTAAAGTCTTGACCGCCATGATCAATTTCTATGTCCCATCATTACTAATGTTGTGGTTTTATGCAAAAATATACAAGGCTGTTCGGAGGCACTGTAAGCACCGAGAGCTCATAAATGGGTCTTTTAGGAGCGTTCAAGAAAAAGCAAGTACTCAAAGTGAAAAGCTACAAGAAATGCAAAAGGGTTATCTCCTAAATGCACATAAAGATACAGGGTATGTTACTAATGAAAATGACTCTGATGAAAACAAAGGAATGGAGGTCAAATATCCAGCAAACAGGTTTATTAAAATATCAAAGAGTGACAGAGACGATGACGTAGGAGTAGTAAAGCTCGACTGTTTCCCTCCAGCAACATTAGAGGATGTCACCGGAATAGGCAATACAGACAGCAAGTATGCCTGTGTCAAAGAAAACATTGAAACTAAAGAGACCCTTTGCTCCCTAGACTATGAGTTTAGCAAAATGTCTGAGGGCCTGAGTTTTGCAGAGGGGCCTTCCTCTAGACGTTGCAGTACCACTCTGAAGCAGTACTCTGACGCTGGCAGATGTTTCTCTAGGTCTAGTGACAGAAAAGACAGTACAAGTTTACATTACCTGAAAAGGACATGGGAAAGGCTGTGTACTCAGTCCATTAACCGAAGTCAAGGGAACAGAGAGAAAAAGGCAGCCAAGCAGTTAGGGGTCATAATGGCAACCTTTATATTGTGCTGGATCCCATACTTTGTATTATTTTTGGTCATGGCCTACTGTGAAAAGTGTTACAATCGCCCTGTTCACATGTTTACTATTTGGCTTGGCTATGTGAATTCTACCTTAAATCCATTTATATATCCACTCTGTAATGAGAACTTCAAAAAGGCTTTTAAAAAGATCTTTCATATTAAAAACTGATTTATTGGGGGAGTATCACCAAGGAGGGGTGCAAGAGTCAACAGAATCATATTGAGAAATACAAATAGACTTTCCAGTATTATAAAGAAGAATTGCAAATGAAGTGGAGGATTCCTTAGAAAACAAAATAATTGAAAAAAAAGAGAAGACATTATTTTTCATAGAAAAATGTTGCACTGTAAATTTGAAAAAGACATAGGAATTTACATCAGGATTCCCTTGACCCCACGTTTTAGCCCCAGGACTGTTGTACAGTACTTTTATATATTGCTGTTCTTTTGTGAAGAATTTATGAGAATTGTGGTTTTTATTTTATTTTATTTTTTTTGAGGTGGGGAAGTTAAGTTCTGTTTTTTGGGTTTTTTTTTTTTTTTTGGAACAAGTGAGGCAGAATGAAGTACTTTGTACTTAAACTGGCTTCTATAGCCAAAATTTAATTGTCTTCATTCAGTCTGGTACTCGGTTTACTGCATTTCCATTATCTGATTGTTTCAGAAGTGTGGCTGCATTGACATGCTGAGGCTACACATGATGCAAAGCTTTGCCAAGCCCTGGACTTCTTCTGGGGCTTGTGAATGGCTCACTGCCAGCCTACAGAGAGGTGTTTCCATCCCTCCCCACCTCTCCACTGATGCTCCCAAGACCTGTCCAACAAGAAGGCTCATGGGTCATGGTGCTACCATTCCTCCCTCTGCCTTGCTCCTAATGGCAACATGTCCAAGTGTATCCAGTCACCAGCTTTCTTTACTGTCCCTTCTCTTTGTTTCTGCCCCTTTGTTGCTTTGACTTTGCATAAGCATATCAGATATTTAAAAATTTGTTCATACTGATCCCGTGAGCCTAGTGCCAGCTGAAATGAATGGTGATGGTTTCCCAGGCTTTAAAGCCATTCCCCACAAAAAGCAGCCCCCTCTCAAGAGTTGTTTGGTCTGAGATTTGACTCCTTGCCTGGAAATCTTGAGAAGCATAACAATTCCCCAAGAGTCCAACCAGCCCTAACACCTGGCAACCCTAACCATCAGCCAAGCAATGTATCCAACAAATGTATGACCAAGCTGGCTGGTAGATCTGGCCAGCAACCATAACAACACTTCTCATTTGAATGGGATTTGTTCTCAGGAAAGATATACAAGAACGCATGGGTGCTATCCAAGAAACAAACCTAAATCATTTAATTATTCTCTGAAGGGAGCATTTTAGAAAAAAAAAAACAGAAAAAAAAGTATTTCCAAAAAACAGCAAAAAGAGCAGGACATGTGTACTTAGTAGCAAAAAGCACTGAAATGTGACAAAAAATTAAGATAAATTTTGAGCAAATGTGGCTAATATTGAAAACCTTTATGGATCTTTTATGACTATTTCTATGACTACCTATTATTGAATACTGGAAATATAATGTACGCATATCCAGTTTCCCTGAAAATAAGACCTAATCTGAAAATTAGCCCTAGTAGGATTTTTCAGGATGCTCACAATATAAACCCTACCCCCAAAATAATCCCTAGTTAAGTGAAACCCCGCCCTCCACCATTGTGCAGCAACCAGAAGATGACATGACTGTGTTTGAATAAATGTAGATTATTTTACATGGAAAAAAAATCCCCTGACAATAGGCCCTAATGCATTTTTGGAGCAAAAATTAATATAAGACCCTGTCTTTTTTTCAGGGAAACAGGGTATACCTGTTGCACAGTGGATATATATTTTGATGCTGCAATTTCTTCGGATATTATCAGAAAAAATGTTTTCATAAAACTTTGCTCCACAGTGTTACTGCAAGCATTGTTAAAAAATATAGCCCCATCTTATGCAGTTGATGTAGACAGAAAGTGAAGGTACAGTATTTTGGGGTTTTTTTACATCTCAATTCATGTAAATCATCTGGTAAAAGTCATTAAAGGTACATTTTAAAAGGCATTAAAGAAATTATGAAAGATAAATTTGTTTAAATCATAATTATTTCTTTTTAAGGGTTACATTACCTTAAGTTACTGCCCAATTTGACTTTTGCTGCCTTTATTTTTACTACATGCAACACTGATACTATTCATCTCATTTTACATTAGTACTGTGCATATACTCCTACAATCCTTACAATTCCTCTTAAGCTTCTGACCATGCAGAATTCATGACTGCAACATCCAGCTATCCTTTCCCCTCTGTCACCTCACCTCACCTTACTCCAGCCCCAGCATTTTGCCTCATGAATTCCTCTGGACATGCTCTCTGAGCTCTCAAAAGGCTTGCCACTATCACAGATTTGGGATTATTTTTTTCTTACCAAACAAAATGAGGCTCTGTGTTTTAAATGATCTTTGTTACCTGAGTAACAAAGAAGGATAGAATATCTGTGGATAACATGAGGATTGCAAAGAATTAGAAAATCGGTAAGAAACCACACAGTAAAGTAGACAGGAATCTATGAAAGATAATAGCCATCTTGCATGTTGAGGTAAAAGGTACAGTTGGATGGTGACAAGCACCATCCATCCAACTGTACCTTACCTTGACATGCAAGATGGCTATTATCTTTCATAGATTTCTGTCTACTTTACTACCTTCTCAAAAGTATTGAAAAATATAACATATGAAACTGGAATGAAAATTAGGAACAAAGACAGAACACTGTAAACTGTTTATTTTGTAAACTATAGGCATATATAGTTTGCCACCTTTGTATTTTAACATTCACAATATTGTACAAGATTGTATATAAAAATACTGTTTGAATGTTACAACTATTAAAAAGAATTTTGAACAAGTATTTAAAACATGGTATTGAGCTACAATCTCAACATTTTAATGTTAATTGGATCAGTCAGCAAAAATGACTCTCTCCATTCTTCCTCTCTATTACTATTGGGTCACAAAGGTAATAAAACTTTAATTCCTCAGAAGACTATCATGAAATGGTCTCATACTCCCTTTAATAAATTCCTAGATTGTTTCCACTATGTGGAGTTTTGCTGTTGTTTGATACCTTGTTCAATATACTTGTGTTTCTCTTGAACCAATAAACAATGTTTCTTAGAAGATGCCTGTTTACTGAGTACTCATCTGAGGGCATCGGTCACTGGGGTCTAAATGCTGAGTGATGGCCTATGATTTGGACAGGGGACATCCCAAAGCCTCTGGGCTGCAAGGTTGAAAGACCAGCAGTTCAAATCCACACAATGGAGTGAGCTCCCATTGCTTGTTCCAGCTCCTGCCAACCTAGCAGTTCGAAAGCATGTAAGAATTGTGAGTAGATGATAGGTACCACCATGGTGGGATGGTAACGGCATTCCGTGTCTAGTCGCACTGGCTGCATGACCACGGAAACTGTCTATGGACAAATGCTGGCTCTACAACTTGGAAAAGGGAATGAGCACCACTCCCTAGAATCAGACACGACTTCACATTTGTCAAGGGGAACCTTGATCCCACATCCCAATCCACAAGCCACCTGCACATGAGCCCAGGAAGCTTCTGGAATCATTTCTCTGTAACCTTAAAGCCCTACCCAGGGAGTACCTAGCCCCCAAGTACCTTCCCTCCACTATCAGACTGTTTTCAATGCTGTCTCCAAAGAGAAGAGATTACTGTTTCCATGCAGGCTCTGTGTGAACAAAAAACACTGAACATTTGGGTTCCTGCTTGCATGTAGAAGCTATATACAAGCAGGACCCTTCTCCTTCCCAGACCTTACAATGAAACCACAAAGAACTTAGCAGCAGAAAGGCAGTGCTGTGGTTACAGAAGCCCTTGCTCTGTGTTCACAGCACAGGGGTTGTAGAAGTTCTTCTATAGGGTTAAGCTTATGACTGGTTGCAGAACTCATTTATTATTTTATTCTACCTGCATCATGATGACAACTGATCAAATATGACATGTTTTTTTTTCTCACTATTTCAGGATGTGTTTCAGAATGCTAATAGTATAGCCATGGGGCAAATGGGAGTCTCTTTTTTGATGTATGGTCTCATCTCCTTTACAGTGTGTGCACATTTACCCAGATATAAATCCTATGAATAGTGGGATTCACACTTACCAACACATACATATATCTAACCCTAGCTTAGGTCCCAGCTGGTTAATCTTAACAGAGGTCCCTGACACCTTTTAAGATGCATTCTTAAAGATTCACTAAGCAGTTAAAGAATTGTTTAATGAAAAACAGTGAGTGTTGTTGACAGCAAGTCAGATTAGGATTCAGGAGACCTGGGTTCATATCCACCCGGATATGGAAATTTATTTGGTGATGCCACTACTAATGCCACCCTTTCAATATCTCATTTACCTTGGAAACTCTACTAGGGTAGTCATATGTCAGAATCAACTTGTTGGCATATCTCACAAGCGATTTCTAAGGAGTTGTTGTGACACAGTTTGATGTAGTATTTAAAAGCATGCATCTATAATTACAATGGCAGAACTATTTTTAAAAACGGCTGCTTTTCACAGGGCAGTACTGGAGATACTGTATACAAATTTCCAGGCATGAAAGAAGAATATACTCATGGATTTGATGATAACTATTGCAGCCCTTCCTCCTCAAGTTACTGGATCATACACCAAATAGAAACACATATGAAGACACCATGCAAGAAAACTGTCTATAGAAGTCTGAAGCACTTACACCACGGTACTTTATTCAAAGCATGCCATCCAAATAGAGGAAACATAGTCTAATGGTTAGTGTGTTTCACTAGAAGATCTAGGTTCTAGTCTATACTGAGCCACAAAACCCATAGCATGACTTTGGGCAGTCATGTTCTCTCTCAATCTGATCTACCTTTCAGGATCGGTGTGATGACAAAATAGGGAAGAGAGTCATGTACACTGCACTAAACTCATTGGAGGAATAAGTGCACACTGGTTAATTACCTGCAATGACTCACATGATTTCACTTGCTCCAGAGTAAAAGCCCAACAGGATTCTGGCCAGACTGTATACATGCCAGAGAAAGATATACTGTAGTTAAAACAACAAAAATCAGTACAATTTGGGTGCAACCCATAGATGACTCATGACCAAGGTAGGGAACACTTGAAATTTGGTGATGACATATCCTCCCAATCCTGGTACAACCACAATGACTTATCTAGAACACCCATTTAACTCAATCATCAGTATTCTATCATAGATTTACACTGGTGTTAAGTGTAAACTGGAGGCAAACTACCACCTATTAGTGAGTTGCTGTTCACAGTCACATAACCTGATGCAGAACTACAACGAGAACAGCAACTGGTTGACAGCATTTGTACCTGAAACATACACAATTAACACACTTCGCCAAAGTGAATCCCGAATGGAACTATGACTAACTACAGTATATTTACATCTGAGTACACACCTTGTGTATGTAAGGTACTCAGTGTGGTGTAGTGCAGTGGTTCTTAACCTTTGTTTATTATTTATTTATTTATTTATTGGACTTATATACCGCCCCATAGCGCTACAAGCACTCTCCGGGCGGTTTACAATTTAATTATACAGGTTACACATTGCCCCCCCAGCAAGCTGGGTATTCATTTTACCAACCTCGGAAGGATAGAAGGCTGAGTCAACCTTGAGCCGGCTATCGTGAGCACAGTTTTAGCTGCAGTACAGCGTTTTAACCACTGCACCACGAGGCTCTTTACTCGAATGTTTTTGAACTGCAACTCCCAGAAACCCCAACCAGGACAGTTGGTGGTGAAGGCTTCTGGGAGTTGCAGTCCAAAACTCCTGAGTAACCCAAGGTTAAGAACCAGTGGTGTAGCAGATAGAGGGACTTAAAACTCTGAAGAGGATTTGAATCCTCCTTGCACAGCCATGTAAACTCACTGGGGAAGTAGAACTGATAAAAACCATTCCTTATATATCTCACCGAAAAAGGCCTGTCAAGGTTCCAACTTGAGGGTATACAGTATAACCAGCTAACCTACATAAAGAATTCGTTGTGAAATATTTTCATCGCAGTCGTTGATAACGTCATTAAAAAAGAGGCAGTGAGAATAGTTTTAAAGATATTTCCATAATTCTAATAGCTAATTACCAAAGCGTGTGACTTCCTTTTAAATTTTAAACATGAAACATTTCATCTTCTGAACAGCGGGTGCCAGGAGTCCACGAAAGCCTAAGCCAAATAAATTGCCCTAGATTTCGTGTTGTTTCTGCTCCAACAGCCACTGTCACCGCCGCCACCCTATTTTAAAAAAGGTGAAGACCCCCTCCCTCCACAGGAAAAAAAAAAGAGCTCAGCGAAATAAGACACCCCCTTCTATAAAACCTGGCTATATCTCCCAGGGCATGTGCTTCTGAGCAAGGAAAAACACGCCGCGCGCTCTTTCTCTGGTTGCCAGTAAAAGGGAAGTGCTTCAGCTGCGCCTTTCCTAAACGTCACTGAAGCCGTTCCCTTTTGCTGGCAGCAGCAGCAGCAGAGCAAGCTGGGTGAGTTCCTTTGGAAATGCGGAAGAGTTTCATTTCGAGGCGGGCGCCCACCTAGATGGGGAGACTTACATTCTGTACAGCTGTGTATGATTTATGGCGCCCTCTCTGATAGCTTTGCCTTCCCTTGGCTTCACGAACGTGTGAACAGGTTTGAGGAGCATCCGCTCTCGGGATCCGCACCTTTCACACGAGTTGGGGGGGGTCTGCCCGCCCATTTCCACCACGGTCCTAGTTTCTGCAGCCCTGTGACTGAACCGTAATGGCCAGCGAGGGTAGCGAAGCGCAAAACCCCGGGGATGGCGGCGGCGGCGGCGGCGGACCTCCCAAACTGCAGTTCGTTCCCTTCAGCAGCGCCTTGGATGCAGGCTTCTGGCACGAACTGACCCAGAGGAAACTCAACGAGTACAAGCTCGACGAGACCCCCAAAGCGATCAGGGGCTACTACTATAATGGTAGGCACACAGTACAGACAAGTTTTCTTCTTCTCCTGGCAGGGGAATATTGCCTCGGAAAATAGGTTTATTGAGCAATGGGAGAGGATACAGACGGGTCCTCTTGATTGAAGGCCGGTTTCAGGAGAGCCTGCAAATCGCCCCGCAGTTGGGCTGATTAAAATAAAAGCCAGATTCTATTGCAAACGGCATGTTGTCATGTTATGATTACTTAACTGTGCGATTGTTTGATTGCAGCTAACTCCTGTTTAAGCAATCCGGAGTCGCAGTGCATGGATAACTATACTTTTTTGCTGGGCAGTAAGCCCTGTGAAATTCAGTGGGAATTCTGAGGAAACAATTCTGCACGGGTTTTTTTTTTTCTTTCTGTGCAGTCTGGCAATTGTGTAACTACAGTGGATCTGTCCCTAGTGCTTCCTACCAGGGCAGATGGTGTGCAACAGGATCTGGACTTGCTGCAGTCCTGGTTCATTCCAATTTCTGACAAACAGGTTCCAAAACTGTGGAAGGTTAAAGAAAAGCATGTTGAAAGTCAGTGGTGAAATGCTTTATAAAACCATCTTACACCAAGGCAGTATAAATTGGACAGACCATCTTCCTAAAAAGACCCTGCTCCTGAACTTCAGTCTCAGTAGAGGGGCTATCCTAGGATATTTTTAATGAAAGGTGGTATGCAAATATTTTATATAACAAACAAACAACAACAAAAATCAGGAATCATTCTCTGGTTCATCATTTCTTCATTAAGCTGAGGAACTACCATAGGTTGCTCTGGGTAAAGTGGTCAGTCTGCTGCTTTCTAGCATCCGAAAAATATCAACTGTGTTGCCCACAGCTACATGTGTTGGGGGTGCCTGCCTTCCCTTTAATGGCAACTGGGGATGTGGGCAAGAAGGGGAAATAAGTCTCTTTTCTAAGTTACAGTATTCTTAACAGTGTATTTAGCTTTATGAAGTTGGGAACTAACTGAAACCGCCATGTGGTGAAAGGATCGCTAAATCCTCAAAGTATGAGACAGCATGTCAGGAGGACTGGGTACTGGATTATTAACATGATTATTAACAGTTTATGGAGAAATATACATACGCAGAGCCATTGCTATCCTCCAGTCTTTTTCCTTCTTTTTTTCTAGGTGATCCTGCTGGTATGCCAGCCCGTTTGACGCTAGAATTTAGTGCTTTTGATATGTAAGTAAACTTAAGTAGTTTAATACTTTTCTTAAGAGAGTTAAGCATGCAAAAAGCCATTATGGCATGGTGTTGTATTATCCACTAGCATTTCAACAGGCAACCTTCTTTTCAAGCTGTCTGTTTTTAAATAACTTTTGCAGAACTTCATACACATCTTCCATCATTTTTCCATTATCTGTATGAATCATCTTAGAGGGAGGGGGCTTTCTTAAAAGTACACTAGCACAGTAGCTTGGAACAGTTACAGATCAACCAGGCATATGTTATGGGTTGCATTGTGTACAACAATAAGTTGATATTCTTGGTGAAAACTCATGTGAGCAGTCATGTCGGTCCATAGTTTGTTGCAGCAAAGGAAGCTTCCATTGCTCAGTCCTACCTGGGAGAAAGAGTACTCTGTACATGCTCAGGTGTATATCCAGTGGTCAGTCTCTGCTAGCAAGCTGAAAACAGCTCTCAGGGTATGACATCCGATTTTTTTACCAGTTTGCCCAACCAGTACAGTTCCTTAATACTCCCCACCACAGCTACTCCTGAGCAATGAATGGTCTTTCAGAATTTAAAAGATCTTGTTTAAAAGCATATGCTGCTGTTTCAGTGGTAATCCGCATGCATCAAGGAGGAGAGTCAATAAAACGTCTAACCTCATTGGCACACCTCCAAAGTTCATTATAAATGTAAAAGAAATACAAAAGAAAAAGATACTGTCATTATATTACAATAGTAAAGTAATTAAATATTACAAATTACATTTACAAATACCAACGTGAATTTGTCCCAACTCCAGGAGGCAGTGGAAGACAAGAGGGCCTGGCGTACTCTGGTCCATGGGGTCTTTTTCTCCATAGTTATTTCTACATTAGCCATTTTTAGTTCAGCATCTGTGTATTTGCCTTTTAGAACTGAGGTCTGTGCAATGAACTTTTGCATGTGTTGGGATTGTGTTGCTTTTGAAACTAATAAATACCAAGTTTATGATACATTTTTTTTCAAATTTGAGGTACACATGCAGAATACCAACACCTGTGGTGTAATATCATAGCAGATAATGGTAGCTGGTTTCAAGAGTACCTATTTTTTTCCCTTAGAAATACCCCAACGCCAGCACATTGTTGTCCTGCCATTGGAACACTGTATAACACCAATACCTTGGAATCATTCAAATCCTGTGATAAAAAGTTTCTTCTTGAACAAGCAGCAATTGAGGTGAGATAAAACAAGAATGCTTTTCCAGAATTACAGAGGTTAGGCTAGTAAACAACTTTTGAACTCCTGTCTTGGGATGGTGTTCCTATTTTTGAAGCCATTTATACTGCCATTGTATACACCTTCACTTTGAGCTGAGTTCATACTGAGTTTGATGAAGCCTACTTCCAGGTAAGTATCTACTGGATTTCTTTCTTACCTATTCTTTTGAGCCACTGTGGTGTTGTGAGTAGAATGATAGACTAGGATTCAGGAAACCTGGTCTCAAATTCCCATTCAGCTATGGAAGCTCACAGGGTTGAAGGGATCACAGATAAAACCATTCCTTAAATACCTCACATACCTTGAAAGTCCATTGAGGGTTGCTCCAAGTGGGATATGACTTGATGGCACATAGTGGTGCCTCGCTTAACGATGTTAATTTGTTCCAGCGAAATTGCTGTAGAGCGAAAACGTCATCAAGCAAAATAAAAAAGCCCATTGAAACGCATTGAAAACCAATGCGCTCCAATGGGCTGAAAAACTCACAGTCCAGCGAAGATCCTCCATAGGGGCGGCCATTTTCGGTGCCTGTAGAGTGAGGAATCCATCCAAAAACACAGTGGGGAGTCATTTTGAGCAGTGGTCCCCAACCTTGGGCCTCCAGATGTTCTTGGACTTCAATTCCCAGAAATCCTGGCCAGTAGAGGTGGTGGTGAAGGCCTCTGGGAGTTGCAGTCCAAGAACATCTGGAGGCCCAAGGTTGGGGACCACTGATTTTGAGCACCCGGTGGCCATTTTGAAAACCCAACAATCAGCTGTTTTGATCGTCGTAATGCGAAAAAAATCCATTTAAAACATCATTTTACGATCACAGTTGCGATCGCAAAAACATTGTCGTGAAGCGGATTCGTCGTTATGTGGGGTAATTGTTAAGTGGGGCATGACTGTAACCAACTTCTTAAGCATGCTTCATGACATGAGTTTGGTGATATCAGTACCATGCTTTACTAAAATGTTTTTATATCATACAGTACAGTTTGAGACAGCCCACTTTTTTTGCTGCTCAACCCCCTGGGTAGGTCAGTGTGTGAGCCTGTGGGAAATTTCAGAACAATTTCATTTGCATGTGTTAGTATCTTGCTTCTTCACTGTATTCTTTAATTCTGTTGCCTGCCCATCATACAGATGCATTTTCTCTGTTTAATTTAGTTGCTTCCCCTTTTAAGGCTGACAAAATGCCCCCATCTACTTCAAAAAGAAGCACATTTTTGTGCATGCTACCAGTTACATATGTTACCAATGATCTGTGTTTAAGCTTTCCATTTACATAAGCATTTATGCTGCATTCATAAGCCAGTTTAACTGTCAGGTTTTTTTCCCCTAAGGAAAAGGCATTTTGCAAAGATGTTGAGGATCCTTACAGAAACCCTGGGATGGACGCTTGACAGCAAAAATTCCCTTAATAGATTGGCTTTCTAACTTGGCATGTGTGTATGTGTGCTGTAATACTAAATTTAATTTTTTCTGCTCTGTCTCAAGCACCAGCTGATGAGGCTGCTTAAGGTCCATGTACACTTTTACATTTCAGTGAATGTTTGAAAGCAAACTGCATTGACAAAAAAAGCATGTTGTGGAAGATGGAGCACCCCATGGGATGTTTGTCCTCTTCACTGGCCTGTATGAGTTCTTCACCCCATCCTTGCATTTTTGTTGTTTAGTCATTAAGTCGTGTCCGACTCTTACATATGACTATTAATGGCCTTGGTTAAAGTGAAAACAAAGTGTATTCCTAAACATGGATATCCACGTGATAGAGTGATTAAATAACGAATCAGAACTGGAAAGGCCCAAATCGAAATCCTGATGGCCGTGAAATTCATTGAGTCACCTTAGGGCTGAACCCTATCTCTCAGTCTAAACTATCCCATAGAATTGTTGTAGGAAGAAAAACAGGTGTGTTACCTTGAGCTCCTTGGAAGAAAATCAAGACATGCATGTCACAAATGAGAAATATTTTGTCACCTTTGTAATGAGAAATAAAGCTCACTTTAAGAAACCATATGGACTACTTCTCTGTACAGTTTCCACTGTGTGTTGGCACTGAGAACGAGTGTAATGAGAAACTGAGCCAGGAATCAGGACTGCCTAGTTCAGGTCTTGCCCCTCAGGAAATCACTAGGAGTTTTAAACAGGTTATTTTCTTGTTAACCCTTTCCCTCATCAGCAACATGGATGTATGTATGTCAAAGGCCACAGCAAGGCAGTAGCCAAAACATCCTAGGGTCTCTTGCCAACTCTGTAAGGTGGATTACCACCAACTCCCCCTTCTCATTCTGGATCAGAAAATTCATAGTTCTTGCAGGATGTCCTTCAGCATCTAGGAGAGGAAGGCACAAGACTCCACCCATTGTGTCTAGAACAGTACTTCCCAACCTTGGATTCCCAGATGTTCTTCACCAGTCATGTCTAGTGGAGAAGGCGTCTGGGAGTTTTGATTCAAGAACATCTGGGGACCCAAGGATGGGAACCATTGTTCTAGAACCTGAGATCACTAAGAAATAAACCATCAATAGTACCAGGGAACCAAGATATAAGGCTCCAGGCTTTGAAATAAAGCACACACATGTGAGGAAATAAGTTTCTTACAAAAGGTAGGGGAGGGGGAATACCTGTCTGGAGAAGCAGAGTGACATTTGAGAGCCAAAAAAAGCAGACTGAAGAGCATAAAGCTAGCCTAGCCTAGCAGAACATGCCAAAGGTAGAGGCCTAACTGAAGTAGTCACTGAGGACTCAAAGAGCAAACATGCAAAGACCAAAAAATAAAAATAAAGCAAAGTATGAAACAAAATGTGACAAATGAGGTGAGGAGCAAGGTCCGTTTTTATACTGATTGATAAGGGTAGCAGCCTGGTTGGGTCTAGTCAACCAGTGGGAGGTCATAACTGCCAGAACTTCATAACACATTGATGCAAGTGCTGGGTCACACATGAACTAACTTGAAAGTGATTACTCTGATTAGCAGGTGTCTGTTTCGACCTTGGGGAATCGAAACAAGGATCGTTCAGGCTGTCAAAAAAAAACAGAGAGAGAGAGAAACTGCTAAGAACAGAAGAGGAGGAAAGTGATTTCTTCAGAGGCAGTACAACAGTTGATGTACATGACACGGTTACTACAGGAGTTACAGCTAGTGCTCTCTTATCTATACCCTGCCTTTCTCCCAGCAGAGGAATCCAAAGTAGCACATAAAGAATTTTATAGCACAAATATTAAAACAAATATATCTATTACATAATAGTTAAGCATAGTCATATGCACTAAATAAAAATTATTTAAAATCATTGATAAGCACACTTCCCCTGTAAAGCCCCTTCCTTAGAACCATTTACTGATCAAAAACTTGCATAAGAAGACAGGTCTTTGCCTATTCAAGAAGCTGGGGTGGTGTTGGGGGGCAAGTAGCATAGTCTGCCATAGGAGAGAATTCTCTTCCAATAAATTAAATTTGACAGTCCCCTGCTCCAACTTTTCCCCTTTTGTGCCTTTGGCTTTTGTAGGAATCTCTGGCTACAGAGAAAAAAAATACTCTAGAGGAAGCTGCAATCCATAGCCAACATCCTTCCTTTTCTGCCTATGCTCTCCCTGCTCTGGAGCACCTTCAATCTCAAAAGGATCCTCCTTAGAGACATGGAATCCCTCAGGGGGGTTTATTTTATGATAAAAGGCACTTCTCAGGAGCAGTTTTCCCATGGAGTAAGTGGGACCCTGACCAAGAAAGCAAACACGTTCTTACCTGATCAGCTGTGCACTGAGCGCGCAAACCTAATTAAAAAAAATGCCAAATTGGTTGCCAATCCATGGTTCCTCTGGGTTGGACCTTTTTTTTAAGGAGTAGACGGCCATTCTGAAGGGAACCAGCAGATAGAAAGGCAGATCTGGCACATGTCTGGATACCTGTTGGGCCCTGAGGAGGATGGAAACTTCTATGTTTACCTGTTTATTCAAAGTTCTTTACTATTCTATAACCATGCTTTTTAGGAGGCTTATAATAAAGATAAAAATGCATGAAAAATGCTTACTTAAAACTTAAAATTATTGGAGTCGGGTACTTTTTTGAAAAACCACGAGACCAATAAGAACATCACATTGGAACGAGAAGAGCTGATGGAATTCAACATGCTAATGATGATTTTCATTCCCATTCCTTTGCCTTTTAGTTATGGAATGCAATAACATCAGGGGATGCCATTGAAAATCCTGTGTTATTGAACAGATTTCTCCTATTGACATTTGCGGTGAGTAAAGAGTATTCTTTATTTAAAAATCCCTAAAAAATCACACTTCTAAACAAAGGTTGTGCCATGGCAGCGAGTGCTGACTGGTTGATAGGTTCGTGTATCTGGCAGCCCTAAACCCGGATCTTAGGTTTACTCTGAACAATTCTGTGCTACTCAGAGAAGTCATTTCCTTGAGACCCAAATGATTAAGGGCAGGATCGTGTTCTGCTTCCTGCACCCTGAATGGCAACTTCATAGGTGGTTTTCTCCCATTTTCTTCAGGACCTGTCCCACACCTGGTCATGCACTGGTTGCACATCCAGTCACCCAACCAGTCTTGTGATGGAAGATCAGAGGTTGCAATTGAGTGGTTTCCCTCCTGAAGATTAGTCTTTCAGAAGTTGTCCCTAAAGCTATTTGATGAACCTCCTAGATTCCAAAGATGTTTGGGATGTGACATGAAAGCTCTTGTACAGGAAGCACCAAAAACAGTTCTGGGGGAGGGAATGGGACACAATCAATTACTACACATATGTACTCTGAGCGAGAGAAAAGATACTGGAGAATAATTTCACACCAGCCATCTCTAATCTTGAATATGTGGTCTTTGATTGCACCCATTCCTTCTTCATTATCTTGGGTGGGTTTCGGGAGTTTCAAAGGAACCTTCATGAGCGCTCAAAATTCCAGTTCTTATATTTGAGAAGGTGGCCCACGTCTTTTACTGACAGGAGCTTAGCCATCTTGTGGGACTCTGTAGGATTATAGAGCAGCGGGAGGTCTGTCTTCGCAGCTCGGTCCGGCTCAGGCCATGGACCGGCACCAGGCGTTGACGACCTCTGTTATAGAGAACACGAGTGAGAAAGGAACCACACACAGCAGAAGTCAAGTGGCTTGGAAGGGTTTCCTTTGTACTATGAAGAAGCAGCTAGACAGACCTTGGATGAAGGAAGACCACCTGGGTGCAACTGAGCACCTTTCCTTGTGTCCAAATAAGGCCACTGGTTGTACATGCTGTGCTTCAAAATGTTTAAGTTGAGTAGTAGTAATGGTGTCGTATAATCTTTCCGAGCTATTACGTCTTTCAGTGAAATAATTCTTCCTGCTTCATAAATATATTCAAACCATTCTCCTCTTAGGATCTGAAGAGATACCGCTTCTATTACTGGTTTTGTTATCCTGCATTGTGCCTCCCAGAAGGCGTCTCTTTAATTCAGCAACCTGTGTGCCTAGGTGCAAAGTTCTCTCCAGCTCAGGTATTTAATTTTTTATTTATTAATTTAGCACCATCGCTGTATAATCTGATGCTTCACAGAGTTTCATAACCTGTGTGCACCTTGCTTGACATCTGTGCATATTTTTGGAAGCTTTCCTTCTTCCTTCCTTCACTTGAAGTGGTGTTAGCTGGGAGCAACAGGTAGTCCCTTTTCATTCTTGGCCCCTAAATTCTGGAATATCTTCAAGCCCCCTGTTCACCCCTGCTAAATGGGACTTTATTCTTGTTCATCCTTACATACATTTTTCAGTTAATCCTTTCATATGCTTTTTATTCTGCTATTAACAGTATTTTTACAATGATGATTTGTTGTAGCTTATTTTTCCCCTAAGCTGTTGAATCTGCTCTATCACGAAAAGGATGGAATATAAGAAATAGGGCAGTTTCTGTCTATAAGGAACATATAGTCTAAATAAGATTTATTCCCAACATATATTTAAAATGTCAGCTGCACTTGATACCTGAAAAATTGCTTGTATCTTGGCTTTTAAAAATCTCCCAAGTACACATCTGATTGATTGTTGTGGGTTTTTCGGGCTCTTTGGCCGTGTTCTGGAGGTTTTTTCTTCCTAACGTTTCGCCAGTCTCTGGCTGGCATCTTCAGAGGACAGGAGTCAGAACTCTATCTGTGCTCTGGTTTCTCCTCACCCACACCTTGGTCAACATTTAAGGCTCTCTCTGTGGAATAGTTCTTTGTCTGAGGAGTTTCTATTTTTTATTTTTACCTCAGCTATTTTATGCCTCTCGAAGACCCATGATGTTGTATGGATAAACATAATAAGAGAAAGGGCAGTTTGGTCCAGCTTATAAATTTTTATGGGATACCAAGGCTGTGATCCTCTACTCCGTTAACTGACAGCAGGGTTATATATGAGGAGACACGTGTAATTTTGCAGCTTTACTGTCCATAATAGTATTTTCATTAAGCAATATTTCCACTGTGAACATTCCTCTTTCAAGGATAATAAATCTGAATAATGGTGTCATTGACCTTGGCAAATTCATCTCTTCTACAAGCTTTTGCCTGATGTATTTGGAAGAACTGTGTTTCTGCAAGGCATCGTCTGTTAGTGAGTGTTAGTGTTAATTAACACTGCAAATGGCAACTAATCGTAGTTGACAGCCTACTCTTAGAGGAGGTCTGTGGTAAAGAAGAAATGAGGGTTTCTACAAAAAAAGTATAGCTAGGTGTAGCATAGCAAATGGGACTGTGATGCATTGCATCCACCTATTTTGTGGGGGAAAGCATATTTTTATCATGCTTGTGGTTTTTTAAATGAAATGTATGTGGCCATCCATCGACAAATTGTCTTATAAAATTCCATGTTACATTATATTGTCCTTCCTCCACAAAGTTTTGGTAGGATATGTGGTTTTCTTTTAGGTAAAGGTAAAGGTTCCCCTTGACAATTTTTGTCCAGTCGTGTTCGACTCTAGGGGGCGGTGCTCATCCCCGTTTCCAAGCCATAGAGCCAGCGTTTTTGTCCAAAGACAATCTTCCGTGGTCACATGGCCAGTGCGACTTAGACACAGAACACTGTTACCTTCCCACCAAGGTGGTCCCTATTGATCTACTCGCATTTACATGCTTTTGAACCGCTAGGTTGGCGGGAGCTGGGACAAGCAACGGGCGCTCCCTCCGTCGCATGGATTCGATCTTACGACTGCTTGGTCTTCTGACCCTGCAGCACAGGCTTCTGCGGTTTAGCCCGCAGCGCCACCACGTCCCTTGGTTTTCTTTTACAGCAGTGCATTTTATAATCTCGGCAACCTGAAGGTGAGGCTGAACCAATAATTGCTAAGGAAACGAGTGTTTGACTGGAGTGTATTACTCTGGCATTCTTTAGCCTGCATGAGTTGTTTATTTTTGTGCTCAACTGGTTCTTACATTTAAAATTCTGTATGGATTTGGATTTGAATGGTGTAAAATCCCCTTCTGTGTGCAACTGGAAACGGACTCTTAAGGTCAATCAGCCACAATTTTGGCTGGCTGAAAACTTAGCTTTTTGAAAGCTGTTTGCAGTTGAGTGGTTGCTGTCATTTACTTGGTGTAACTGGGCTTCTGTCTCTTCCTCCCTCCTTCCCTTTCATGCTTTTCAGCTGTCCCATGATAGGCCTCTTCCTCTTTTTGTTGCTGTCGATTTTTTTCCCCACTTCACAGCTGGGTTTTACTGTTTTAAAAGTCCCCCCCCCTTAGATTTGCATTATAAATGTTTCAAGTAGATGCCATTATATAAGCAGAGGAAGATATGATAGTGTTCCAGAGACCTGTGAATTGAGGAGAACTGTGTTCTGTTTTCTTCAGATCCGGGCGCTCCAGAATGCATATGATGAACTTTGCCAGAAAGAAGGTCTTACAGCTCTGCCTTATTTTTTAATCAAGTACCACGATGAATCAGTTTTTGTGTCGTTGCTTAAAAACTGGAAGGACTTTTTCCCTGATCAAAGGGAGAAGGTAATAAAAAAAGAGTTTGAAAATGATTCCTAGAGCTTTATTTTCCTTTCCCTTTCCTTTTCTTTTACCAAACATGGGCAAGGGAAGGAAAGAAGAGCTGACAGTCCTGGGCCACTTAGATATCTGGAAAAAAATGCATGTCAGAATCAGATTTCCTTGGAATGTCATCATTCACAAGATTCATATTTAGGTCTTATGAAACAGATGCTTTTCTGAGTAAACCTGTGGGGGATAGAGAGGCCTAGTTTACGCCAGAATGAATAATGCACCTTCCATCTGTGTAAAGCTTAGGTGCTTTATGATTTTCCATTGAGAACCGGAGCTGATACTGAAAATGAGCCAGCCTGAGGAGAAAGGTCTCAGAAGAGCCAATACATCTCAAGGTGAAGCAGGGCAGGGAGTTTGACTTTGCTTCCCTCCTTGCATACTCCTTTTGATATAAAGAGTGCATTCCCCACCAGTCACCACATTGTAAGAAAATGTGTATTGAATATATACCAGTCTAGTTCGGTTTAACACAGTGAATCTTGCCTTTTGGAAAGTAATTAATCATTAGAACTCACAGACTGAGCAGCTTTCTAGACCAAGCACCACCCTTCTTTCCTGGGAAGATTTCTTTTCTGGAATCCAAGACATTGAATTGAGAACATATCACATTGAATTGAGAACTTATTGGGCAATTATCTAGCGTGTTCACCTTTCGTTAGCCTTGCTTGCAAATGTACAGTTCTAGTGGCTGTGAGGGAATCAGCATGGGGTACCAGTATTATATGTTCAGCCATAAGTCTCATACATGCTTGTTAAACGGGGCTACAGCACACATTGCCAAATATTCAGCTTTGAGGAGATGCTAATTCTCTTATCTTAATGTTAATGGCAGATTTTTGCTTTCTCTGCAGGTGATATTTGGTGTTTATGACCCCAGTAATTTCACTCAATATCCAGGATGGCCACTGAGAAACCTATTAGTCCTGGCAGCTCACAGATGGTATTTGTTATTAGTCACTGCTCTGAATGTGGTTTTCTCCATGGCTGCAATCTAGATACATTTACTAGAAAGTAAACCTCAATACAGTCGTTGCAACTTGCTTCTAAACATATTTCACATGTTTTGTTTTTACCCACCCTAGTTGTGTTTACATCTGATGAAATTAAATGGGCAATATTTATAGTCTTAAAGATACCACATGTGACAGAAGAGAGGGTTCGGCAGCATTGCCTGCTAAGATTGCCTGTGACTAGACTGAGGAGAGGACGGGGCTCCTTCTCCTTCAGCAGTTGTGTAGAAGGAGGAAGATCAGCTAATATAACTTGACTGGCCAGGTGCAGGGGCTGAAAGATTCTCTTCTACACAGCTATCAAGGATGAAGGAGCCTTCTCCTCGTTTCAGTCTGGCCACTCTACCTATATCGTGGTTATGGTACTTAGTTTTTTCCCATAATACTGTGTGGTCGAGGTTGCCTCAGCTGCTGTTTCTGATTCCAGTTTTGTGTGGCAAACCTGAACTGAACCATAACGAAATCAGTTTTACAGTGCTGATGAATGCAGACGGATCTTAACAATTCTACCCTTGGTGCCTGCAATCAGAAACGAACCTGTTTGCATTCTGATGCTGTGTTCGTATCAGACCACTCTGATGAACTGTGCATTTTAGTATGCCTTTTCACTTTGAATAACTTCAGGTCCAGTAAATGGGATCAGAATGTGGGGCTATGTTGCTGTCTAGTAGAAGATTGCCTTGGCATCAACTAGAGAAAAAAAAAAGCTTCCTGCTTTAAATCTCAGCTTTCTAGCTCTGCTGCTGTTACAGAGGTCTCTTTCCTGACAGGGGCAGCCGCCTCCATTCAGTTGAAGTGCTTTGCTTCAGGGACAGGACCATGCAGGGAGCGAGAGATATCTCACACAGCATAGTTTTTGAAATAAAGCTTCCACCAATGGCACAGAATTCAGGTAATCCCTTCTGCCAGATGAGGCTCCACATTTATAAGTTGCAATATTTATTGTGGTTTTTGTGTGTGGGGGGGGATTAATTTGCCTTTGCAAGAATTCTGGAAACAAGTGTCCTGCTGCTTTATGGCAGCGTATTTCAAGAGCTGCGTACCTGTAAAAACTTTGAGGCGTGTATATCTACAACTCTCAGAAACTCCCTGTGCAGTGTTGCCAGTGGCTATGTTGCCTGAGGAATTCTGGAAGGTGTCGTCTAAAAACATATTGTTGCACCCCTCTCGTAAAAATCTATTCATCCCCTGAAATCCTGTTGCTTAGCATAGTAAGCTGCACTTGAGTCGGCCTGTTGAATCAGTGGCAATTTGGTGCGTTAAACCCTCCATAATTTCAGTTGATTCAAATGGCCCTACTCTAACGGTGACTTCGTATGTTAAGCGATAAGACTCCTGCCAATGAAACATCCCTGGAAAGGATCCAGTCTTTATCTTAAAATGAAATTATTTTCCTCTGGTGTGCAAGCCATCCGTGCCACTTTTATTTCTACCAGGGTGTACTACAACAGGCTGCAACACGTTGCCTCAGAGTGAAAGTCAAAGTAGCATGGTTTCTGTCACATTTCTCGCCAAAGCCTGTCCTGGAAGTGACTAACCTCTGCTGTTCTTAATTTGTTCTGAACCGTTTCTTTGACCTAGCAGTGACCCCTTTTTTTGTGCTGTATTGCTCAGAAAGGTTATTTTCCATTTATCCACAACTTTCTGACACGTTAGGGATTCCCTGGAGCCTTTGTTACTAGTAGCTACAGGAACATCCATGAATCACATCCAATCATATCAGCTGCGTTAGTTGCCAGTTCATTTTTCAATACAATCCAAGGTGCTGGTTATTATTGCTTAAAGCCCTAATCTGAGTTACCACCACCTCCCTTGTGAATTTGCTTACCTTCTGATCATCTGCTGAGGCCATCTTGCACTTGCCTTCTGCAGTGTGGCTGGTAGGTAACATGGAAGATCATCTGTTCCTCAGCACGTGGAAGCTGAAGTTAGATTACATCTCCTTCTTTATCAATAGAGAAACTATTTGTTCTAATAAGCTTTTGTTTTCTCTGGCACTGGACTTTTCCCGTTGTGAGGAGGAGAGTAAGGAAACAACAAGTAGTGAGCCGTCCCCTCAGATAGTTATCGTGGAGTCAGAGATATCAGTGAAGCCAGAAATAAAAGAACAAGCAGAGGAGATAGAGGAAGGTCGCGCGGGCAGAGTAGAGAAAGTTCGAGAGGAGGAAAGGCGCGCGGGCGAGGAGGAAAGGCGCGTGAGAGAAAGTCAGTTGAAACGGTTGAGAGAGGAAAGAGAAGGTGCGAGAAGCAAGGTGTACCGTGAAAGAGAGCAGATAGATGTTTTCCTAACTACTGAAGAGGGAGAGATCTCTAAAGAGACGGAGAAGGTGTCTGTATTCAAAGAGAGAGAGTCTGGAAAGTCAATTGAAGATGTTCAAGCCTTCTCAGTTCCGGTAAAGAGATCTGCTCAAGCCCTGTTTGAAGGTGGAAGTGAGGAGGGAAAGACCGGCGCGACAAGACCAATCATTCCCGGTCTGAGCCCCGAAGAATGGACCGTATTGGTCTTCCCGAAGAAGCGTGGTCCTGCTCGAATAGTGCATCACATTCCCCCAGAAGTGGAGAAGGAAATATCGAGAGAGGGGGATTGGGCCCGCCACCCTTGTCGCGGGACCCTGTGCGCAGTTCGCAACAGTTTTCTGAGACTACCCACGGAAGAGGAAGAGAAAACAAGAACCTATTACTAAAAGGGTTAGATGAAGATAAATCGTTATTATGGTTCTGGGAGAGTTCTCCTCCCTTGTTGTCTGTTCATGGTTCAAATGTTAGTAACAAAGAAATGGCAAGTGAGCTTATTAATAAAAATGTTTCGTTAAATATTTCTGAATCCTCTCTTGTGTCTCCAAGTAAGGAAAAGCCCTTTAAAGATAGAGAACCCACTCACACCCGTCCAGCTGGGCTCTGCTACTACATAATTGTCCAGATGTGTCCTTGCTTTGTTGGCAATGCTGTTCTTTCTTGTTTGATAACTGTAGAATTCTGGGTTTGGAAATTGACTGTGGGTTGTAAACTGTTTTCCCTATAGTGTACTAAGTTTTCCCTCTCATTTAGCTCCCTAGGCACATAAAGTATGGAATTTGGGCCTATTCAGGGAGTATAATAGATTAGGTGATATCCATCTTATTTATTATTGTTCATTTTGTAACCCATTGCTTCTTGATAAGGAATATCAGCAAAATACTTTTTTTTAATGCGTCAGTGGCTAGCATTTGCCACATGAATGGTGTTAATATGCCTGATAAGTGCTTGCTGCTTGATTAAAAGTAATTACAGGGCCTTGATCTGCGCTGCAGCATACCGTTCTGAAAGACAAGCAGACAAAAGTTTCTTTATAGACTAGAAATCCACAAACTAACGCCCAAAACTTTACAGTGAAACCTTCTGGTCTTAGTGCCCAGAAGCATGTTGCTAGAGCATGTTTTAGTGAATATAGCTTACCAAAAATAAATGCCTTGAATTTGAGACTGTTATGACTTCCAGTGCTGCTTCAAATTATTTGAGTCCTTCCTGTAGCTGCTTTGCAAACAGCTAGAGTGACATGGTTCTGTTCTGGAAACTGTAGAAGTGACTTCAAATAACAGTACAGTAGGACTGCTGTATTGACAAAATCACTACCCAAAGTTTCACTTCTCTGTTGCCAATTTTTAAAATTGAACCTCAGAAATACACATTACATGAATTAGCCACTAGAGGGAACCAGAGAGTATGCTAGGTATACTGTATGTATATATATGCTTTTCTTTTTTACAACCATACAGTATATGCATTCTGCAACACAGTATATTCTTATTCCCTGTTTAAGCAGGTTGTCCAAAAGCTGTTGGATGGGAGAAAAATCAAAAGGGGAGTATGGGCCCAAGAATGGTCAACTTAAGCGAGTGTATGGACCCTAAAAGGTATTGCTCTATAGTTTTTTAAAATCTGATCTTACCATTAGAAATATATATCTGTAAACACGTTGAAAGGAAACATGTCTGCTGTATTTGTGAATGACTGGAACTTGCTGCCTTAGATTTCTTTTCATTATTCATTTTCCATTGGGTAGGGAAAGATCATAGGAATCTGTTGCCTCAGATTTCAATGTTCAGAGCAGTTAGCCAAGCCTGAGAAATAAAATTTTTCAAGGCCTTATGGCAATTTGCCACCAAAAGATACACTTTTTGCATAAATGTGCAACAGAGTTTTGGCTGACGAAATTAGTTAGAACCTGTATATTGTCATCTATAAAAACGAGTAGCCATTACAACTTAAAACTTTTGAATGTTTTGGAGGGTGTAGAAGATTAGGATAGCAGACATATATCAATGAAATGCTTAAATATTTAATGGCATATATATGTTTTTTTTCCTTTATAGCTGATATTAAACAAACTAGACTTTATAGACTGAATTTGCAGAAAAACATATTGTTATCAGCAGAGATTGCAAGGGGTTAATAGCTCTGAAATGGGTCTAGTAATGAAGATAAAATGTGTCATTACCTAAAACATTTTTAAAATCCCTACAGATACGTCAAACATGGAGTGCATGAAGATTATTTTGTCTCGATAATAGAGACTGCAAATGTTGATTTTTCTAAACTTAATGTCAATTGCCTAAAGTATAAGATTCAAGGTTCTTATGGGATTATTTTCTTTAAGAAATATTCTAAATTGAAACAAAGTTGTATGTTACAAGAATAACAGGAACTGATTACTCAAATTCAGTGGAACACAGTGCACAAAGCCACTAGAAAACTGGAAATCATAGTGAATGTAGATTGTTTCAAGGCATCATTAGAGATCAAAAGGGGTTATAAATTAGAGAGAATTATGAAAGTTATTAGAGAGAATATACTGTAACTTGATTACAAAACTTAAAAACCTTTGACAAGAATCTGTAAAAAAAAAGGAAAATAGTTCTATCTATCTGTGTGGATCAGAAAAAATTAAGTCAATGAAAGAGATAATGGTACAGTTTACTTTTTTTAAAAATAAGAGTTATGTTTGTTAGAACAACCTAGAGAGGAAAATAATAGTATGTGAATATTCCAAAAATCATACAGCAAGAAAGGGAGTTATTGATAGCATGTATTAAATCTAGAACGTATGGCTTAACATTAGAGTTTTAGTTTCCAACGATAATTGTAATTAATTAACTCTAATTATTCCTTTATATTAGCTTCCAGAGACATGTAAAGAAACTAAAATACTGAAACCTGGAGAAAGGTCAAACACATTTAAAGTCTTTACAGACCAATCTTTAATTAAAAATGAATTCAAAATAATGATCATTTACTCTAGGTGTAATATGGGATAGGATCATGGCTAAATTTATCAATTTGGATCACAAAGGATTTGTTGGTAAACGTATCATTAGATATTAAAATTGTGATAAATGTGCTGTTAAAAATGATGTGGTGTACTTTTTCTAGACATAGAGAAGGCTTTTGATAAGGTGGCACTTAAATATTAAAATCAAGTTAAATGCATCTGCAGTTTAGCAGCACTCTAAAATATGCCCACTGTTCGCTAGGTTGTCAGTCATGGAGATGTTTCAGAGAAGTTTTTTGTCTATACAGAGATAATCAAGATTGTCATCTATCACCCTCGTTATTTGGCATGTCTTTTGAATCTACTGCAGTTATTATCCAAGATAATAAAAATGCATTTTCATTATCATTCCATTTTTCACTTTTATGATCAAGTCTCATAATCTTTATGTGGATTATATAGTATTATATCGTGTTAACTTTGAATAAGCCACTGAAATTCACTAGTTCAGTACATATGTTTGGCAGATTTTCTGCCTGTAGGCTAAATGTATCTAAATAAAAGTGCTTTGACTTTAATATGTGCCCAACCATCAAATTATATAACTAAAGTTTGTTCTGTACATTGACTGATCAACCAGTGACGTATCCAAGTATCTCCATATTGCAGGATTTTGATGGCTTGATTTGGCATGATCATAACTTGGGGGAGGATTTCTATGACATGTCACATTTTCTCTGCAACTTAAATTTGAACCCATAAGCAAGTTCAAACATGTTTGTGGCTTTTCTCACCAGATCACTCATAAATATGTTCAAACCCACCCATAAGCTCAAACATAGGTTGCAAGAAAAATGTGACATGCCATAGAAATGTCATAGAAATCCTCCCCCTAATCATAACAGATTTCTTCAGAAAGTTTTTTAAAATGAGCTGACATAATGGCTCATATCTCTCCAACTGACATATTATCAAAGGATGCAAAGAAACTATTTGCAAAGGCATGTAAATGTTATGAGTGAAGGGCAATATTTGTAATGCATTAGAATGGGAAAGTGAGAAACATGCCTTTTCTCTTTTAAATGAATTGTTCTAATAATCTGTATAGCATTTTTTAAAATCAAGAAATCACTGTCCTGCCACTTTGTATGCTTGCTTGTTAAAAATGACTTCACTGTCTTTTTGAGGACCGGCTATTATTGCCTACCTGATAGGCCACAGTCTGTTTCACAAAGGATCTCTCCAGCTACAGTAGTCTCAGGCTAACTAGATTTTTAAGGTGCTCTGTCCTTGTCATCTCTGAATGGAGAGTGAACCCTAGAGCATTTTTCTGGCACACATTTCCAAGTATACCTTGGTAGACGGTCACAACTCTTTTCTTTTTACTGAAACACATGGTGCAGTTGGGGAATTCTTGAAATTGTTGTTAAGAAACACACCTTTCTAAGCTCTGCATTTTGCAAGCTAGGTAGGTAGCACATTGATTTCATCTTCCTCCACCTCGTTTTAAGGTTATCTGTTGAGCAGCAAATTTAAGGCTATGAGTGAGAAATGGTCTCCCTTTTTTTTTCTTTACTTGTCCAGGATCCTTGTTACCAAATAGTAACTAGAATCGTATTACTACACATGCAAATTTTACATAATTTCCTGTTGCTAATTGCAGCTAACTGAGGAGACACCAGGGTGCAGCTTGTGACTTATTGCCCAACAGATATGTCCCCGATACTGTATCATTCAGCTGTACTTAGCACTGTCAATTTACACAAATCTTAAGTGACGGCCAGTAGACGTCTAGCCAGTAGATTTTTTTTTGGCATTTGTCTCTTATCATTTGTTTCCTAGTTGTGAAGGGTGCACATCAATTTTTGAGACATGAAAAAAGAGGACAAATATTATCCTAATTATTCAGGTATTAGGGCTGAGTAGTAATTGCAGCTTTCTAATTGACTCAGATGAACAGTAATTACTTGTGATCTTGTAGGATGTTAATGTTATGCAACCCATTGTAACGCTGGTTTCACTAATTTTATATGTATAGGTAATTATACTAACATTTAACTTTAATATCTAATCTTATTGTAGAACATAGATATTAACTTTATTTTTTGGCCATTGTCCTCTTTTTTTTTCCTGACATCTGATCTTTGTACTCCACATCTTCACTTTTTTCAGAGAGATGCTGGTTGCCTAGGTATTTAAGAAAGAAAGAAAGAAAGAAAGAAAGAAAGAAAGAAAGAAAATGGCTCTCTCTGAAGTTAAAACACAAATGTGTAGAGGAGACTAATTTAGAAAAGGATGGCAAAGGAAGTTGCGTAGACAGTTGGTCAAATGTCTTCTTATGTTCTGTTTACTGTGTATTCTATTTTCAGATTAGCTGAGTCCTCGGTGGATCTTAACCTTAAATTGATGTGCTGGCGGTTAGTGCCTACCCTTGACCTGGAGAAGGTTGTGTCTGTGAAGTGTCTTCTTCTAGGAGCCGGTACGCTGGGTTGTAGTGTAGCCAGAACCTTGATGGCAAGTACTGAAGCTTCTTAAACTCTAAAGCTGTTCTGTAATTTTATACAATAATCTATAAAACAAAATCAGTAAGCTAGTGTTTCCTGTAGGAGGGCAATTTAGTCCCTTATTGCTGTCTTCTATCCGGCTCCTTTGCTTGCTGTTTTTCATGGGATTCCTCTTCTGCTGGTTCCAGTCTTGTTAATAAATGAGGGCTGTGACCATTAAGGAAGCTTGCTGGATAACAATGCTGTTCACAGTGAGATTGATACATTTATTTAGCTGTTCTGTAAACATGACATTAGTCAACATCCCCTTGCATAATTTTATTGGCATAATGCAGACAATGTAACTTTTGGAGGCAAATTACTTCAAGTTAAAAAATTTGTAGATATTATGTACCGTATTTCCTATTGGGAAACTCAGCTCAGTGATTTCTTTACTTGAGACAGATCACCACCAAAGTTACATTCTTTGTGTTGCCCCAGAGTAATTATGCAAGAGGATCTGGGCCATTGGAAATGATGGCTGGAATCTTATTATATGACTTGGTTCCAGTGGCGCAGTTTTCATTTTCCAGAATTGCCCCAAGGCGAGCAGTCAAAGTCACAAGATTGGTGTTCAGTAGGAAATGTTTACACCAAGTTTTCTTACCTTGCAGCAATTTGTAGCGGAAGGTTAAGCTGCTGAACATAATGTAATAGGATTTTGGCCTATTGTTTGGTTTGAAGATTGGTTAAGAAAAGAGAAACACCGATCTGAGCCTTGTGAAGACAGAAATAAAAGTTGTGTTAGAATAATTCATGTATACTCTCCTACCCTTAATTGTGCCCTGCTTTGTTGTTGATGATATATGTTTAGCATAACAGTTCAAAGTACAGTGGGGTCTCGACTTACGAACTTAATCCATATTGGAAGGTGGTTCGTAGGTCGAAAAGTTCGTAGGTCGAATCTGCATTTCCCATAGGAATGCATTGAAAACCATTTAATCCGTATCTGCTCTTTTCCGTCCATAGAAACTAATGGGAAGCTGCTATTCTGCCTTCTGCCACTTAGAGGGGGATATATTTTCTCTTTTTTTCCTTAGGTTCAGGAAAGGAGGGGGAAGGCAGGGAACAGTTTGCAAAGCACTTTTGAAATCTTTTTCCAACGAAGCCAATTTTATAGCATGTTTTAAAGCATGTTGTGCTGATTTTTCCAGCACAAAGACACACAGGCAGGCTTTTTAGGTGCTGAGCAAGCCTCCCCAAGCCTCTTCAGAGCCAGCCGATCAGCTGATAGGTGGGGAGAGGAGAGGGCAGGAACGGGGAAAAGCACAAATTGGCTGCCAGGCTCCCTTCTGGTGTGGGCTTTTAGCTGTTTCCTGCTCTTTTTCCTGCTGTTTGGGGACTACCAAGGCCTGGTAAGTGACTTTCTTTCATTTATTTTTAAGTTTCTCACCTTTTTTCCCCTCCAAAAGCCTCTAAGGGGAGGGAGGGGGCACTTTTTTCCTGTGCGTAACTCGAGGGAAGTTCGTATGTCGAGTTCTTATTTCCCTATAGGGCGGGTTCGTAAGTTGAATTGTTCGTAAGTAGGGTCGTTCACAAGTCGAGACCCCACTGTATATGAGACAGACTTCCTTGAAGAAGTCACTTTCTGTTGTGAATATCTGACTTATCTCCTTTAGTATACACCCTCTGGCCTTTTTCATCTGTTACCAGTTTGGTGTGGTTATTGCCTTGCCGTGTACCAATACTCCACTAACATTTGAGAGTAATGTGGAATTTGCAAAATGCCAGCAGCCCAAACAGTTATTGACATGGACAGAACACAGTTAATCCATCTGCCTGATGTGGTTTGATTTCTGATGCATATCAGATTCCGCTATGGTCCCGAAGTAACCCCATTCTATGAACATAACCTAAATTGTCCTTTCTTTTGAATGAAGGAGACAGCATCTCCCCACTCAAAATCAATTCAACTGTTTTTGTCTCCTTGTTAACATTGGGGATTAGGTGCAGAAGTTTATTTTTGGTTGGGTTTTGTTCAAGCCACATCTGTGTAATTATTTTTGCATTTATCAGATAGTTCATTTCTGATTATGGTTTTTCAATTCAGGGGTGGGGAGTGAGGAAGATCACATTTGTGGACAATGCCAAGATCTCTTACTCCAATCCAGTCCGTCAGCCACTGTATGAGTTTGAAGACTGTCTTGAAGGTGGGAAGTCAAAAGCACTGGCGGCAGCAGACAGACTGCAAAAAATATTCCCAGGAGTGGTAAGTAAAATACTGTGAATTATCAAACAGTCTTATTGGCTGAAATCATCTGAATTAGCTGTTGTCTTAGTACATTATATGTTTAATTGCTTTTTAATATTGAAATTTATTGTATTATAAATGGCCAGAATCCTCTTAGGTCTTTACCCCAGTGTAAGACAATTGGTGTAGATCTTGTCTATGAGCTGCCGCACATTAAGAAGCCAGAATTGCCATGTTGCATTCTGAACCTGATAAGATCTTGGTCCTCATCTTCAAGTCCTTTATTAGGAGAAAAGTTGGGTGTAAATAAGAGGAATAAATGACTTAAGGTCCATGTGACGGCCTTCCTCACGACTCACAAAGGGAGGTCGTCACGTCACTTTAAAACACTTTACTCCACTTTACTGCCACCAACCATTCCTTAATAAATAAATCATACATAAAGCCAGTATAACTTTCAAAAATAAAAACTTGGTTTATTGATTACAAACAGAAAGGAATGGTAAATCACTGTTGAAGAAATAATCAATCACTGTTTCTCAGGCACTAGCTATCACAGACTCTTTCTCACTGACTCTAAGATCACTTTAACTCTCAGCTCATTCTCTTATCTTAAGTTCCAGTCAGCAATCTCTCAATCTCTCTCTCACACACCCCTTTATACACCAGCTCCTCCCCTTAAGTTCCACCCTCCATCACACCATTGGTTGATGACTCACTGCTCCAGCGGTGACGGACAGGTGAGGTCAGGGCTGCCTGTTACAGTCCAGAATCTCTAGCAAGCTAAACTAAAAAAAAATAGTTTCTTCAAACTAAGAACTGATAGTCTGTGTCAGTTAGAATTTTAAATCAAAAAAGTGGAAATCAAATCTGCTTGAAGCAACAGCAATAAAATTTACCGCATTTTCGCTCCATAAGACGCACCTTTCCATAAGACGCACCAAATTTTTAGGAGAAGAAAACAGGAAAAAAATAATCTGCTTTCTTCTCCTAAAATTTGGTGAGCCTTATGGAGAGGTCATGGAACACATCCTAGGGTTCTAGGGTCCTAGGGTGTGTTCCAGGACCCTTGGAGACTCCTCCTGCCCCCCCGGGGGCCAGAGGGGGTGAAATCGCCACCTTCTGGGGCTCTTCTGAAGCTTCCCAAGCTTCCCAATGTCCTGGAAGCTCCCGATTTCGCCCACGCTGGCCCTGTGGGGGGTGGGGGGAGCGTCGGAAGGGTCCTGGAAGGCTCACTCGGACCCTTGGGAGGCTCCCCCCCACGGGGCTGGGGGGGGCAAAATCACCACCTTCGCTCCATAAGACGCACAGGCTTTCTACCCCACTTTTTGGGGGAGAAAAAGTGCATCTTATAGAGCAAAAAATACGATATGTGCAGAGGTAAGGATAGCAAACCACATAATGTTTACCTACATTTAGCTACCCAAGGAAAGACGGAATGAGGGGGAGAGTCTTAAACAGGGAAGTGCCACATACCATTATTTGCACAGATCGAGATAATCTTTATTCTATTATGGCAAATATGAGGGACATTTACAGTAGCAGAAGTCCTCTCTTGGAATGTAATTTTGCATACCACCACAACGCTGATCAATCCACCTGGAATTCAGAGCAGCCGCATCAGCTTGCTGCATCAGACAACAGTCTTAGGAAACATATTCCTTATATTATTTGTCTAGATATTACAAGGGATTTCAAGGCAAATTAATGAAGCATTGGTGTAACTTTCTTGGGGCAAGACAAGGAATACATGAGTAGTTTGCAAGACGAAATTCTTTGCATTAACTAGCATTTTATTGCATAAACAGAGCAGAAGGGAAATCGGGTAAGCATTCCTCCCTGCCATTCTAGTAGGCTATTGTCATGTGTTTGTTCTTGTGCTGGTTGCAAGATTGGTCATGCAACTGGGAGTCTGACAGTGGTAGGAAAACTTACATGATTGTCATTCTGCTCTGCTTTTAGGCATAAGGATACAGTGGTACCTCACAAGATGAATGCCCCGCACAATGAAAAACTCACAAGACAAAAGCATTTTGCAATTTTTTTGTGCCTCGCAAGACAAATTTTCCTATGGCCATGCTTCTCAAGACGAAACACGGCCATAGGAAAGAACAAGAGAGCTTGACCGGTTGCCTAGCAAAGTTCCACCCTCACGACCGCCGCATAAAGCAAGTCCCCTCCGTGCAGGCTGGCCAAGAAGACCATGGACGGTGCCGCGCTGGGTTGCGGGCCGGGCCACAGTGACAGGTGCTGCTGGAGCAGCACCGCCGCCTCCTTGCAGCACGGTCTGGCTGCCAAGATGTTGTTGAGGCTGAACATGCTGGTAGGCATCCCCTGAAAATTGGTGGCGTCTGCCCGCGGGGAGAGACAGAGAAAGGCTGAGAAGGAGAGAGGGATGGACGGATGGAGGGAGTGAAGGGGCCGAAAGGAGGGAGGAGGGCTGTGGAAAAGAAACTTTTCTGCCCGAGAGGAGAAAGCCATGCGCTTCAGTGAGTCTGCGCCGGAGCGAATGAGCTTTCCCGAGGCTTGGAGACTTGGGCTTATTGGAAGGGGGGGAAGTGCGATCTGCCAGTAAGCAGCTTCTCTTTTTTAGGGGAAAGGGGGGAGGAAGGGGATTTTAGTAACTTTGCCTGCTTGTTCCGCCTCCTCTCTGTCTCTCTTTCTCCCCCCCCATCTTTTCTGACTTTTTTCACCCATAGGAACGCATTAATTAAATTTCAGTGCATTCCTATGGGAAACCGCGCTTCGCAAGATGAAATTTTCGCAATACAAAGTGACTCACGGAACGAATTATTTTCATCTTGCGAGGCATCACTGTACTTGATCTTATTTTTAAGCAAATTTGTCTTGACTTACTCCAAAGTGTTACAGTTATGAATGTCCAGTTTTCTTTGGAACAAAGATAGTAAACCTGTTTTTCAGGTGTATAAGGTTAAAACTCCTATAATACCTATCTATTGGCCAAGGCGACTAGGCTTTATGGGATCTGTAGTCTCAAACACCTGGAGGGTGCCAGTTTGTCTACTCCTGGGGTATGTTATGCTGTGCCACCAATGGCCTGCATAGGTGCACCCTTTTGAGATATTTCATATTTTGAGATATTTCGTAGTGATATTTCATACTAATAGTTTTACACATGATGGATAATAAGAAATATGCTCTTGGATTTATGTTCCCTCTGCTTACTCTGATTTGTATCTTCTTTCTTTTATCTTATTTCAGCAAGCCATCATTTATAATTGTAGCTGTACCAGGCATGTTAACTGCCCGCTTTGCAAGGCATAGCTTGGGCTAAGTAGAACATGAATCCTACCTAGAGTATACCATTCAAACAATGGCTGAATTTGGTAGTTAGTTTCAGAGACAATAATTTCACGTAGGTGCAGGTATAGCTTAGTGTCTTGGCGTACTTGGTTGCAGAACCAGGGACTGGAAGGTCAAATCCTCAGCTTGTCTCTCAAGAGAGGGGCCGCCCTGAGATCCCCCTAGAGCAAGTGTGGTTGATGTGATTATGTTCTCTGTTCCCAGCAAACAGCATGTTGTGTTCCCTGCTTGGGCAAGTGGCACAATCCCAGAGCGCTACCAGAAGGAGAGACTGGCAAAGCATTTCTGAATATTTTATACCTAGAACATCCTGGGAAAGGGTCACATAAGTTGGAATTGATGGCACACAATTATTAATCTCCAAAAGACTAAGCCTGGATTCGGAGCAGTGGTTCCCAACCTTGGGTGACGCAGATATTTTAGGACTGCAGTTCCCAGAAGCCTTGACCACTAGTTGTGCTGGTTGGGGTTTCTGGGAGTTGCAATCCAAGAACCACCTGGGTTACCCACGGTTGGGAACCGCTGGTTTAGAGCTTCCCTTCTCACAGGAGACTGAAACCCACTTGAAGTTCTGTTCTGTGTCCAAACTGGAATGGAAATTGTGATTTGTAGGCACTGCAGTTTTGCCTCTTCAAATGTAACCGCCAACTTTTCCTGAAGGAGAAGGGAAGAAAAGGTTTTGCATAAAAAAAAGGGGGGGCATTTTTGTTCTGATAGTGTAGGGTCGCAAGTTTGAGGTCCCTTCTTGTTTGTCTAGACGTATAGGACCTATATTCTGGGGAGCAGCCTGAGTTGGCACACAGGGTCTTAATATGCCAGCCAGATGAAGGACCTTTTCCCCCCTCACACATGCACCAGGCTCTGCATCCGTTTCTCTCTTCCCTGTCCCTGCAATTTTCCAGGCTTTGCTGCGCTCAAGTGTGTGCGGCATTTGGCCTCAGGGGGCTTCTTTGTGTCTTTCTTAGTCTCTTAGACCCCTGAAGTCCGCCATCAAAAAATGTTTGACCAAAAATAGAGAGTCGCATGTCTAGAGTCCTGATTCACGATTTTGAGGTGTTTGCACCTCAGAATAGCCCAAAGTAACCTTTTTTTGGGGGGGGGGGACTTCTAGTCATATCCAGTTTTGACAAAATGAAGGGATACAGCCTGTTGGAATAGGTCCCAGTCTCTTGGCATCTGCACACCCTCCTCTTCTGAAGAAGTAACCTCAGGAATGCTTCATTTTAAGATACTGTATAGTTTTGCAAGCTATTCATATTTTAGCTCCTGAAACAGACTGAACAACACTGCTTGCTTCCCTGTTTTAAGAGGGTGGGCTACAGGTTAAATGCAGTCACTATGGCTGTTGCCAAGAAAGGCATAAGGTTTGTCTCTCTCGGTGTGTAACTGCAAAACATGTCTTATAATGGTAGTATGCTATATTGATTAAAGTGTTGAGCTAGTACTCAGGAGATCTGGATTCTAATCCCCACTTGGTGATAAAACTCACTGGGTGACTTACTTCACAGAGAAAAGGAGACTGAACTGCGGAGGTGAATGGCCGTGTATGCTGTTGTGAGGTGATTGGAGAACAGAGTATAAATGTAATTACTGAACAAATAATACTGAGTGTACCAAAAATAGTGTGACAGAAGTGAACTTTACATGTTCTCATTGTGAACTGAGTGGATGATTTGCAAGGCATTTAGTACACAGCTAGTACTTAATTGTGAAAATGGGTGGTGTCAGCATCCCTCAAAAGCATTTAGTTTCTGTAAAGCAGGGAGCAGGCTGGGAGTGCTGTGACAAACTAGTGTGGGGTGTGGTTTTTTTTGGGGGGGGTTGTTATTCTTTCTCAAACTGTATTCTTCATAGAGCTGAGATGGCTGAAGCATCATGAAAGTATTGTTGTTTGCAATGCACTGCTCTGCTTAATTTGTCCTTGAAGTGTCAAGCTAATAATGAAAGACGCCTCTCTTGCAAATCCTGCAGCAAAGTTGGGCTGAAAGTTCCCACAATAAAATATGGTAGGAATTCTGTGTTCCTTCATAATAAGCCAATACGTTATGACTAATTCCTGTGATCTTGACAAGAAACACATCTGGAGTTTACTACATTAAACTGAACTGCATATGTCTATCTGTCAGCTAGTGATGGTTTTCATTCTTAACCTGTGTCTCGGTTCAGTGGCCTGTTTTGTCTGGCAGCCTCTGCTTTTTTCTCTGCACTTCTAGATGTACTAGTCCAGTAGCTGCTCTAATCGTCCTGTGAGCACTAAATATCTTTATGTGTAAAAGGTGAATGCTGTCAGTAGGTTAATAGATTTTTCTCCCTCTTGATTTATATTGCTTTAGTTGTTCAGTGCCATAAAGCTGCTTCCAACTTATGGCAGTCCTATGAATAAGTGATCTCCGGAATGTCCTGTCTGGCCCTGCCCTGTTCAGCTTTTGTAAATGTAAGCTTTAGGGACTCAGTCCATCTCTTCTTTTTCCTGCTTCCTTCAACCTTCCCCAACATAATTGTCTTTTTCAGAGAACCTTGCCACCTTCTGATATCCCAGTTTTGCTATTTTTGACTCAAGGGATAGTTCAGGCTTGATTTGTTCTAGGGATCATTTGTTCATCTTTCTGGCATTCCAGTGTATCCACAAAGCTCTCCTCTAGCACCAGATTTCAAATGAATAAGTTTTTTTTCCTATCAGCTTTCTTCACTGTCCAGCTTTCACACCAGTACATAGTGATCAGAAATATGATGTAATACAGTAGGACCCCCTCATCCACAGGATCAGTATCCACTGATTCACTTATCCACAGTCTGAAATGATTAAAAATGATTTTTAAAAATCCAGAATTTTTTTTACATGTATTAACAGTACTGGCCGCTAGAGGGAGACAGAGACCATGCTGTGAATAAGTATTCGTGAAGACTATATAGCATTATCTCTGGTGGCCTCTAGTGGCCAATTTTGATAATGCATGTGAAAATATGTATTTTCTCCCCCCCCCCTTTTACCATGCTATGTATATATAGTGCTTGCAGTTATCCACAGTTTTCAGTATACAGAGGCTTGGAACCATCCCCCAGTTGATATGGGCTTCTACTCTAGATTATCTTGGTCTCCAGTGACATATCCTTACACTTGATTATCCTTTCTAATTCTTTCATTGATGCCCTTCTGAGTCTTGGTCTTCTCCTGATTTCTTGGCTTCAGTATGTGTTTGGATTGATGACTGAACCAAGGTATACAAAATCCATAACAATTTCAGTTTCTTTCGTTGTCAGCATTAAAGTTATATAGTTCTTTAGTCACGATTTTTGTGTTCTTCATGTTCAGCTACAGTCCTGCTTTGGCACTTTCTTCCTTCACTTTTTCTAAATGTCAATTCAAGTCATTGTTGCTTTCTGTCAGTAAGCTAGTGTCATCTGCATATTTTAAGTTACTGATGTTTCTTCTGCCAGTTTTTACTCCTCCTTCATCTGACTGTAATCTGGCTTTGTGTATGATATGTTTGGCATACACATTAAACAGGTAAAAGGATAAAATGCACTCTTTTCTGACACCTTTGCCTATAGGAAACCATTCTGTCTCTCCAGATTCTGTCACTTGTTTTTTGTATACAATAGAAGTTACACATCAGGACAATCAGATACAGAAGTACACACATTTCTTTCAGAACAACCCATAGATCCTCACGGTCTACACAGTCAGAGGCTTTGCTGTAGTCTATACACTGATCTTCTTCTGAAACTCACTTGTGCACTCAAGTAGTGAGCGGATATTTGCAATGTGGTTGTGAGTGCTTCTTTCTATCTGGTCTAACATAGACAAGATAAAAAATGACACCTGTTCAACCACAAAATATTTTACATGTGGCCAAAATATGTAAAGTGTGTAGTTTGGATCCAGTGCAATGTGACCATAAGAATGTTTTGGAAAAAGGATTCACATCCCTTTTGGGGTTCTGGTGTGGAATTTAGGGGAGACGTTGTGAAGGCAGCCTGTATAAAGCCGTGCTGCTGCAGAAGAGGTTTTGGATGTGATGGGGAAGGGGACACACGGGAGTGGCAGTGGAGAGCTTTTATGAGTGCTTTATTACGGGATCCGACCATCTGTGTTTTCAACCTTAAATATTGTCTTCCATTGTTGTAAAGCTGCTTTGGGTCCTTTTCAAGGAGAAAGGCAGGGTAAAAATGTTCTAAATAAGTAAGATAAAGAAATGTGTTTAAAAGGTTATTTCATGGTTGCTTGAAATTTGTAGAGTTTGCAATAAAATGTTTTACTTGAGCCATCTGCTGTTCGTTAAGCTCAATTGCAGTGCAAAGGGGAAGATTATCATCTTTTTAGATTGCCTGCGCTTTCAATTTTTGCATGCTATTTCATGCTTTTGTGTGCACTCACACAAAAAAGTGTGGGCATAAGTGCAAGGACGATATATTTTTGAAAGATCCTTTTTAAACAAAATCAAAATGCTTTCTCTTCTGAAATACTCTACAATTCAACACTTTCACATGGAGCTCAGCTGCAGAGAAGGATGACAAACCAGCTGTTTTTCTTATGCCATTATTTTCAGGAAGTCCCCATTCCATAGATAGACACCATTTTCACTTTTTAAAAACTTTGGTAATAGAATGACAACTTCTGAGATTTAGTGGGAGGAGGTGGTGGTGAGCTTGATGACTATACAAAAGAATGATACAAATCAAATAAATAAATAATATAAATAAATAAATAAATAAATAAATAAATAAATAAATAAATAAATAAATAAATAAATAAAACAAGATAGCAAAAAAAAAAAACTATCCATATATTTCTATGCTATTGTTTACATATGTGACTGATTTGCCGCTCAGAGTGGTATAATTTATACCAGATGGGCGGGATATAAATCAAATAAATAAATTAAATAAATAAATAAATTTGGTTGGATTATTTCTGAGACCTGCATTGTTGTTTGATTGACCGAGGTTGAAGAAACTAAAGTTCTGTTAGGTTTCTTTTGGCATTCTCTTCCTACATGTCCTTTTTAAAAAGCGTTTAAGAGAGAAAAATGTGCTTTTCCAACCACTGTCCTTTACCTGTAGAAATAATGCTGCCTCTTTTCTGTACTTGATTGGCACTACTCTCGGGAAATGATACTGTATATTCTCCAGGTCCACATAATAGGATGCGGCAGTATTATTGTTGTTTCATAAAGCTGGCTGGACTTCTGTGGTTTTTTTCTTCTTCTTTCTTTTAATATAGTGTGGTGCATGAACTGCCTTTTCAAAATTGCTACAACTTATGTTTTCTTTCCTAGAAAACAATGTTTTTTTCTTAACCTGTGGAATATTTAGTTTGATTGGGGCAACATTGTCTCGATTCACAACTGCCTATTCAGTTAGAAAAATAACCGTATTCCTATAAGTATCAATCTGATACTGTTTTTTTTTTAGGGGCGGAAACATAGTATACTGTAGCTGACTTATTCTCCAGTACTGAAGATCTTTATGGAATGGTCATAATGACTCATGTGCTTCATGTTCATGTAATTGTCTGTTTCCTTTTCCAATATAGTGGCAACTTTCATTTTGTTAAATCTGTATAGGTATATAGATTTGTTCTGTCTGCTTAACTCCTTCACTGATTGTCATTTGTTTCTGTATGCATTGTGCTTGCACCTGCAACGTAAGGCCAAGACAACTGCCCATGACACTCAAAAGTGCCTCCAAGTGTGTCAAGAGCTGTTGGATGCTATCTCCCATTACTTACCATAGTCACACATTTTTTAATCTTGCTGACTGACTGGAGCCTGCAGGACATGGATCATTTATTGCCAATAAACCCATCAAGTTCACAGGAGTGTACCTTAAAATGAAGCGAACGCTTACTCCATCTGTCCCAATATGGTTGACTCTGGATGGCAGCAATGCCACTCCTTGGTTTCAGCAGGATTCTTTCCTAGCCATAGCTGCAGATCCCTGGTGTTCTCTGGCGATTTTTGATCCAGGTAGTAATTGGCTCTGGTATGCTAAATTTCAGAAATCCTATGTGATGGGATGAGTTCAGGCTAATATTGACAAACAGCCTTACAAATGAAGTGTCTGAAACTTGAGAGGCGTGTGTGTGGTGGGGAGGGAACCTTGGACTTGAGAAGTCTTTATTTAAATTTATTTAAACTTTTTTTTATCCTGCCTTTTTCCATAAAAGTTCTATTCTCAGTGGAAGACGGCCTCTGTCTCTCTTTGCTTGCTTCCCATTTAGAATGCTGAGGGTTTTAATATGAGTATACCAATGCCAGGTCACCCGGTGAATTTCTCCGAAGTCACCATGCAGCAGGCTCAGAGGGATGTGGCCCATCTGGAAGAACTCATTGATGCTCATGATGTCATCTTTTTGCTCATGGACACCAGAGAAAGCCGATGGCTGCCAGCAGTTATTGCAGCCAGCAAGAGAAAGGTACAGTACGGATTACCTCAGGACCATAATGTCAGCAGCAAACTGGGATGGCTGTTCAAAACTAAATACTGAGGGCTGATGACTAAATACAACTCGGACCTTTCAGCTGCAGAAAGTGCTGTGGTGATTCTAACTTCTTAAGTGCACCAACAATAGATTTTTAACTACAATTACAGGTGGGTAACCTGTCGTTCTTGTCATGAACCATGTTAACTGGATCGTATGGAAACACATAGCTCAGAATCGTGCTCTGGGCTTCTCCTAATTCAATCTTTCCCAACCTGAGGGCCGTGACCCCCAATACTTATTTATTTGTTACATTTATAGCCCGCCCATCTAGTTGTACCGACTACCCAAAGGAGTCCCAGTCATTTCTTTTTTGACCTTTCAAAGTGGGGTATTAAAGTTAGCATCTATGTGTATTTATGAGAAACAGGCCATTTGGGGAGAAAAAAAGTCTCTCCTTTCTGAGAAAGTACCTCATTAAAATGACTTTTCATGCAAATGTGTCAGGGGGATCACAGATTATTTGGCTATTATCAATGAGGGTCATGACTCAAAAAAGAGTGGAAACTTGTATATTTCTTCTCTAAATGTGTGGTACAAGTTGGAGAAGAAATATATAATCAGTACAGCGGTTCCCATTCCTTTTCAGTTAGCGACCCCAGCCGTATTTGCATAAAATGTGATTGTTTTGAAAATTACTCTGATAAATCTTGCTGAAGAGTAAGCTATAAACATTATTCATTGTCTGGAATCCTGTTACATATTACACAGGCATAACTCAATTGGTATAAATATCAGCAATGAATTGAACTGAATGTCCCTTTCTTTGCTTTCTGATATTTTGTATAGTTGGTCATCAATGCTGCTCTAGGATTTGACACATTTGTTGTGATGAGACATGGACTAAAGAAACCAAAGCATCAGGAAGTGGGTGATTCCCCCTGCAATAATCCCTGTGGTTCAGCTGATCTTCTGGGATCATCCCTCTTCTCAAATATTCCTGGTTACAAACTAGGTTGCTATTTCTGCAATGATGTTGTGGCACCAGGAGATGTAAGTAGACCATGTAAACCTGTGTTATTCGTTGGGTTCTTTTTATGATTCTCATTTTTAATACATCTCTCTGAAGCTTCTCAGTGGTTAGAATCCAAGTGAATATTTAAATAGTCCATTAAATATTTAAATATTGAACTTTAATATTCTAATTTTTAAATATTATCTTTAAATGTTGTCTTTTTATTATGTAAACCACCCTTGTATAGTCATTGCTTTCAGCTTTAAATATTGTTGGAATGAATGAATAAATACTGCAAAAAAAATTATGCTGATTTAAGTGCAGTGCTTGGAGTTGTGAATGACTGCACATTTACGAGCCAGTGATAAAATTCATTCTGCACACCACATGTGTGATTGTGTATGTGCCTAGGATTTCAATCAGGGGCTGGTTAATTAGTGGCTATTCACTACTTTGAGTTAACACCATTGCACTTACGCTACTGTAAATAATCAACTAGTACTTTGGGACAGAACTCAACTAAATTCATGTCACTGATGGAGGACTTCTGTCAACCAAAAAAGTAGTTGGGCAATGTTTAATTATTTCCCAATCTTCCTGCTATCCCTCATGCTTCCCCCCCCCCCATCTAGACTGGCAGACTAGAAAAACAGGGAACCTAGTTAGAATCAACTCTTTGAAATAAATGGATTTTTCCCCTCTGAGATTGAACAGAGACCAGTACAATGATTAATTTGAAAGAGGACCTTGCATGTCTCGAGCAGTGTTACAGATCTTCAAGAATCTTGGAAGTATAACCTGTGACAGCCCATTTCTTTGCAGTCCACCAGGGATCGGACGCTAGATCAGCAGTGCACTGTCAGCCGACCAGGGTTAGCCATGATAGCAGGAGCGCTTGCGGTAGAATTAATGGTATCCATTCTGCAGCACCCAGAAGGGTAAGTCTTTGCTTTAGGGAAGGAATTGTGTTTTAAAATAAGAAGGGGAGGATCATTTAGACCGAGAGGATCTAGGGTTAAAGAAAACAATAGGTGTTCTAATTATAACTGAGTAATCTAGAAATTTTCAAATAATTATCTCACTTTGTTGAAAAAAATAAGATTTAATGGAGTTTCCTGGGCCTGCTCTCTCTTCTAGATTGCAAATAGTGATGGTGAAGCCCAATATGGTCAAGTTTGACATTGTTGCCAGTGATACAACCTGCTGCTGAAGTTCTATTCCATCCTTAGCAAATTTGCCATGTGCCATATGTAGGAAGACAATGCAATTGGGAACAAAGTGGTTTGGGCTTGAGTACAACTCTCTCTCTATGGTTTAAAAAATTAAGGTTCCCACTGACAATTAAGTCCAGTCGTGTCCAACTCTAGGGGCCAGTGCTCATCCCCGTTTGTAAACTGAAGAGCCAACGTTTGTCCATAGACACTTTCCATGGTCATGTGGGCGGCATGACTAGACATGGAACGACGTTACCTTCCCACCGAGGTGGTACCTATTTATCTACTTGCTTTGCATGCTTTCAAACTGCCAGGAGCTAGGACAAGCAACAGGAGCTCACCCCATCACACAGATTTGAACTGCCAACCTTTTGATCAACAGCCCAGTGGCTCACCAGTTTAACCCGCAGCACCATCCGCATCCCCCAATCTGTGGTTAAGCATATCTTATTTGCTCACAACTGAATTGGGTTTCACTCCGGGCTTTGTGATAGACATGCCCTTTCCCCCCTCTGCTTAAGCTTGAAACTATATGAGCAGGCCCATCACTTCAAATGGAGTTGTGCATTTGGTGCAGAATGAAGAACACAAGAATTGACTTGCATAATAGTAGCCGTTTACCACTGCCATTAATGCTGTTGCACTAACTTTAGAGTAAATAACCAATAGAATTCAGATCACTGAAATCAATGGGACCTGGGGCTAACTCGTGTCACTGATATCAATGGGTGACAAAGTCAGGAGGCAGCTTGTAAACTGGAAGTAAACTGGAAGCTGATTTCAATACTTTGACTCTGCCTGTACCTGCTCATTCTGTGTGAGGAGAAAGCATTATAGATGTTACATTTCTGTTTTTACAAAAGGAAGGTTCATTCTAAACTGCCCAATTTCTCCTAGGGAAAATAGCTTATCTTACCACTTTTAGCTTTGCGTATATCTTGAGCTGCTCAGAGCAGAGAATCACGCTGTTCATTTTCTTCCCCCTGTTTCTTAGTGGCTATGCTGTTGCTAGCAGTAGTGATGACAGAATGAACGAACCTCCCACCTCTCTTGGACTTGTTCCTCACCAGGTTGGTAAACCAGAAAGAATGGCAGATGTGGTTGTTGTGGGTTTTTCGGGCTCTTTGGCCGTGTTCTAAAGGTTGTTCTTCCTAATGTTTCGCCAGTCTCTGTGGCCGGCATCTTCAGAGTGCTGTGCTCTGGTGTCTGTGCTCTGGTGTTCTGACTCCTATCCTCTGAAGATGCCGGCCACAGAGACTGGCGAAACGTTAGGAAGAACAACCTTCAGAACACGGCCAAAGAGCCTGAAAAACCCACAACAGCCATTAGATCCTGGCCGTGAAAGCCTTCTAGAATACAATGGCAGTTATGTTGCTGATTTTGTATGTAGGACTATGACAGATCAGTAAATGAAGACTGAAGTGTGAGGTTAATATTGAAATGTAGTCTCTTGAGAAGCTGGAGCAGTGAAAGAATCATTTTATATTGTGATTTTGTGATTTCAGATTAACATAAACTGAAATCCTAGGACAGTATTTTGAAGTGTAGAAATATTGTAATAATTTCAAGCAGAATGAGTAGCTAGTGAAGGATATGAGTTCCTTTCTATTATCCTTGACTGTGAGGTACTTTTATGAAGTAAACTCGACAGCCAATTTGGTGTCTGTTGGCTAAGGCCAGATAGCACCATAAAGCAATTCACATGCCACACTAAGCTTGCCATACTGGCTTAATAAATGGATTTAATAATTCCTTTACTGCCACTTTGCTCTTCTTTTATGATGAGTAGGAAAACATGCCAGGATTTAGGATTAAAACACAGCTTCCTCCTATTCAATTGTAGTTGACTCTTCCTAGACAAGATTAATTCAGAGGTCAACTTGCTTGGAAGTCCTTAATCACATTTCCTAGTTTCTGTCTGATGGGAAGCTGTGTCTGACTGTAGAATCTTGGCATGTTTTCTCCAAAAGAGGAGGGAAGTGGGAAGGAACAGCCACATGCTGCTTGTGTGTATCCAGTTTCTAAAATGGGATTTTTGCCTTCCTGTGATGTGCATAAATATTCATGTAGCTTAGGAAGTTGAGGGGAGAGGTGTTAGAAGAGTTTCCACCAACAAGAAGACTTAACTGGTGCTACCATGAGTTGGTAGTCATTTCCATAGGGATAGCCCCATGGAAACAACAAAGACTTCCCAGCAAATTCTTTCATTTTAGGGTGCCAGGGAATTCTTTGGTATGAGTCTATGTGATGCAACTCATTCTGTCTCTCTTATCTGCTGTATATCTGATCCTTCTACCCTGCTTTTTTCAAAAAAAGTAGCTGATTACATACTAAAACAACACAGAACAACCTCAATTAAAAAAATAGAAAACAATTTACAACAGACTAGTACAGACAGTGAGACCTCAGTAGAAACAATATTCTCAAAAGTCCTACTAGAGGGGAAAGCACTTTCCAGAAAATATATGGTGATTTAATTAAATTTTGTTATACTTTAGTTATATTTTCACTCTGTACATTTTTTATCTACCAAAATTACCGAAACAGCCTCCATCTCATAAGATGGCTAAAGCCAGATTGAAATGGATTCAGATAATCTATGTTTGGAGTCACAGTGGCAAGAATTGTTGGCTTGAACATGGCAGAACTGTTAGGTTGAAGGCAGTTTTTTTTTTTAAATGGGCTTTATTACTTCCTTTGTTAAACAGGAGGAGACAGCCCCTTCCTGTCAAGATGTATTAGTCATCTCCTGAAAGCATTTCATTAGTCCCATCTTTCCAGATTCAGTGAGTTAGGAAGGGCAGGGGTTGTGTATAAAAGTTCCAGACACCCTTGTTATCTCAGATAACAAGGCAAGGGATTAGCCAAAGTCATAGCACTCTAGTATCCCAATTTCAAAGTCCAAGTCCTTTCTTGTGTGCAAAATGTCTAGAGAACTGGTCACGGAGAGGACTGTCTTATCTTCTCTAGCACCTTAGTGGAAAATGATTTACTTGGTTAGAAAGTTCATCACTGATCTGTTTTGTCTGGACACAGTGATGGCAGGAGTGTTGGCTTTCTACACTGTCAGATACCTTTCAGTGACACACCAGCCTCCAGCTTTCCTGTTTCATTGCCCTCAGCTTTCTGTTACATGAGGAAGTTCACTTGGCTTTACGAGTAAGCAGGGGACACTTGGGAGGAATAGTGTCAGGCACCTAATCGTTTCTGTATTGCACAGGTCAGCCACGATTTTCACAGCTACCCTCAGCTTTTTCAGGTTGTTGGTTCACCCCTTAGTTAGCTACTGGAAAAATAGTGTCCCAGAAACAAGTTTGATGTTTTGGAACAACCTCTATTGGTGATCTGTACTTTAGGTTTTCAGCATCACAAACCTTACCTTAGAATGCAGTGCTAATAATGAACTGTCTCCATGTTGTAAGGTCACGCTGGCTGAATGATTCTTTTTTTCTGTCTTATGTTGATAGATTTGTAGTATGGTGAAATCCAGTAATTCTGTTCTATGCATTACAGTATGTATATGAGTGTTCCTAGAGTTATTGCTACACCTTGACTATCTTAGGACAGTTGTTCAGCAGCTAGCAACCTGGAAACTCATGACGATGTATGAATCCAACTTTGTTTAGCTCTATCAGTTACAATTTAGATTTGGCCCAGGTTCTAAAATCTAATCTTGGGTTAGCATTCAGAGCTTCCCTTCTGTGAGGGGAAGGTTTTTCTTTTTAATATGCTGCTGATAACTTTACACATATCCCTTGTGCTAGAAAAAGGAACTGAAATGCAGTAATGCACTTCTGTTCTACCCTCTTTTGTACTAGCCCTTGTAAATTAATCCACTGGTCCTTCTCTAGCTGCAGCCTGCTACACTGAGCAGCAGGATTTCAGCCTCTGTGAAGCAGCATGCCCCCACTGATTGAGACAGGAAACACATCCATGGAAAGAGCCTTCTATTCTCCACTGTGGCACCATCCGTTCAAGGAGATCCCCAGTCCTGCAGAACAAATTTACAGAAGAGAGGGAGGAACCCATTCAGTCAATGGCATTGGATCTCACTGGAAGTCATTCAGTGTTAATGATATACAGTACCCTTGACTATGAGAAAAACCAGTAAATCAATTGTAGATCAAGTCCAGCCTGAATTCTTACTGGAAGCTAAGATGATGGAACCAGAGCTATTATACTTTGGACATATCCTGAGAAGGCAAGGCTCAGTGGGGAAAAGGAAGACCTAACAAGAGATGGGTTGACTCTAAATAAAGAAAGCCCTGGCCTTTATTTTGCAAGACCTAAGCAGAGCTTTTAAGGCCAGGACCATCTGCAGGTCATTAATTCGCAGGGCTGTCATAAGTTCAAAAGGACATGATGGCACATAACAACAAGAACAACTTCCTGTTTCCTCATGTAATCTATTTATTATAAGAATGCCTCCTTTACAATCCTTGGAAACATATCCAGTTGGCAATCTACATATTTGTTTTTTTCAAAAACAATAAAAGCATTTAAGTAGATTACTTGAGGGATTTTATAGTCCTTGAAAACTACCTCCTCCTAGTTGCTCTCCCTGCTGTCCTGTGACTTGTTAGTTTTTAAAAGGCTAACCCTGCAATCCTTTTGCCTTTTTTAAAAAACAAAGAAATAGCTGGAGATTCGCCAGGGGCCTGTTTCCCCTTGCAAAAGCTACATTGCACAGAGAGGTGAAAAATCATGTCAGTTTTTGTTGCAATAATAGCTTGCGTAATAATGCTTGACAGCGTTAGAAAATGTCATCTTATTTGGTCCATGTTTTTTTCCCCCTTCTTTGTATTAACAAATGGTTTCCTGCTCATGTATCCGTTTGGAATGAAAAGGGAAAGAATTGTTTGTTTTTCTTGCTGCTTTGAATTAGGGAAAATATAGATAGTGCCCCATAACCTAGCTAACCCCTCCTCTCTTTTCCCCTCTCCCCTTTTTTGTACAGTACTTCTGTTTAGTCGTTTTGGCCTTTATGAAGGCCCTGCTGTGCAACAGTCTTCTCATTATTTCAATGCTCAGCAAGTTTTCTGGTCAGATTGTGTACAAATGCATTCAAAAATAGTTTTGCCTTGTCTTTCTGTGCTCTAGAATTTCCTAGTGTTTTAATTTCTGGGCCTTGTTTTATATGCACACATCCATAACATTCTCCCTATATGCCACAGCATGATCCTGGACCATCTCAGGGCTGCTACGACTTCACTGGAGTTCAGAAGCAAAAGAAAAGTGTATTTTGCCAGAGCAAACTATTATCCCAAATAAACAGATTGTTTTGGTGTGTTTCTCTGGTAAAGCTGTGATCCTGGGCACAAATAATGGGCCGTTAGGGCATATTTAGCTAAACATTCTTTGAGCAAGAATGGTTAGGACTGCACTGACAATGGATTGACACCCTTACTATAATCTTCCCAGAACACCATTTCTTTTGCTCTTTTTTTTTTCTTTCTTTGCCATGAGCTTGAATAGGGTTAGGTTTGTTACTTAGTTCTTGCGTTTATATTCTGCCTTTATTATAAATCATAGAAATCATAGAAAAGTGAAGTTGGAAGGGGGCTTATAAGGACATCAAGTCCAACCCCCTGCTCAATGCAGGTATACAATCAAAGTATATCTGCCAGGTGATTATCTAAGTTTTTCTTGAATGCCTTCCGTGTTGGAGCACTCACCAACTCCCGAGGTAACTGGTTCCACTGTCGTACTGCTCTGTTAGGATGTTTTTGCTGATATTCAACCGAAATCTGGCGTCCTTTAACTTGAGCCCATTGTTGCGTCTCCTGCACTCTAAGATGATTGAGAACAGATCTTGCCCCTCCTCTGTATGACAGCCTTTGAAATATTTGAAAAGTGCTATCATATCACCCCTCAGTCCTTTTTTTCTCAAGCCTAACCATGCCCAATTCTTTCAGCCTTTCCTCATAAGGCTTGGTTTCACCAGTGAGATGGCAAATGTGGCCCTTTTCCCTCTTACTTTAGTTTCATAATGATTTTGTGAGTCGGTAGGGTTGAGAATATGCAACTGGGCCAAGATTAGCAAGTGAGCTTCAGGACCAAGCTGAACGCAGTATCTTAGCTCCTCGTCCCACTCTTTAATCACTGCACCATACTGACTGTGTCTCACACCGGTCCTCTCTGTGTTTCATCTTTACTTTTTATTTGTACTCTTTACCCATCTTCCTTTCTTCAGTGTTTCGTAGTCCAGTTCAATCCATTTTTCCATGCCCATAGCGTTAGCCTTAGAATTGGGTGGGTGGGTAGGAGGTCTGACCATGGGTTGGAAACAGCCTGCAAGGTTCCTCTCCAACCTGCTAGCTTTTTGCCCAGGCCTTGCCTGACTCCAGCCCACTCCCTTCCCGCTGCTGAGCTGCAGTGAAGAACACACATAGAAAGGTCAAACCTGCCTCTCTGCATTATGCCAAATTCAGCTAGCTCAATATTTGACATCTTTGTGAGCCTATCCTATTCTGTGAGATGCAGTTGATACAGATACACAGTTGAGGTAGCATACAACCTGCCCAGCTGTTACAGTGATAGTAAAATATTTCATATATTTAAATAAATACAGTATCTAATTCATTAGAAGCATTTAAGTATTTATTGCAAACATCAAAATTATATGTTATAAATAGAGCTGCAATATTTGCTGTAAAAGCCACTAATTTTTTGGATAATATTGGTGTAAATTGTCATAAAGATTTAGAGGTGTTAATATAAATCCAGAGATCATAAATGAAATAATATATATTAAATAGTTTATTATTGTCCTTATTTGAGGTTCCCAGTTAAATTGATTTAAATAATGAACTACCATGTTTTATAGTTCAATTTTATGTATAAATATCAGTATTATTTTAAGTCATTGCATATTTATGCCCACGACATGCCACAACATTGGGCATGTCGTGAGAATGACTGATGGTTGGATTCCAAAATATCTCCTATATGGAGAATTAGTGCAGGGTAACCGCCCCAGAAGGAGACCACAGCTGTGATACAAGGACATCTGCAAGCGGGATCTGAAGGTCTTAGGAATGGACCTCAGCAAATGGGAAACCTAGACATCTTAGCGTTCAGCCTGGAGGCAGGCGGTGCATCACGGCCTTTCCCAATTTGAAGAGACCCTTATCCAGCAGGCCAAGGCAAAGAGGCAGTCTCGGAAGCAGCAAAATCAGGTAGCTGGACAGGGGACAGATTGTATTTGTCTTCAGTGTGGAAGAGATTGTCACTCTCGAATTGGCCTTCTCAGCCACACTAGACTCTGTTCCAAGATCTCCATACAGAGCACGTTACCATAGTCTCTCGAGACTGAAGGATGCCTACTGGACTGCATATTTATTGTTAAATGCATATGGTATGATATTACTGACATATTAAGTCAGTGTATTAATCCTATTTTAATATTGCAATGATTTGTTGATTGAGCAATAAAGATTTTGTCTGTGTGTCTAAATATGTAAATGACCAAAACTAGATGAAGATCTGTTAATCTATATAAATTACAAGTATGTGAACATTAAGTGGTTTAAATAAAACTATTACAAGGTTCCAGCATGGTCACAATAACAGACATTTAAGCTGAAATCCTGTTGCACAGTGTCAGGTCAGTCATTGGTCCTTTCCTCCCTGGTAAACAACATGGTCTCACCATGATTCTTAAGGTTCACACATGCACACCCCTGAAAATTGTGATGGGGTGGTTTGTTTAATGGGGAGGGACAGATAGAAAGCTACAGTTTGTCTTACGCTAAGCAGAAGGATTTCAGCCTTCAAATTAAAATATACAGTGGTGCCCCGCACCACGACGATAATTTGTTCCCCTGAAATCGCTGTTAAGCAAAAACATCGTCCAGCGAAAACAGTTTCCCCATTGGAATGCATTGAAACCATGTAATGCGTTCCAATGGGGAAATTACCTCGTCCTCCAGCAAAGATCACCCATAGGGAAGCCATTTTCTGAGCACCGATCAGCTGTTAAAATGGTTGCCTTGTGAAGCATGGGTCTGGAAAACACAGGGCAGCCATTTTGCAAAGCCGGAAAACATTGTTGTCTTGCGAACAAACAGTTCGCGAAGCACGGAACTAATCAATGTCCAGCGAAAATCCCCCATAGGAAACATCGTTTTGTGATCGCTATAGTGATCACAAAAAAGTCACCGTCCTGCGGATTTGTCGTACGGTGGGGTCATCGTCTAGCAAGGTGCCACTGTGCTTGGTGCTTTATTCCTGTAAAGCTGAAACAGATTAACAAGGGTTAAATAGATCTGTGGATGTTATATTCAGACTGAATAGCAGTTAACCCTTTGTAAATAAGTAGCTAGCATAATACAAAGAACTGGCAATGTAATCCACTCTAGATTAATGGTTCTGCACAAACTTGGCTTATACAGTTAAAATGAGCCATATTTAAAAATGCACAGATTCAAAACACAAGAGTAATTGCTTGAGTGATATTACTGATTGGGCACTGAGAATGAAAGAGACAAACTAAGAAATGTGATCTCTTTAATTGATCCGTAGTATCACATTACGTCCTTTGTTTTCCCTGAAAGGACTTCTTAAAGCTGGTAGTCTGGAAATTTCACATGCACACTTCTATAACACTGAAAACTGGTTAGCATCAAATTCACACTACAGCAAGAAGCTAAATAGGTGTTTAATCACATTTTGTCCATTATGGTTTCTTCTTTTTACCTGATTACCGCTTGTTGCAGTCAATGGGTTTTAACGCCAGATGGTGCTGTTTTTCTGTCAGCAGTGAAATGCTGCACAGAGCCTGGCAAGGCAGTGTCTGTGAACAGGCCTAGCGAAGTCAGCATGCTCTCAGCACCAAATACCTGTTGGTTGCACTCGCTTCGAAAGGTGATGATTGGTAATTTAGCCAACCCTGTTATAATAACCCTGCGCCTCTCTTTGCTTTTCAGATTCGAGGATTTTTGTCAAGATTTGATCATGTCCTTCCTGTCAGCCTGGCCTTTGACAAGTGTACTGCCTGTTCTCCCAAAGTGAGTGTGATCTTCTTTTTAAAACAGAATGTCTTTAATTCT